>NC_136913.1:98009184-98609184 GCF_949752795.1 Hyperoodon ampullatus
GCTGAAAGAAGACATGGACAGATCCACAACTGTAGTTGTGAAATTCAAAACCCAAGTCTCAGCAACTAATAGAAATACTAAACAGAAAATCAGCAAGGATATAGAAGATCTAAACAAGACAATCAACCAAGAGAATCTAATTGATATATAGAGAGTACTGTACCTCAAAACAGCAGAATATGCATTCTTTTCAAGCACCCATGGAACATTCATCAAGATGCATGATATCCTGGGTCATAAAACCCATCTCAAGAAATGTAAAAGAATTGTAATTATACAGAGTATGTTCTCTGACCACAAGAAACTTAAATAAAAAATCAATAACAGAAAAACAAAATAAAATCATTAAACACTTAGAAATTAAGCAGCACAAATATAAATAATCCATGAATCATAGAGGAAATCTCAAATGGAATTTTTTTAAAGGTATAAAACTGGGGCTTCCGTGGTGGCACAATGGTTAAGAATCCACCTGCCAATGCAGGGGACATGGGTTTGAGCCCTGGTCCGGGAAGATCCCACATGCTGCGGAGCAACTAAGCCCATGTGCCACTACTGAGCCTGCACTCTAGAGCCCACGAGCCACAACTACTGAGCCTGTGTGCAACAACTACTGAAACCCGCATGCCTAGAGCCCATGCTCCACAACAAGAGAAGCTACTGCAATGAGAAGCCCGCGCACCACAACAAAGAGTAGCTACCGCTCACCGCAACTAGAGAAAGCCTGCGCACAGCAATGAAGACCCAACACAGCCAAAAATAAATAAATAAATTTATTTTTTAAAAAGGTATAGAACTAAATAAAAAGAGGCAAGATTTAAAATTAATAATCTAAGTTCCTACCTCAAGAAACTAGAAGAGCAAAATATCCTACAGCAAGAAGAAGGAAGAAAATGGTAAATATAAGAGCAGAAATCAATGAAATTGAAAATATAAAAGCAATAGAGAAAAATCAATGAAATGAAAAGCTGGTTCTTGAAAAAATCAAAACAATTGATAACTGTCTAGCAAGACTGACAAAAATAAAAAGAGAAAACACACAAATCATCAATATTAGAAATGAGCTGGGGATATCACTAAAGATTCTTCAGCCATTCAAAGGATAATAAGAGAGTGTTATGAACAACTTTGTGCTCACTCATAAATTTGACAAGTTAGAAAATAGACCCATTCCTTGAAAACCACAAGCTACAAAATCTCAACCAAGATAAAACAGATAATCTAAATTGTCCTACAACCTTTAAAGGTACCACATTCATGAAAAAAAAAAAACCAGAAAAAACACCTCTCCAAAAGGAAAACTCCAGGTCTAGATGGTTTGACTGGGGAATTTTATTAAATATTTAAGAATTAAGACCAATTCTACACTATCCTTTCCAGAAAACAGAGGACAGAACACTTCCCTATTCATGTTATGAAGTTAGTATTTCCCTGATACCAAACTTGACAAAGACATTATAAGAAAAGAAGACCAGAGACCAATATCCCTACGAATATAGATGCAAAAATCCTCAGCAAAATACTAGTAACCAAATCCAGCAACATTTTAAAAGGACTATACACCATGAACAAATAAGTTTCATTCCAGGAATGCAAGTTGGTTCAATATACAAAAATAATCAGTATAATAAACTGCATTATTAGAATAAAGGACAAAAACAACATGATCATCTCAATAGACACCGAAAAAGCATTTGATAAAATTCAACACCTATTCATGGTAAAAACTCAGAAAAATAGGAACAGAAGGGGCACTTTCTCAACTTTATGAAGAGAATCTACAAAAATCCTACAGCTAACATTATACTTAATGGTGAAAGACTGAATGCTTATATTCTAAGATCAGAAACAAAACTAGGATGGTCACTCTCACCATGCTTATTCAACATTGTTCTGGAAATTGTAGCCAGTGCAATAAGTCAAGGCAAGGAAATAAAAGTCATACAGACCAGAAAGGAAGAAATGCAACTTTCCCTAGTTGAAGATGACACGTTTGTCTATGTTGAAAATCTCAGGAAATCCACAAAAGAACCCTAGAATCAATAAGTGAGGTCAGCAAAGTCTCAGGATACAAGATAAACATACAAAAATTAATTATATTCCTGTATACTAGCAACAAACACATGGAAACCAAAATTTAAAATCTAACATTTACCATTGCTCAAAAAAGTGAAATACTTAGGTGGAAATCTAACACAACATATATAGTACTTATATGCTGAAAACTACAAAACATTGAAAGAAATCAAAGGAGATCTAAATAAATAGAGAGACATACCTTTTTCATGGACTGAAAGGCAATATATAAAGGTGTCGATTCTTTCCAAATTAATATTCAGTTTGAACTTGATTCTCATCAAAATTCCAGTAAGTTTTTTGTTTTGTTTGTTTGTTTGTTTGTTTGTTTGTTTTTGTGGTATGCGGGCCTCTCACTGCTGTGGCCTCTCCCATTGCGGAGCACAGGCTCCGGACACGAAGGCTCAGTGGCCATGGCTCACAGGCCTAGCCGCTCCGCGGCATGTAGGATCTTCCCAGACCGGGGCACGAACCCATGTCCCCTGCATTGGCAGGCGGACTCTCAACCACTGTGCCACCAGAGAAGCCCTCCAGTAAGTTTTTTTAATAGATATAGACCAGATTATTTAAACATGTACATGGAAAAGGAAAGGAACTAGAATAACTAAAACAATTTTGAAAAGAAAATAGTGAGAAAAATCAGTCTACCCAATTTTAAGACATTATATAGCTATCACAGTTAAAGCTGTATTGTATTGGTGGAGAGATGCATAGACCAATGGAACAGAATAGAGAACCAAGAGATAGACCCACATAAATGCCCAACTGATGTCTGACAAAGATCCTGAAACAATTAAAATGAGAAAAGGTAGCCTTTTCAACAAATGGTGCAGGGGCACTTGAACATCCATAGGCAAAACAAAACAAAACAAAACAAAACAAAACAAAACAAAAAACCCAAACCAAACCAAGACAAAAACCTTAACCTAAGTCTAACACCTTATTAAAAAGTTAAATCAAAATGGATCATGGACTTAAGTGTAAAATGTAAACTTTAAAAGTTTCAGAAAAAAATAAAGAAGAAAATCTTAGGTATCTAGGGATAGATAGACCTCTTAGAATTGACACCAAAAACACAGTCCATAAAAGGAAATATTGATAAATTGGACTTCATCAAAATTTAAAACTTTTGTTTTGGAAAAGACCCTGTTAAGAGTATAAAAAGGAAAACTATAGACACTGAAGAAATATTTGTAGACCACATATTTGCAAAAAAAACTAATATCTATGATATATAAAGAACCCTCAAAACTCAATGGTAAAAAAAATCCAACTAGAAAATGAGCAAAAGACATGAGAAGACATTTCACCAAAGAGGATATACAGATGACAAATAAGCACACGAAAAAATGTTCAACATCATTAGCCATTAGAGAATGCAAATAAAACCACAATGAGCTATTATGAAACACCTATCACAATGTATTAAAAAAAAGTGACAACACCAAATGCTAGTAAGGATAGAGAAACTGGATCACACTTGCATTGCTGATGGGAATGTAAAATGGTATAGTTACTCTGGAAAATAGTTTAGCAGTTTCTTATAAAACCAAATAAAAACTACAACATGACCCAGCAATTGCACTCCTGGCATTTATCCCAGGGAAATGAAAACTTATGCTGATTCAGAAACACATACATGAATGATTCCAGCAACTTCATGTGTAATAGCCAAAAACTTGAAACAACAATCCTTTAATGGGCAAATAGTTAAACAAACAGTGGTACATCCACACCATGGAATATTACTTAGCAATAAAAATGAATGAACTACCGATACATGCAACAATCTGCATGAATCTCCAGAAGATTACGCTGAATGAAAAAAGCCAACTCCAAAAGCTCATATACTATATGATTCCATTTATGTAATATTTCTGAAATGGAAAAATTGTGGAAATGGAGAAGAGACTAGTGGTTGCCAGTATTTAAGAAGGGAGTTGGTGGAGAGGGAAGTGGGTTTGGCTATATAAAATGGCAACATGGAGGATCCTTGTGGTGATGGAACTGTTCTGCATCTTGACTGTATCACTGGCAATATCTTGGTTGTGATATTATGCTATAGCTTGCTAGATGCTATCATTGGGAGAAACTGGGTGAATGGTACATGGGATCTTTCTGTACTATTTCTTGCAACTATATGTGAATCTACAATTATCTCAAAGTAGAAAGTCTAATTTAAAAAAAATCACCCCCAAGTAGATTTTGTTAGTAGTAGGTAGACAATCTAAAATAATGTATTTTTGTTTACTCAACTTGCAAAGAGCAATGGCATTGTTCTCTTTGAGGGGATTCAGTGGTTCCAACTGCTCCAAGTAAAGTTCCCTTTCTGCATAAATATTTATACACAGGTATGTTTAGAATACCACAATTTAACATACGAAACACTGGAAAAATCCACTTCCAGAAAGCAGGATTTGGTTAAATAAATTAGGAAACATTATTTGATGAATAATTTGCAACCACAAAAAGCCATATTTTCAAAGAATATTTTATACAGTGTGGGTAATGATCATGATATATTGTTAACAAAAATTGTTATAATATCATATAATAAAACATGATCACAATTTTGTAAAACCAATATGTGAATATAATTACTTAGGCATGACTGAAATATATTTCTTAAAACACTAAAATTCTGTCTTACCCAAATTTTATATGATAATAATGCATGACTTCTATAAATAGAAAAAAGCTACTCAAAAAATTTAAAAACCCTGTTTTAAAAAGAGCTCTAATTTAGGCTAAAAGTGATGAAGGCTTCTGTATAATTAAAGCCTCCAATAAATCAATTATTCAGAAAATTATACTTTTCATACTAATGGAAAATAATCAAACAGAATTCCTTGACGTTGTTAAAGTAGAAATGATACACAATTATAGTCATAACCTGTTATGTCTTAGAATGAATAGACTTCTAATAGTTATATATTTTAAATACATCAATTTCTGTGAAATACAAACGAATACGATCAGCCTCACTTTTCTCAACTATATGACCATACATTCATTCTAAAAGGAGGCAGCAAAGAGCAATAAGCATGAACTTTGGAGCAAGAAGCCATAGCTTCTAGTCCCTGGACCACCACCTATGAGCACTGTGACTCAGGTCAATTATTTTTTTTCTGACCACTTACTTTCTCTTTTATATAATAGAAAAATTAATAATTTTTTCCTTAAGGCTTCTCATGTGGATCAAATTAAATAATACGAATGAAAGTACTATGCAGGGACTTCCCTGGTGGCGCAGTGGTTAAGAATCTGCCTGCCAATGCAGGGGACACGGATTTGAGCCCTGGTCTGGGAAGATCCCACATGCTGTGGAGCAACTAAGCCTGCGCACCACAACTACTGAGCCTGCGCTCTAGAGCCCCCGAGCCACAACTACTGAACCCATGTGCCACAACTACTGAAGCCCGTGTGCCTAGAGCCTGTGCTCCGCAACAAGAGAAGCCACTGCTATGAGAAGCCCATGCACCGCAACGAAGAGTAGCCCCCGCTCGCCGCAACTAGAGAAAATCCCCAGCACAGCAATGAAAACCCAATGCAGCCAAAAATAAATATTTTTTTTAAAGAAAGGAAAGTACTATGCAAATTGTTAAATACTATCTACACTGTTCTTTATTATTTCTATTTCCGATGAGACAAATGTTACCCTTTGCTTTGCTTAGTTAATCCCTGGATACATATTACTAACTAGAAATCAGACAGTACTCATCGGGGAAAACTATAGTTTGTAGAATGTTATTGATGCTTCAAATATGTAAGTATTCTATAGTGACCTCTCCTTTCTCCCTATTTAAAAAATGTCCTTCTAAAATAATTCATCAGAAAGCTGTTTGTGGAACGCATTAGTTCATTTAGACACCACAACCTCCCTCCTTTCTGTTAGGATCATTTGCAGTTTCACGGGCAGAATTATGTTTTTGAGAGTTTCCCAGTTTAGGTATGGTATTTGTTTCCCATCAGAGTTGATTACCATTTTAGAATCTCACTCAAATCTGGCTGATGGTCTGTCCAGTGACCTTCAAGCCTGAGGAAGGAACAGACTTAAGAAAACAACCACTAATATTTTTTATAGGCCTATTGAATTGATTTATGTTAAAAACGCTCAGAAAGTGCCTCAGTTAGATCTAGCAATGAGTATAATTTTCACGGGGGTTTGGTTAGGTATTTGTGAAGCTCTTGCCTAACATAAGAAATAGAAATAAAAGAAAGGGTTTTGTAAAATTGTTCTAAAACGTCACTCATTTCACCAATAGTTTAGGGTGCCCAGCTTTTTGGATGATGCAGTATTTATGTTTTTTGTTTTATTTTCTATTTGGGGCTAAAAAGGCCTGATCTTCATCTCAATATAGTGAGAAATAAGGCTTTTTACTCTCCAAGTGTCCTGGAGCATAAAGAGAATCACTCCATAGCAAGCACCAAACAGTGAGATTACATTACCTTTTTTCTGTTGCTCTGAGGTACATTCACTAATATTCATTTTGTCATCCTATGTACCAGTGCCCTCTTGTGAAAGATACTGTTATGGGTCCACACTTGTATCCATTTCGCCTGTTTCTTCTCAGAAAAACAAGAGAAAACATAGATCAGACAGTGATTGCAGCATCTTTGGCCCATCCCTTTCTCCTCTTTCCTTTTCCTTTTTGTTTTTATTTGGTGTCCCTTTTCATTTCCTCTCCACGCACTCTCCCTTCTCTATCTCAAATCGTTCTCCTCTATCTTAATAAATATATAGAAGCATGAAGCTGGTTATGCAGGATTTGAAAAGTCTTTCCCACTTCCCACCAAGAAAACAGAGATAATGGAAAATATAGAATTACTTGGGTCTTTAGACTTTTTTCATATTCATCTCCATGACTTGAAGTTATTGCAGACTGAAAAGAAGCAGTAGTATCTGAGGACAAAAATAAAGTTACTGTCTACATTTAACTTCAAGGTTTATTACAGGTTGCTGAGCCAGAAGTAAAGCTGTAAAACTTTTTCACAGGGCAATATTTTTTCTTAACTGAATAAGCCTCAGTTTCCTAGTCTATGAAATGGGGATGAAAATACTAATACATAATTAGTATTAATTATTGGAGAAAGATATCAAGTTGTGGGAGGACTTTAATTGTCTTCAATTTCAAGAAAAGAAATGTAGGCTTTATTTGTTATACAACGGGGCTCCATCAGACTTTTTTAGCAGGTCAGTTTAAAGAAAATTAGTATGATGGTAGCGGGTAGCAGGAGAAACTAAAGGTGGGCAGATTATTTGACCTGCCCAAATGATGTGTTATGATAAAAATTGCTAACATTTATTGAGTGTTTTCTATATGCTGGGCACTGTACTAATCCTTTTTTTGTCTCATCTCATTTAATTCCTTCAGCCACTCTATGAAGTAGGTAATATTTGTTGTCTACATTTTACAGATGAAGAAATTGAGTCACAGAGCAATTTCAAAATTTACTTAAGCCATTACTTAGTATGAGCTCACCAAAGAAGAGCTGAGTAAGTGGCAGAGCCAGAATTTGACCCAGACTGTCTTGACTCCAGAACCCTCATGCTTAAATACTGTGGTGTACTGTCTCTAATGTCAGTCAACAACTCCTCAAAGTGCCATCCATATTCACCCATTAGCATTATTTCAAAGAATATTTGACAATTTGGGGATTTTCTCTGTAGTATAATTATTCAGTTGTCTTACATGATTTGGGTATTAAATGTCTTGAATTTGTGATTTATTTTTCAGAGAACTGAAGATCTATCCCTCAAGCATTTGTTTAAAAAGATTGTTTATAGTGGAAACTTACTAAAATATACTGTAAACTTCACTGCTTTTGTAAAGAGTTTTCTTGAATATGATCGATTCAGGGATTTTATAAATGTCAATTCTTTTACTTTGGAAACTAGACCTTCGGAAACTATTAAGATTTGGAGTACAATATGAACCTATAGTGATTTCTTTCTTCCTTTCTTTCTTCCTTTCTCTCTCACTTTCTTTCTCTCTCCCTTTCTTTCTCTCTTTCTCTCTCCCTTTCTTTCTCTTTCTTTCTTTAGTCCCTCCTTCCCTCCCTCCCTCCCTAGCTTCTTTCTTTCTTTCTTTCTCTTTCTTTCTTTCTTTTCTTTCTTTCTTTTCTTTCTTCCCCATTCCCCAACTCAGTGATTCTCTCAATTGTTAGTGAGGGCTTAGCTTCTCCTTTGTCCTTAAGCCGCCAGACCATTAGTACGTGCTTCTTGTCTCCTTGCTTGTGATCTGCTGTCTCTGATCACAGATGTCAGAGGTCTCTTGCTTGCTGCTCTTCTTGTTTTTTATAAGATAGATCCTCTTTCCCCTCTGATTTTCTTTCTTTCCATTGTTTTTCAATGAACTCTCTCCTCCCTTCCTATTCTTCTCTGTTTTGCTGTAATGGGACAGGATTTTGCTATCTAGACTAATCCATCAACTATTCCTTTTCCCTGGGCAAGGTGGAGGAGAGGGGGCCTTGTGTAAAATTTTACTCCTTTTCTCTGGCCAGTGAAAATATTAACGACAAGACCTATAAACTATGCACTTTTACTTCTTAGCTATTTTCATAATTTCTCTTATTTGGGGATTCTTATTTGCTTTGAATAGCTGAGATTACTAGATATCTAAATCTGGAAAACCTCAGCTCTGTTTTATTTCTAGAATAGAAAGCTTAATTCAGGCATTTAACTTTGAAAAGTCTAAGTTGTGATACTTTTAAACTTAATTATTGCAATAGGCATATAATAGCAACCTAACATACCAAATGTTTATATGTTAAATAATCTAGTCTTTCAACTATTTTCCATTTTAAAAATATGTAACTTCTGAACATTTCTATCCCCCCCAAAAAAAATCTGCACATGGATGTTTATATCAGCTTTATGCATAATTGCTAAAACTTAAAAGCAACCAAGATGGCCTTCAGTAGATGAATGGGTAAATAAACTGTGGTACATCCAGACACTGACAATATCATTCAGTGTGAGAAAGAAATGACCTACCAAGCCATGAAAAGACATGGAGGAACTTTAAATGCATATTACTAAGTGAAAGAAGCCAATCTGAAAAGGCTACATACTGTACAATTCCAACTATGTGACATTCTGGAAAAGGCAAAACTATGGAGATCAGTAGTTACCAGGGGTTGGGAGATGGGGAGGAGGGATAGTTAGGTGGAGCAAAGGTGATTTTTAGGGCAGTGAAAATACTAGGTATGATACCATAATGATGGATACATGTCGTTATACATTTGTCCAAACCCATAGATTATGTAACACCAGGACTGAGCCCTAATGTAAAGTATGTACTTTGAATGATAAGAATGTGTTGATGTAGGTTCATCAATTGTAACAAACGTAGTACTCTGGTGAGGGGGTGTTGATATTGGGGGAAGCTATGCATGTGTGGGGTCAGAGAGTATATGCAGAATCTTTGTGTGTGTGTGTGTGTGTGTGTGTTCCCCTCAGTTTCGCTGTGAACCTAAAATAGCTTTAAAACAAAGAAGTTTTTTTTAATTGAGATATAATTGACATATAACATACTGTAAGTTTTTTTTTTTTTTTTTTTTTTTTTTTTTTTGCGGTACGCGGGCCTCTCACCATTGTGGCCTCTCCCGTTGCGGAGCACAGGCTCCGGACGCGCAGGCTCAGCAGCCATGGCGCACGGGTCCAGCTGCTCCGCGGCATGTGGGATCCTCCCAGACCGGGGCACGAACCCATGTCCCCTGCATCGGCAGGCAGACTCTCCACCACTGCGCCACCAGGGAAGCCCATACTGTAAGTTTAAGGTGTACAATGTGTTGATTTGACACATTTATATATTGCAATATGGTTACCACCTTAGTGTTAGCCAATACCTCCATCATGTCACATAATTATTACTTCATTTTGTGGTTAGAGCATTTAATATCTAGTCATTTTACAACTTTGAAGTTTATAATACAGTATTGCTGACCACAATCACAACATTGTGCATTAGATCTCCAGAATTTATTCATCATCTAACTGCGAGTCTGTACCCTTTGACCAACATCTCCTCAATTCCCCCACCTTCAGCCCCTGGTAGCCTTCATTCTACTCTGTTTCTATGAGTTTGGCTTTTTTAGATTCTACATACAAGTGAGATCATACAGTATTTCTCTTTTTCTTTCTCACTTACCTCACTTAGCATAATGCCCTCAAGGTCCATCAATGTTATCACAAATGGTGAGATTTCCTTCTTTCTGATGGCTGAATACTATTCCATTGTGTATCTACAGATCACATCTTCTTTTATCCATTCATCCACTGATGGGCATTTAGGTTGTTTCCTTATCTTGGCTATTGTGAATAATAGTTCAATAAACATAGGCATATGGATATCCTTTGATATCCTGTTTTCATTTTCTTTGGATATATAACCAGAAGTGGGATTGCTGGTAGTTCTATTTTTAACTTTTTGAGGAAACTCTATATTCTTTTCCATAGTGACTGTACCAAATTTCATTCACATCAACAATGCACAGGGGCTCCATTTTCTCCACATCCTTACCAATGCTTATTATCTTTAGTCTTCTTGATGATAGCCATTGTAATGGGTGTGAGGTAATATCTCATTGTGGTTTTGATTTACATTTCCCTGATGATTAGTGACATTGTACATGTTTTCATGTACGTGTTAGGCATTTGTAGGTCTTCTTTGGAGAAATGTCTATTCAGTTCCTCTGCCCATTTCTTAATTGGATTTTTTATTATTGAATTGTGTGAGTTTTATAACTATTTTTTATATTAACTCCTTTTCAGATATATGGTTTACAAATATTTTCTCCCATTCTGTAGGTTACTTTTTCATTTTGTTGATTGTATATTTCCTCTGCAGAAGATTTTTAGTTTGATGTTGTCCCACTTATTTGTTTTGCTTTTGTTGATTGTGCTTTTGGTGTCATATATAAAAAAAAAAAGTTGCCAAGACCAATGTCAAGGTTCCTTTTCTTTATGTTTTCATCTAGGACTTTTATGGTTTCATGTTGTATGTTTACATTTTTGATCTGCTTTGAGTTAATTTTTGTGTGAGGTGTAAGATACAGGTCCAGTTTAATTATCTTACATGCAATAAGATAGTTTTCCCAACACTATTATTGAAGAGGTTATCCTTTTTACATTGAGTATTCTTGTCTCCCTCATCAGATATTAGTTGACTGCATCTATAGATTCAATGCAATTTTTATCAAAATTCTGATGGCATTTTTCACAAAAAGAAAAAGCAATTCTAAAATGCATATGGAACCACAAAAGATCCAGAATAGCCAAAGCAATCCTGAAAAAGAAGAACAAAGCTAGAGGCATCACACTTCCTGATTTCAAACTATACTCAAAGCTATAGTAATTAAAACAGTATAACACTGGTGTAAAAATAGACACATACACCAATGGAACAGAATAGAGAGCCCAGAAGTAAACTCCCACATAAAGTCTTAATAAAAAATTATGTAAGTCCTTGATTGTCAGATGGTATTATTTTTTAAATTGTTGTTACAGTCACTCTAGAAATGTAAAACAGCATTTTTAAAAATAATTTAATGGGCTTCAGTTAATGCTTGATATACTTCTTTAGAAAATTTTTGAATCATTCTCAAGCTAGTACAGAGGTAAATCTGTAAGGACCATTAACTTTTTAAAAAAACTTTTTTATTGGAGTGTAGTTGATTTACCTGAAACTAACACATCATTGTCAAAGGACCATTAACTTTTGAAGAGAGTCTTGTAGCACTCAGGATCTATTTGAGAAGTAGTAGGACTTTGTTTAAATGCAAAATAACAAAATGAAACACTAACTCTGATTCTTTGAAACAGAAGTTTCTTTCCCTGAAGTAAAACTGCTTACATTTATAGATGCAAATATTTCTTAATAAAATTATTCCCCTTTAAAACTTGCTTTCAAATACTAAAATTCATAATCTTTTTTCTTAGACTAAAAAGAAATATATATGATATCTTTCTGAGGACCTGAGAAACATTATCGAGGTCCATCTAAGTTAAAGGGGTGAAAAATAGGTTCTTTTTGTGCTTTAAATTCTATTAGAAAATATAAGACTGCTTTATCACTAATGGATTTTCTTCAGAACAATCATGCAAAATGGCCCAATCACTGCTCTATTTAACAAGCTGTTTTCATTTGTTCAAGGGTCCTCAAATGAGAAAGGGGGTATATTCCAGTCCGTTTACATTGCTTGTAAATAAGGCCAGGCGATCAGAAACAAATCTTCTCCAAAGGAAGAGTTTTATTTGATAGGAGAAAATCTTTTTTTTTAATCTTTTATTTTATTTTTTATACAGCAGGTTCTTATTAGTTATCTATTTTATACAAATTAGTGTATATATGTCAATCCCAACCTCCCAATTCATCCCACCGTGCACTGCCCCCCTTCGCTTTCCCCCACAGGAGGAAATCTTTTAAAGTAAGGCAAACCTGATTTATACATTCAATTGGAAAGGTGCCATTGCAACCAGCCTCTGGAATTATTTTACCTGAAGAATTACTAAGAAGGTAATAACTTTTTCAAGAATGATTTCCCCAGGAAATTGGATCACTTTAGAAAAATGGAAAATATTATGAATGGCATGTGGGCTGGTTCTGCAAAATTAAAACCTAAGACTCTATCCACTGTGCCTGGGTCAACAGGGCAGTGGTGCTGGCTCTGTGTTACATTACCTTAAGGTCATTGTTACGGGTCATGAGGGGTTAACCACAAAATGCAAGGCAGTAGCATGATTGGGTAGGCTCTGTCAATCACTGTGAATCTATGTGGCAGTCTTAACAGAAGTAAGATGATTTTTGTCATTAATCCCAGGGCTCTGGGTAGCATCGGTGGACTATAGATTGACATTGAGGATTGAGGTTGTAAGGTCAACACAGAAAAAGTTCTCTCAGGCCTCATGAAGTCTGGGACTATAGTTGCTCTTACAATAAATTGCAAAATAGATGAAAAATACATTTAAATCTAATGTGCCAAACGTTGATCTGTCAATTAATAGTGGCTATCAAGAGCTTTGTGTTGAGAAGGATTCCCAGGCTTATGTGGAAGGAGTGTTGAGATCAGGTAGCAATATGTGCCATAAACCTGAGTGTAAGAAGTGGGTGCAAAGTTGCCAAGTGATTGCCATTCCTGGACTGGGAGTTGCTGCTGTCTCTTAGGCTCAGTCCTATCTTGCCTAGCCAGTTCCTCACTGATGTTTAACAAAGTTTCCTCACCTTAGTAAGCTATGGCCAGTGTCATTTTTTCCCATCAAATTTATGAAGACTTTGAGGGGAATCTGGCCTTTGAAACTGGTGTACCTGCTTTTCTCTTGATGATGAGATCAAGTTAGATGGGAATGTGGTCATACTGTCCTTTTTTTCTGAGGTGCACTGTATTGTGAGACTAGCTTCTGACACCAGGGTGCCACAACCTTCTATGAGCCAGGTAGATAGTCAGTCTCTATCTTTAACTGTCAGTTAAATTTAACTCCCCAGATTAGTCAAATGTCCTCACTCATTTACTTGCTTTGAATGTGCTTTGGAATGATTCTTTTCCTAGCAGCAAGCATCTGCTTAGATTGGAATTGATCTCTTTGGTGGCCAAAGACTCGTATCTGTTTCCTGTCCAACTTGTCCTATACTTTTGATTCTGGAGGATCTCTTAGGCCCAAACCACTGGACCGAAGCTTTACCAACTGTCCTGTCATTTGGAATTTGACCACGTCAAGTTCTTGTTACCTATTCAGACTTTGGCTCTCCATTTTCTTTCCTTAAGCATTGATATATATGCTCTCCAGGTTTTAATTTCTATATCTACTTAGTTTCTGGCTCACTGCTCTCTACTGATAACTATAAATTCCTCACTTATGACTCATTGCCTCATGCAGCCTTTAACCCATTAGTTGTTATAGACTGTGAATTTCACATCTTGTGAAAACCCTTAGTTCCAGTTCCCCACCCTCTCTCCGTAACGCACAGTTGCCCAGTGTTGACAAAAACCCCAGTCAGGTGAATTAGGAGGTGGGCATGGGGTCAGGTGAATGATGGATGTGGCCTGTCCCTTAGAGTCAACATGATGGCATCTACTGAAGAAATCAGGGTCTTCAGAAGCCAGTCTGAGGCATTTAGACCAGAGTAGCAAGGCTGCAGTCTCCAGCAGTGTCCTTTTGGCAGGCTGAAAATATCATATTTGAATATGAATCACATGTATCAAACATGCATTCAACCAGAAAAACAGACAGATGGAACAGTGGAAGTAGGCTTATAGGTTTGTATTTAGAGTGAGTCAGTAATTCCTTAAAATGTAGGGTTCTGTGCTATGGTGAAACCACTTTACATCCATGCTTGTGTGTTCAAGATATAATTTAGAGCAAAAAGGGACTTTAGGGATCATATAGCCCAATCTCCTAATTTTACAGATGAAGAAACCAAAGCCTGGAGAGGTTAAGTGGCTTGTCCAAGGTCACATAATTGGCTAGTGGTACAGCTGGGACTAGAAAGAACCCAGGTCATCTTACATGCATTCCTTTTTAGGCACTACTCTGTCTCTCCACAGTTGCATTGTTTTCAAATTATGAGTGACTCAGCTCACTTCAAAGGGCATAGAACTAATTTCCTTCTGATTGAAATGAGGCAGTCACAGGTTTTTACACAAGAAAATTGAAAAATGATATATGTGACTTATTTCTTTGTTCCTTTCTGTTTTTGTCTCTGGATCAAGAGGCAAAGGAAGCTAGGAGAATAGTTGGAAGCAAGACAAGGTAATCCAAATGCTTATATGGAGCAGAGGGCACATACACTAGGGAAAGCAAACAAACATCTGCTCATTGTTGGAGTGAAAACAGGCACTCACATCTACCTGTCTCAGTAGAGAGATGAACCAACATTGCAGCTATCAGGATCTCTGCTTCTAAATTTCTCAGAGCCTGGAAGATATGGTTGCTGACTCTAAAGGGAGTGAACCACTCCTTATTAAGTGAACCAACCTAGGTACTAAGAAAGAAGGACAACTTGGAAGACATCCAAGTCTAGTTGGAGGATACAGCTCTTCTTTTAACAAAGGGAAAATGCTAATTCATGGTTTACTGGAATGTTCCCTGATTTATTGTGAAATTGTTCATCTGAGATCTTTTACTTGGGATCACATGCAATCAGTCTGCCTATTACTAAATTGGACCGGCCAACCTCATCTTTTTCATTTTGCTGCTGTTGTTCTTTTACTTTCTTTCTTCCTTCCTTCCTTCCTTTCTTTCCTTCTTCCTTTCTTCCTTTCTTTCTTTTTTTCAGTATTTATAAGTGCTTACTACATCCTAAGCACTATTCCAGATGTTAAAGATACAACGTGAAAACAAGTCCAATTTCTTGCTTTGGAGAGGCTGCAGTCTAGTGTGGAGAAAGATAAGTCAAAACAATAAATAGAGTCTGAAAAAGGATGTGATATAAATATACTCAAGGTACTATGGAATGGTAATTATCTACCTGAGATGGACAAGAAAGGCTTTCTGGAAAGTTTAGACTTGAGTTAATCTTGAAAGAAAAGTAGGAGCTGGGCAGTAGGTGAAGGAAGAAATCAGAGAGAACAGAATGTACAAAAAGAAGTAAGCTGAGATAGCCTGACAAATTCTGGGTTCCCACAAGGTATTCACTCTGTCTGGCCTGTAGAGTTTGAAGGGTGGGGTAGTGAGAGAAGAATCTGGAGGAGTAAGCAGGGGCAAGGGCTTTGTATGCTGAAGATGGTTGAAAGTCAGTGAAGGCTACTAAATATTATACCTTCAAAATATTCTTAAACTCAACACATTGCAGTGGGCAGTGTGCTGTAGTGAAAAGATCATGGTCTCTGGAGTCAGACAGATCTATATGCAATCATTTATAAACTGTGAACCTTGGGAAAATTACTTAACTGCTTTAAGTATGCTGCTTTACCTTTAAAAGTGAGGATGGGGCTTCCCTGGTGGTGCAGTGGTTGAGAGTCCGCCTGCCGATACAGGGGATGCGGGTTCGTGCCCCAGTCTGGGAAGATCCCACATGCCGTGGAACGGCTGGGCCTGTGAGCCATGGCTGCTGCACGTCCAGAGCCTGTGCTCTGCAACGGGAGAGGTCACAACTGTGAGAGGCCCGTGTACTGCAAAAAAAAAAAAAAAAAAAAGTGAGGATGATTGGGCTTCCCTGGTGGCGCAGTGGTTGAGAGTATGCCTGCCGATGCAGGGGACACGGGTTCGTGCCCCGGTCCGGGAGGATCCCACATGCTGTGGAGCGGCTAGGCCCATGAGCCATGGCCACTGAGCCTGCGCGTCTGGAGCCTGTGCTCCACAATGGGAGAGGCCACAACAGTGAGAGGCCTGCATACCACAAAAATAATAATAATAATAATAATAATAAATTAAAAAAAAAGTGAGGATGATTATTTCTGCTTCGTTTGTGGAGAAGAGTTAATAGTATATGTGAAATTGCCGAGCATAGAACTAGCAGATAATCAGTGGATGTTCATCTTTTATTCTCCCTCCATTTCTTCTTTACCTTCTTCCATTTACATCCTGACTAATCCTTCCTTCCTTCTCTCCATCTGGAGATTTGCTGGGTTTACAGAAATGGTTGGTGTCTTGTGTGGCTTCACATCATTGTTTATTAAGTGGATGACATTTAGAAAACAATTTTGTGCAAGCTTTGTTCTCATAGTAGTAAATGTACCAGACCACTGCAATGTCCACAATTGATTGGATCTGCTTGCTGTTGCTGGGTGACATATTTAAATAATCCTGTCATAGACATGAAACATAAAGCAGTTTCTCAATTTGTAATCAGAACTTTACCTAACAAAATTGTTGCAGCTGTGGTAGGATTGAATTCATTCTTGCACTCCTTCTCTCCCCAAACCTATCAAACTGTCAGCAGCCTGCCTTTTGGAAAAAACTAGACATTGTTTTGCTATATGTTTTTCCCCAGTGTTACCATATGCAGTTCTTCTGCTTGTGCTGTGAAGATATCTGAACAATTTCATATGTTTAAAAGAAAAGGTCATTTCCAATATACTGTGTTTGGGTTAAAAAAAAAAAACCTTAAGAAGATAAGGAGCTTAAAAGGCTTGAAGAGAATGAGTTTCCATAATATTCTGAACTAGAGTTATTATTAGATTCTCACTGCTCCTGGATAGGTTGGGTGTGGCGTTCACATAGATGACTCTGGGGCATTATTCTTCACAGTCAACTAACTTGCTTGGTTCCTAGAATAAGAAGAAAGTAGATCAGTTATCTAGTTTCCAACCTTCTGTTTTATGCTTGAGCCTCCTCTATAGCATTGTTGCCAATTAATTATGGAACCTCTGCTTTACCAGATTCAGTGATGTGATGGACATCCTTTCTTGCTTAAAGCAGCATGTTCCATCTTTGGACTGCTTCTACTATTTAGAAGATGATTCCTGATATCAAACTAAAATATCTTTTTATAACCTTTGGTTCCAGATTTATGACTTATAGTCATATTTAATAAGTCCTATCACTTTTTTCACCTCTAGACCTCTCAAATGTTCAAAACCAACTAACATTTGACAAATTCCCTCCCACACCAGAATCTTCTTTACTCTCAGCACAACATTTCCATTCAATCAGTGGTTGCCTATAAGAACCGATTTGATGTTTCTTTACAATCCCTATCAAGTGCATTTGTATATACCTGTCCATATACTTCTTAAAGGTTAGCACCTAGAATGCTGTGTATACTCACAGTATGCTGCAATGCATGCAGAATAGTCTATGTTATCACCTACCTTGTTCTATTAATACAACATAAAATCAGATTAGCTGCTTTTGGTGGCCACATCAATATTATTCTGTATCAAACTTACAATTGATTAAAACTCTAATTTAAATTTCCTGTTATATGCCATCCATCATAACCAGTCCTTCATACTCTTTTAAAAATTTTGGTCATGTTTTCTAATGTATCTTATATATCTACCATCTTCTGCCATCTCCAAACATGACAGATCAGCCTTCTCTGAGAAAGAAAGAAAGATAGATAGATGAAGGAAAGAAAGAAGGAAAAATGAAAGAAAAAAACAGGAAGTTTTCCATTGGAAATATTCTAGTAGAGCACTTCTTAACTTGGGATCCATGAATCAATAGGAGCTTGATGAATTTTATGCAAAATGTGTGCATATATGTATTATTTTCTGCAACAAATCTCCATAGATTTCATCATATTCTTAAACCTATTCATGGTCCAAAGAAATTAGGAACTCATGTTCTAGAATGGCATCAAAACACCCTGGCTAAAATCATTCAATCTTTTTAAAAAAACCCAATTTGAATGGTTTCCAGCCAGTGGTTATCCATCTTCAATGCACGGGTGTCATGAAAGACTTTGTTAAATGTCTTTGTATATGGATATTCTGCATACCATACATCTCTGATTTTCAAGGCTATTGGCCATGTCAGAGAATGAAATGAACTTAGTCTAAGCTGACCATCACTTGCATTCTTATTTGCTCATGGACAATTATTTTAACAATCTGCTCTAGAATCTTTCCCATGACTCAAGTAGTCAATCATTCATTCAACAAGTAGTTGTTCATCTCCTGCTCTGTGTCAGGAACTATTCTAGGCACTGGGGCTAAAACAGAGAGCAAGACAGACAAGATCTTGTCTCCCATGGAGATTGCGTACTAGTGAGGGAGTCAGGCAATAAACAAACACACAAGTAAGATCATTTCAGGTAATGGTGAATACTGCCAGGAAAATAAAATAAGGAAATGGGATAAAAAGTGACTGGAGTAGGGACAGGGCAGTAGCACTAGATAGGTTAGGGAAGACATCTATTAGAGAATGGTATTTTAGCTGAGATCTGGTTGACAAGGATTTAGTTTGCAAATATGTAGGGGGAGAATCCTTGAGGCAAAGATAACAGCAATGCAAAGGCCCTGGGGCAAGAACAATCTTGGAGTGTTCAAGGGACAGAAGATCAAAGTGGCTGAAGCAGAGTGAACAATGGAGCAACAATAAGTAATGGAGTTTAAGAAGGAGACAACATGGTAAGAGTAATGGTAAAGAGTGTAGACTTTGTTCTAAACGCAAGGAGGATTGTCGGAAGGAGCAGTGTTTCATGGTCTGATTTACATTATTCAAAGAGTCTAACTGCTGTGTGCAGAGAATGAATTTTAAGGGAGCAAGGAGAGAATGGAGACAATTTGCCTATATTTAATTTTGGAATCTACCGTCCTTCTCATCTTAAAAAAAAATAAGAAAAAAAATAAGGACTGCATCTCCAGCACTCATCCATGATTTCATCTCTTCTCTGTGATTCCTCAAAGATAATGAATATAGCTTGACCAATTGTATACATTCTTGGATTTAATTCATACATCCCAGGAAACTGAAAGACATTTAAAACGCTAGAACAGTAGGTTTTTGTGTGTATGTGTGTGTGTGTGTGTGTGCATTTTACAATCTTTTCAACCATTTTAGGCTTAAGTTATTTCTTAGCAATAGTTGTTTTTTACACTTTTCAGCCTGAAAATAATTCTCTTTGACACAGGAGATAGAAACAAAATAGGATTTAAAGGCGTCTACTTTCCTTATGTTATCCATCACCCTGGACAGCTCTCTGGTTTACTTAGGTACTCACTTCTATTTTTTTCTGTTACATCAGTATAATTTACAATTGTATAGTTCAAATTGTCTTTTTGAGAGTTTCCTTGAACCATATCTTGAATTCCAGTATCCCATACTAGCTCAGCCATTTACTACCTTGGCTAAAGATTTTAACATCTCTGTGTCCATTTACTCAACTATATAATGGAGACAATAATATCTATCTCATAGAGTGGTTGTGAGGATTTAATGAGTTAAACATATAAAATGCTTTGAACAATGCCTGTCACATAGAAAGTGTTCAATAAATGTTAGCTACTATTATTATTATTACTATTATATTATATTTTGGGCATGAGCTTCAGGTTCTATACCTCCTTTGTACCACTTCAGTATGACAGCCTTGCAATGTCTATTCTCAGATTCAGTGTTAGAATTTCTTAACTGCTTTTTTTTTTTTTTTTTTTTTTGTGGTACGTGGGCCTCTCGCTGTTGAACAGGCCTCTCCCGTTGTGGAGCACAGGCTCCGGATGCGCAGGCTCAGCAGCCATGGCTCACGGGCCTAGCCGCTCCACGGCATGTGGGATCCTCCCGGACCGGGGCACGAACCCGTGTCCCCTGCATCGGCAGGTGGACTCTCAACCACTGCGCCAC
Organism: Hyperoodon ampullatus; assembly: GCF_949752795.1. Lineage (NCBI taxonomy): Eukaryota > Metazoa > Chordata > Mammalia > Artiodactyla > Ziphiidae > Hyperoodon > Hyperoodon ampullatus. Next base: position 98,029,490 of record NC_136913.1, read on the forward strand.
CAGGGAAGCCCTAACTGCTTTTTTTTTTTTCTATTTACTTCTTTTGCATCAATTCCTGTGGCAACTCTTGGAAGGAAGTTGTGCAGACCTGAGTTTAAGTCTTAACTCTGACATTTACTAGCTCTGTAACATTGGAATAGGGGTCACTTTCTCCAATCTCAGTGTCCTTTTTAGTAAAACAGGAATAATTATTTTCACTTATTGTCTTTCACTGTTGGGTAGATTGACTGGGAATGTATATGTACAGCTAACAAAGAGCATGACATATAGTAAAGGCTCAATAAATTCAAATCTTCTTCCTTTATCAGTGTTTTCGTGCTACCCCAACCTAGTTGTGTTATCTGTAAGGAAAATGAGGATTCTTCTTGGAGTATGATGCTCAAAACAGGATCTCTTCTCCAGCCTGGACTTCTGGCCAGCTGAGCTGCCCCTCTCAAGTTACCAACCTTATATCCATTCTTTGGCAGTTCTTGGCAATTTGCTACCTTTGAATGGCCACTAGTTATGCTGAATTATTTGATATTTGGCATTCTCCCATTGTAGTGCCACTTTCATCTAGATTCTATTTATTTATTTATTTATAATTTATTTATTTTTGGATGCGTTGTGTCTTTGTTGCTGTACGTGGGCTTTCTCTAGTTGCAGTGAGCAGGGGCTACTCTACTTGCAGTGTGCTGTCTTCTCATTGTGGTGGCTTCTCTTGTTGCGGAGCACGGGCTCTAGGCTTGCAGGCTTCAGTACTTGTGGCTTGCAGGCTCTGGAGCGCAGGCTCAGTACTTGTGGCACACGGGCTTAGTTGCTCCGCGGCATATGGAATCTTCCTGGACCAGGGCTCGAACTCGTGTCCCCTGCATTGGCAGGCGGATTCTTAGCCACTGCACCACCAGGGAAGTCCCTAGGTTCAATTTATAATTTATGTCATAATCAATTTAGTTTTCAGGGAACAAATACATATTCAATGCAAATGCTGTTCAATAGTAATTAATCTAATAGTGTTAGTTTGATCCATTGTTCCCTTACTTTAGTTTGCTCTACAGTAGCCTTGGTTTCCCTATTGGTAAAATGAGAATGATGACTGTACCTAAGTCACAGGGTATTGGTGAAATTAAATAAGAAATTCAGGGACAGTGTTTAGCACAGTGCCTGACTCATGGTAAGCACTCAGTAAATGGTAGCTATATAGACATTGATATATGGGAATACATAATTATGGACATCTGAATCATATGGATAGGGAACTGACTTCAATTCTCAGTGATGCTGCTTACTGGTTATACTAGGGATCCCCATTCCTTTTGATTATCATTGAAAATTTATTGCTCTTATGTTCTCTCCCCTCAACACCTTGCTTCCCTGATTTATAACTGTCCATAATTGCATGTACTCCATTAGAGACATAGCTATTTGCCTGTGCCCTTGGGTGGGGTAAGTCCCCTTACCCCAATTAAATAGGAACATTTATATCTCTCTTTTACAGATGAGGAAAACTGAAGCTCAGAGAAGCATATCTAACATCATTTGATATACCTGCTGAATTGTAACCTCCCCTGATCAGCAAACCTGAGCCTCTGTCTCGAGGCACCCCAATTCCTACTAGTCCTGCTCTACATCCAAACTATATTATCCTGAGGCTTTGATGCTCTGCTTGGATGTGGATGTTCCCTGATAGCCTCTTCCCTAGTCCTTAGACTCACCATTTACTGGCTCAAGAGGTCTGTTCTGAGTAAATCACTCACCCTAGACTATGGTGTTTCTACCTTCCTGGTTTCAAGTCTCACCTGATTGGAACTTCCTGCTGGTATGCTTCACACAGAAGATTTACTCTCCTGGCTAATGAGGCCAGTTGGAATGAGTATGAGGTATCCACACCCTGTCCAGGTGTTTATTCCTCACACTCCTCTTGTGCCTGTGCTGATATGATCCCATCAGGCTTTATGCCTAACCCACAGTGAATAAGAAAAGGATAATTTCAGTCTGTGTGGATGGATGAATCTTCTTTGGCTAAGACTCTTCCTTGAGTCTTTTATTTTATTTTATTTTTTTAGGCTCTGGATGCGCAGGCTCAGCAGCCATGGCTCACGGGCCCAGCCGCTCCGCGGCATGTGGGATCTTCCCAGACCGGGGCACGAACCCGTGTCCCCTGCATCGGCAGGTGGACTCTCAACCACTGAGCCACCAGGGAAGCCCCCCTTGAGTCTTTTAAACTTCACTATACATTTCTCTACTTATTAACTCTATAATGCAATCTGGAAAAGCATCATATGGCACTCTTTATTTGCCAATGTGAAAAAATGACTTTGCTCAAATTAATAATAATTTTGTAATGTCAGGATCCTAATCCTATACATCATGCATCTTTCCTTCAAAATTCTTCAATAAATAAATTGATATGTTAAAACTAGGGCCACTCTCCTTTTAGACTTGCATCTATCTGGTGTGGGGTGAGGGTGCTTAAAAATAAAAACAAATCCTACGCTGGTGTAATAAGTAATTGTATGCCTTTTTATTTTTAGAAAGATCTTCTTATAAAAACAAACTTTACTGTTCTCTCCTGTAAATTACGGTCTTTGTGAAGAAAATTAACTTACCTAATACGAAAGATACAGTTAGATGTTGACATTCCAGGAAAGTTCACTTCAGATATCAGTGCTCCAAAATAGAAGAGAGTGCCGGTTTTGAGGGAAAAAATGAGACAGAAGATCAATATTGAAGAAAGAGTGAAGCCACCTTTTGGTCTTTGAATATGATGGAATTGAAGTAACTTCTAACTCTAAGGATTTCTTTCTTTCTTTCTTTCCTTCTTTTTTTTTAACATCTTTATTGGAGTATAATTGCTTTACAATGGTGTGTTAGTTTCTGCTTTATAACAAAGTGAATCAGCTATACGTATACATATATCCCCATATCTCCTCCCTCTTGCGTCTCTCTCCCTCCCACCCTCCCTATCCCACCCCTCTAGGTGGACACAAAGCACCGAGCTGATCTCCCTGTGCTATTTGGCTGCTTCCCACTAGCTATCTGTTTTACATTTGGTAGTATATATGTCCATGCCACTCTCTCACTTCGTCCCAGCTTACCCTTCCCCCTCCCCGTATCCTCAAGTCCATTCTCTAAATCTGCGTCTTTATTCCTGTCCTGCCCTTAGGTTCATCAGAACCATTTTTTAAGATTCCATATATACGTGTTAGCATACGGTATTTGTTTTTCTGTTTCTGACTTACTTCACTCTGTATGACAGTCTCTAGGTCCATCCACCTCACTACAAATAACTCAGTTTCGTTCCTTTTTATGGCTGAGTAATATTCCATTGTATATATGTGCCACATCTTCTTTATCCATTCATCCGATGATGGATACTTAGGTTGCTTCCATGTCCTGGCTATTGTAAATAGAGCTGCAATGAACATTTTGGTACATGACTCTTTTTGAATTATGCTTTTCTTATGGTGTATGCCCAGTAGTGGGATTGCTGGGTCATATGGTAGTTCTATTTGTAGTTTTTTAAGGAACCTCCATACTGTACTCCACAGTGGCTGTATCAATTTACATTCCCACCAACAGTGCAAGAGGGTTCCCTTTTCTCTACACCCTCTCCAGCATTTATTGTTTGTAGATTTTTTGAGGATGGCCATTCTGACTGGTGTGAGATGATATCTCACTGTAGTTTTGATTTGCATTTCTCTAATGATTAATAATGTTGATCATCCTTTCATGTGTTTGTTGGCAATCTGTATATCTTCTTTAGAGAAATGTCTATTTAGGTCTTCTGCCCATTTTTGGATTGGGTTGTTTGTTTTTTTGATATTCAGCTGCATGAGCTGCTTGTAAATTTTGGGGATTAATCCTTTGTCAGTTGCTTCATTTGCAAATATCTTCTCCCATTCTGAGGGTCCTCTTGTTTATGGTTTCCTTTGCTGTGCAAAAGCTTTTAAGTTTCATTAGTTCCCATTTGTTTATTTTTGTGTTTATTTCCATTTCTCTAGGACGTGGGTCAAAAAGGATCTTGCTGTGATTTATGTCATAGAATCTAACTCTTAAGGATTTCTGAGATGTCTTTTGCTATGGCAACTAACACTGTAGAGTTTATATAGTTGATGAAAAAAGAGAATAAACTTTTATGTTCTGATCTATTAAATTGATCTAGATTTTGTAGAGATGTATATTAAGGGATCAGTACAGTGAGGTTCTCAGCTTCTTCATGGGCTTTATTTATGGTTTGAAATTTATTTTGGTACTGAAAAGGGCTTAAATGTTATTTTTCTAATCTCTGAATCTTAATGGAGATAAATTGCCTTAGTTTTGCGAAACCCTACTCTTGTGGGAGTTGGTAATTTATTGTGAAATGTTGGAGCAAAGGTAATTAAAGTACAGAAGTTAGCTATCAATCACCTTATACGTGATTAAGTGTCTTTAATGTGCCCAGCACTGTGCTTGCAGTTGTACTAAATGTAGTTTGCAGTTTATTTGGAGGAGAAAAGATTGAGGGAGATGTCACTTTATATCTCCTGTTATACATTATTGAATAGGTGTCTTCAAAGATTTTGCTCTTAGTTGAACCTAAAGCAGGTGAATAAAGGCAAGTCTGAAAGTGAGCTAGACATTTGCTTACTGTGAAATATCACAAGGTTTAGTTTCATGACTTAGAAACTTTGAGGAAAGACAGTGATGAGAAGAATAATCAAGCCAGGGCTCAGACTTCCTCCTGATTATGTTCATACCTCAGTGCTAGCTTTTGGTATTGTTTTCTCAATCAGGAGATTAAAGTATCATGGCAGGAGAGAGGCTAGAGAGGGTAATGGGATTCAGGATAGGGACATACCTTCCTTTCTTTCTGAACATTCCTTTCTCTTTCCTGATATCTGAGCACCTTTCACATTTAAGGCCTAGTTTAGGACTAGCTTAGACTAGGACTGTAGTTCTACTCACATTCTGATCACAGTGAATTCCTTTTCCTCTAAACTCTTGGCAGCATAAACACCACTTTTTTTTTTTTTTTTTTTTTTTTTTTTTTTTTTTTTTTGCGGTACGCGGGCCTCTCACTGTTGTGGCCTCTCCTGTTGCAGAGCAGAGGCTCCGGACGTGCAGGCTCAGCAGCCATGGCTCACGGGCCCAGCCGCTCCACGGCATGTGGTATCTTCCCAGACCAGGGCACGAACCCGTGTCCTCTGCATCGGCAGGCGGACTCTCAACCACTGCGCCACCAGGGAAGCCCCACCACTCATTTTTTAAACCAATTTTTATTGGAGTATATTTGATTTACAATGTTGTGTTAGTTTCAGGTGTACAGCAAAGTGAATCAGTTATACATATACATATATCCATTCTTTTTTAGATTATTTTCCCATATAGGTTATTATAGAATACTGAGTAGAGTTCCCTGTGCTATACAGTAGGTCCTTATTAGTTATCTATTTTATATATAGTAGTGTGTATATGTCATTCCCAACCCCCAATTTCCCCCCCCACCGTTACTCCCTGGTAACCATAAGTTTGTTTTCTACATCATATCATATCGCTTATATGTGGAATCTAATAAAAGGGTACAGATGAACACCACTCATTTTGAAACAAACTGTCTTCAACTGCTGCTTATGTTGCTTTGTTTCCCTCACACTGCTTTGCATATGGTAGGCACTCAAATATTTTTTTTTAAATTCAAGTATAGTTGATTTAACATATTATATTAGTTTCAGGTAGTGATTCAATATTTTTATAGATTATATTCCATTTAAACTTATAAAATATTGGCTGTATTCCCTGATGTACAATATATCCCTGTAGCATATTTTACACATAGGAATTTGTTCCTCTTAATCACTGGAATACTTTTTGATAGATGGAATGGCACATTTGTGATTGTAGTGGAAAAAAATCAAAGAGTGGAGGTAAACTGCCCTGATGACTCTATTTACTCCCTTCTATTAAAAAAGGCTCTATTTTATCTGTTGTGTTTTATATTAAAAGTTGTATGTAGTTCAATGTAAACAATCCAAACAGTACAGAAAATACAAAGAAAAAAGTATGAATCACCTAAAATCCAGATATTTATGAGGATTATGGTCTGTGCATTTGTAAAATGGTGATTATAATAGTACTTATATCATATGGCTGGTGTGAGGATAAAATAAGGTGATGCTGGGCACAGAGAAAGTGTTTAATAAATGTTAGTTTTAATCCTCCTCATCACTATCATCATCATCTTAATTAACAACCAAAGGAAGATGGAAATATATAAAATTTAGAATCAGAGATGTTTTAGCAGTAGAAAAAGTAAAGTAGTGCCTATTCCTTTGAGATTTATAGGAAGACAGAAAGAATAACTATAGCAATAAACATGAGATGTTAAGGGTAGATCAGGGAGAATGTTTTAGGGGGATTTCACTTTAAGAAGATAGATCATTTCCTGAGAGCAAGAATGTAGGGGTAGGAGGGGGAATTGGGGTTTAGATGAAAGAGAAAGTCTAGTCACCAAGGTACCATTCAGCAAAAAATTCTATGAATCTGTGCTTTGTTGCTGTGGGGAATGAAACAAAAAGTGTATTTTCCCTTTCCCCAGCTTTCTCAACTATGTGGAACACTGAAGATAAATTAAGAGAGTCTTGAGTGAAAATTTAAACTTCTAAAAGAAAGAAAATGGTATGTGGGACAAACAGAGCAGATAAACAAGTAGATGACTGAGCAATGGCTTAATTTCAAATTCTACCATAATGCAGGTTGTTTCAGATAAACGAAAGCTGAATGATGATAGAGCTTCTAAAGAAACAGAAGCTACTAATAAAAATGGAAATTCAGCAAGCACTTCAGGGATGAGGGCTGGCCAGTGCAGTCAAACTGATAGGCTCTTACTAGGCCTCTGAGAAGAGCACATTGCTAGGCAAAAAGAATTGCATAGTGACACTGTTTCCAAGGGTTAGTAAGTGAGAAAAAGGGTATATTATTTTTGATATTTTGATTCGTCTTGCTGAAGAAAGAAAAACCAGTGGCTGTCAAAACAAATCTTAAGAAGTTAATAAGTTGAACACTGATGCTCATGTTTGAAGATGGGACTGGTTAAACATGGGGCTGGGAAAGAACTTTTAGTAACTCTAGCTATGTGATAATGAAATCAATATGTCTTCTATGGGTATTTTACAGACACCGTACACCCATACCTCACTTGGCTGGCTTGGTTGGAGATAAGGGCATTTTGGTTACCTCGATTTCTTACTGTTGTTTTAATTGAGTGTTATTAACTCATCTATGCAGCAAGGCCTCCTGACATATGGACACCACTACAAGCAGAGTAGTTCTCCATTTTCACTGGTGTGTGTGTAATTGTATTAGTGCAACTCAAGATTATGTATCGTTAAGAAGCAGTAATAATAAAGTGTTATTTTTAATGAATGATACAGGACTTTTCTACATTCTCTGCTCCAGACCCATTGGTGTCCTTTCAGTTCCTGGAATGTATCCTGCTCTTTTATGCCACAGAACCTTCACACACGCTGGTCCTTCTTCTTGGACGCTCTGCCTCCTCCTCCTTCTCTTTTATTTTATGTAATTTTTTATACAGCAGGTCCTTATTACTTATCCATTTTATACATATTAGTGTATATATGTCAATCCCAATCTCCCAGTTCATCACACCACCACCCCCAGCCACTTTCCCCCCTTGGTGTCCATACATTTGTTCTCTGCATCTGTGTCTCTATTTCTTCTCTGCAAACCAGTTCATCTGTACCATTTTTCTAGGTTCCACATATATATGTTAATATACGATATTTGCTTTTCTCTTCCTGACTTACTTCACTCTGTATGACAGTTTCCAGATCCATCCACGTCTCTACAAATGACACAATCTCGTTCTTTCATGGCTGAGTAATATTCCGTTGTATATATGTACCACATCTTCTTTATCCATTCATCTGCTGATGGGCATTTAGATTGCTTCCATGTCCTGGCTATTGTAAATAGAGCTGCAATGAACATTGTGGTACATGTCTTTTTGAATTATCGTTTTCTCAGGCTATATGCCCAGTACTGGGATTGCTGGGTCATATGGTAATTCTATTTTTAGTTTTTGAAGGAACCTCCATACTGTTCTCCATAGTGGCTGTATCGATTTACTTCCCACCAACAGTGCAAAAGGGTTCCCTGTTCTCCACACCCTCTCCAGCATTTGTTGTTTGTAGATTTTCTGATGATGGCCATTCTAACTGGTGTGAGGTGATACCTCATTGTAGTTTTGATTTGCATTTCTCTAATAATAGTGATGTTGAGCAACCTTTCATGTGTTTCTTGGTCATCTGTATGTCTTCTTTGGAGAAACGTCTATTTAGGTCTTCTGCCCATTTTTGGATTGGGTTGTTTGTTTTATTGATATTGAGCTGCATGAGCTGCTTGTAAATTTGGGGGATTAATCCTTTGTCAGTTGCTTCATTTGCAAATATTTTCTCTCATTCTGAAGGTTGTCTTTTCATCTTGTTTATGGTTTCCTTTGATGTGCAAAAGCTTTTAAGTTTCATTAGGTCCCATTTGTTTATTTTTGGTTTTATTTCCATTTCTCTAGGAGGTGGGTCAAAAAGGATCTTGCTGTGATTTATGTCATAGAGTGTTCTGCCTATGTTTTCCTCTAAGAGTTTGATAGTGTTTGGCCTTACATTTAGGTCTTTAATCCATTTTAGTTTATTTCTGTGTATGGCATTAGGGAGTGTTCTAATTTCATTCTTTTACATGGAGCTGTCCAGTTTTCCCAGCACCACTTACTGAAGAGGCTGCCTTTTCTCCACTGTATATTCTTGCCTCCTTTATTAAAGATAAGGTGACCATATGTGCATGGGTTTATCTCTGGGCTTTCTTTCCTTTTCCATTAATCTATATTTCTGTTTTTCTGCCAGTACCATACTGTCTTGATGACTGTAGCTTTGTAGTATAGTCTGAAGTCAGGGAGCCTGATTCCTCCAGCTCTGCTTTTCTTTCCCAAGATTGCTTTGGCTATTCAGGGTCTTTTGCGTTTCCATACAAATTGTGAAATTTTTTGTTCTAGTTCTGTGAAAAATGCCAGTGGTAGTTTGATAGGGATTGCATTGAATCTGTAGATTGCTTTGTGTAGTACAGTCATTTTCACAATGTTGACTCTTCCAGTCCAAGAACATGGTATATCTCTCCATCTTTTTTTTTTTTTTTTTTTTTTTTTTTTTTTTTTTTTTTTTTGTGGTACGCGGGCCTCTCACTGTTGTGGCCTCTCCCGTTGCGGAGCACAGGCTCCGGATGCGCAGGCTCAGCAGCCATGGCTCACGGGCCCAGCCGCTCCGCGGCATATGGGATCCTCCCAGACCGGGGCACGAACCCGTATCCCCTGCATCGGCAGGCGGACTCTCAACCACTGCGCCACCAGGGAGGCCCTCTCCATCTTTTTGTATCATCTTTAATTTCTTTCATCAGTGTCTTATAATTTTCTGCCTACAGGTCTTTTGTCTCCTAGATATTATGTTTTCTTAATTTCACTTTCAGATTTTTCATCATTAGTGTATAGGAATGCAAGAGATTTCTGTGCATTAATTTTGTATCCTGCTACTTTACCAAATTCATTGATTAGCTCTACTAGTTTTCTGGTAGCATCTTTATTATTCTCTATGTATAGTATCATGTCATATGCAAACAGTGACAGCTTTACTTCTTCTTTTCTGATTTGGATTCCTTTTATTTCTTTTTCTTCTCTGATTGTTGTGGATAAAACATCCAAAACTATGCTGAATAAGAGTGGTGAGAGTGGGCAACCTTGTCTTGTTCCTGATCTTAGTGGAAATGGTTTGAGTTTTTCACCATTGAGGATGATGTTGGCTGTGCGTTTGTCATATATGGCAGAACCAGCTTTTAGTTTTCTTTGCTATTGTTTTCTTTTTTTCTGTTTCATTTATTTCTGCTCTGATCTTTATGATTTCTTTCCTTCTACTAGCTTTGGGTTTTGTTTGTTTTTCTTTCTCTACTTCCTTTAGGTGTAAGGTTAGATTGTTTGTTTGAGATTTTTCTTGTTTCTTGAAGTAGGCTTGTATTGCTATAAACTTCCCTCTTAGAACTGCTTTTGCTGCATCCCATAGGTTTTGGATAGTCGTGTTATCATTGTCATTTGTCTCTAGGTATTTTTGATTTCCTCTTTTTTTTTTTTTTTTTTTTTTTTGCTGTACGTGGGGCTCTCACTGCTGTGGCCTCTCCCGCTGCGGAGCACAGGCTCCGGACGCGCAGGCCCAGTGGCCATGGCTCACGGAACCAGCCGCTCCGCGGCACGTGGGATCTTCCCGGACCGGGGCACGAACCCGTGTCCCCTGCATCGGCAGGTGGACTCTCAACCACTGTGCCACCAGGGCAGCCCCCTCTTTTTTTTTTTTTCGGTATGCGGGCCCCTCACTGCTGTGGCCTCTCCCGTTGTGGATCACAGACTCCGGACACGCAGGCTCAGCAGCCGTGGCTCACGGGCCCAGCTGCTCCGCGGCATGTGGTGTCTTCCTGGACTGGGGCACGAACCCATGTCCCCTGCATCGGCAGACGGACTCTCAACCAGTGTGCCACCAGCGAAGCCCCTGTTTTCCTCTTTGATTTCTTCAGTGACCTCTTGGTTATTTAGTAACGTATTGTTTAGCCTCCATGTGTTGTGTTTTTTACATTTTTTTTCCTGTTATTCATTTCTAATCTCATAGCATTGTGGTCATAAAAGATGCTTGATATGATTTCAATTTTCTTAAATTTACTGAGCTTGATTTGTGATCCAGGATGTGATCTATCCTGGAGAATGTTCCATGCTCACTTGAGAAGAAAGTGTAATCCGCTGTGTTTGGATGGAATGTCCTATATTTATCAATTAAATCTATCTGGTCTATTGTGTCATTTAAAGCTTCTGTTTCCTTATTCATATTTTGTTTGGATGATCTGTCCATTGGTGTAAGTGAGGTGTTAAAGTCCCCCACTATTATTGTGTTACTGTCGATTTCCTCTTTTATAGCTGTTTGCAGTTGCTTATGTGTTGAGGTGCTCCTATGTTGGACACATATATATTTATAATTGTTATATCTTCTTCTTCGATTGATCCCTTGATCATTATGTAGTGTCATTCCTTGTGTCTTGTAACATTCTTTATTTAAAAGTCTATTTCATCTGATATGAGTATTACTACCCCAGTTTTCTTTTGATTTCCATTTGCATGGAATATCATTTTCTATCCCCTCACTTTCAGTCTGTATGTGTCCCTAGGTCTGAAATGAGTCTCTTGTAGACAGCATATATATGGGTCTTGTTTTTGTATCCATTCAGCAAGCCTCTGTCTTTCGGTTGGAGCATTTAATCCATTCACATTTAAGGTAATTATCAATATGTATGTTCCTATGACCATTTTCTTAATTGTTTTTTTTTGTAGGTCCTTTTCTTCTCTTGTGTTTCCTAATTAGAGAAGTTCCTTTAGCATTTGTTGTAGAGCTGGTTTCGTGGTACTGAATTCTTTTTTTTTTTTTTTTTTACCTTTTTGGCAGATCACTTTTCTTTTAAACATCTTTCTTAGAGTATAATTGTTTACAATGGTGTGTCAGTTTCTGCTTTATAACAAAGTGAATCAGTTATACATATACATATGTCCCCATATCTCTTCCCATGCATTTCCCTCCCTCCCATCCTCCCTATCCCACCCCTCTAGGTGGTCACAAAGCACAGAGCTGATCTCCCTGTGCTATGTGGCTGCTTTTTTGTTAGTGTATATATGTTTTAGCTTTTGCTTGTCTGTAAAGCTTTTGATTTCTCCTTGGAATCTGAATGAGATCCTTGCTGGGTAGCATAATCTTGGTTGTAGGTTCTTCCCTTTCATCACTTTAAATATATCATGCCATTCCCTTCTGGCTTGTAGAATTTCTGCTGAGAACTCGGTTGTTAACCTTATGGGAGTTCCCTTGTATGTTATTTGTCATTTTTCCCTTGTTGCTTTCAATAATTTTTCTTTGTCTTTAATTTTTGTCAATTTGATTACTATGTGTCTTGGCATGTTTCTCCTTGGGTTTATCCTACCTGGGACTCTCTGCGCTTCCTGTACTTGGGTGGCTATTTCCTTTCCCATGTTAGGGAAGTTTTCGACTATAATCTCTTCAAATATTTTCTCAGGTCTTTCCTCTCTCTCTTCTCCTTCTGGGACCCCTACAATGCAAATGTTGTTACATTTAGTGTTGTCCCAGAGGTCTCTTAGGCTGTCTTCATTTCTTTTCATTCTTTTTTCTTTATTCTGTTCCATGGCAGTGAATTCCACCATTCTGTCTTCCTGGTCACTTATCCATTCTTCTGCCTCAGTTATTCTGCTATTCATTCCTTCTAGTATATTTTTCATTGCAGCTAATGTATTGTTCATCTATATTTGTTTGTTCTTTAATTCTTCTAGGTGTTTGTCCTTTAATTCTTCTAAGTCTTTGTTAAACATTTCTTGTATTTTCTCGATATTTTCCTCCATTCATTTTCCGTGGTCCTGGATCATCTTCACTATCATTATTCTTAATTCTTTTTCTGGACAGTTTCCTATCTCAACTTCATTTAGTTGTTTTTGTGGTATTTTAGCTTTTCCTTCACCTGGTACATAGCCCTCTGCCTTTTCATCTTGTCCATCATTCTTTGAATGTGGTTTTTGTTCCACAGGCTTCAGGATTATAGTTCTTATTGTTTTTCCTCCTCCTTCTCTTTGCTTATCTTAATTCCTAATTATCTTTTAGGTCCTAGTTAAATGTCACTACCTCAGGAAGTCTTCTCTGATATATATGCCCATGTAGCATTCCAAACTTGTCTTTGTAGCACTTAGTATAAGTGTGGTTAATTATTTTTGAGTTTTTAGTTTGATTCTATCTTTGCTACTAAACTGGCTTGGGAAATATGCTCATCATTCACTACCTTCCCTCCTGTGTTCTAACCAATTGAATATGCACACAAAGGATGAAGAGTAGGGGCCAATAACTCTGAAGTACAGGGGCAATTTTTAGAGGACACACATTAGGCCTGAGGCTAAAATGGGCCTTCTTCTCCCTTGCCTCCTGGATTGAAGGTTCCTAGGCCCTAGTACCATTCAGGCCAATCTACCCACCCTGGTGAGAAGCAGGAAAAGAGAGCAGAGTCTGTTGACCCTTTGAAGTCCAGAGGTGGTGTTGGTGCTACCTTTCTTACCTGTGGGTGAGGCAACCTGTGGCAGAGCCAAAGTGGAGTCTTTTTCCTGCTTTTGGAGGCAAAGGGACCTCAGCCAATAGGGTAACATCATTCAGTGAGTGATTGAATCTGACCAATCAGATTATTCATTCCTCCTCATGTGGGGAGAATGGAATGTGTTAGTGAAAAGAGAGGTTACTGAAAGTGAGAGCTGGGGGTGGGGTAGGGGGAGGAAAAAGATATATCTCAACCTCCCTCAGAGTTTTAGGCCAGGAACCTTGTCTGTCTTATTTCCCCATTGTGTTGTCCAGGCATACAACAAGAGCTATTGCAAAGTTTTAAAAATTAATGGATGCTCTTTGCATAGTACCTGGCACATTTTAAGCCTTCATTATATATTTGTTGAATCATGAATCAGTCTTTACTGATTACTGAATCATTGGTTACATGGTTGAGCAAACTTTTAAAAAGACACTTATTATTTAATGGAAAATGCAAGGCAGAAAATCTGGTTCTAGCCCTGGTTGTGCTATTTGGTGCTTGACCTTGATCAAAATACTTAGCATCCTTCCTAATCTGTTTTTCTCTTATGAAATAAGGCAGTTGAACAACCTTTACTGTGACTGGTCTTATCTAGCTCTACATTCTGGTTCTAAAATGTCAAGTTCAAATGCTCTTTGGCTTTAAGCAGAAAAATGTCCTTAGACCGAAAAGTAAAATAAACTCTTCTTCTTAAGAGTTACATAGCTAAAAATTTTCTAAAGTCAATTAGAAGTGGCAGGTTTTGAACAGTAAAGTCTAATTTAAAAGGTAAGAAACTAGAAGTGATTCTAAAAAGAACCCAAAACAAACGCAAAAACAATTTCTTAAAAAGGGGCAATTAGGGCTTCCCTGGTGGCGCAGTGGTTGAGAGTCCGCCTGCTGATGCAGGGGTCACGGGTTCGTGCCCCGGTCCGGGAAGATCCCACATGCTGCGGAGCGGCTAGGCCTGTGAGCCATGGCCGCTGAGCCTGCGAGTCTGGAGCCTGTGCTCTGCAACGGGAGAAGCCATAACAGTGAGAGGCCCGCGTACCGCAAAAAAAAAAAAAAAAAAAAAAAAAGGGCAATTAGAAAGTGCTTTTAAAGATAATTAGCAAAACAATTTAAATCTCAAGTTTTTGCCTTGTACAATTTAGTAGCCAAGGATAAATCTCTGTCAATTATTTTTCTCCTTTCATTCAAAACCACAGAAGTTAAAAGCAGTAAATTCTAGAAGTATTAGAGGACTACAGGTAAAGCTATTGGACATATGGATTATCTTTGCTTAACCTGCAACCCGGGTTTACAGTTTTATCTGAATGTTTCATACACAAGTGCAAACAGTGTATATAATTAGGGTCTTTCCTTGACTTATCATTAGTTGCCAACTGACTTTCCAGTTTACAATTGTTAAGGCTTCTATTAACTGAGATGTTAATAGTCAGGCAGGACTTTCCTGAAGTTCTGAATTTATGATTATTGGCAGAAAATATTTTGTATTTATATTTTATTATTAAATATTGTTCACTTGTGAGCCCAAATTAATTCTTTTAGCAAAATATTTTAAAGATACTACTATATTTCAGACATAGTGATAGACACAGGAAATACAAACATGAATAAGAAAATCCTTAGATTTAAATTGACAGTCTAATGGAGGATAAAGTCATGCAAAAATACAATTACACTAGAAATAAAAACATTAATTTCTTGAAGTTGACACATGTACAAGTTCCTATGGGAATACAGAGGAAGGAGTGAATTATTAGGGAATCAGAAAAGCCTTCACAGATGAAATGCCATTTGAGTGGGTATTAAATGATACATAGGGAGTGAGTACATTCCTAACAGAGAGAATAGCACATATAGAGGAAAGGTGTTAGTAAAGGGAATAATTTGCTCAGGAAACATAAAAGTAGTTTCTTTGGTAGGAAGATACTTACAACAAAATGACACAGGATTGAAACCCTTCATGTATAAAGAGCTTTTATAATTCAATGAGAAAAGATGAACACCTCAGTAGAAAAATGGGCAAATATTAATATAAATATTTATTGAACACTTACTATATTTACAAAATAGTAACAATGAAAACAGCAACAATATACTCCCTGTCCTCATGGAGCTTGCAAGCTAGTGGGAGTTGCAGATAAGTAACTAGACTAATCACAATTTAGTGATGAAGCCATGCTCAGAACATATGGGAGAAGCACCTAAATAATAGTTAGGGAGTGTGGGGCTTCCCTGGTGGCACAGTGGTTGAGAGTCCGCCTGCTGATGCAGGGGACACGGGTTCGTGCCCTGGTCTGGGAGGATCCCACATGCCGCGGAGTGGCTGTGCCCGTGAGCCATGGCCGCTGGGCCTGCGCGTCCGGAGCCTGTGCTCCACAGCGGGAGAGGCCACAACAGTGAGAGGCCCGCGTACCGCAAAAAAAAAAAAAAAAAAAAAAGGTGAAAATAGGGAGTGAGAGAAATCTGCCTAAGGAAGCAGCTTCTAATGTTAAAGGTGAAAAATGGGTAGAATGTAGACAGACACAGCTAGGAGTAGGTTGGTGAGAGGATGAGAATAGAAGAGGATGAAGGAGTTGATGAGTAGTGTAGTCATAGTGAATAACGTACGTGAAGGCCTGGAATTTGTGGGAAAGGAAGACATTTAAGTATGTCTGAAGCACCGGGTACAAGGGGAGAAGTCAGATCATGTAAGCCTTGGAAACTATGTTAAGAAGTTTGGATTTTCTTAAGGAAGCCATTAAGATGTTCTAAGCAGGGAAGAAGAACTATGATTAGATTTGGGCTTTAGCTAATATGACTGTAGTGTAGAGAATGGATTGGAGTGGGCAAGAAATCTATTTAAGAGGATTTTTATGTAACTTAGAATAAAGATGGTGGGCATCAATGGGAGTAAGAGAAAAGTGTATGGATTTGAAATTTAATTAGGAGGTAGAATTGGCAGACCTTGGTGACTATTAGGATGTACCAGGATTGGTGGCTTAAAGAAGTAAGAAGAGCTTTGAAAAGAAAGATGATGAATGCTGTTCTGGACATGTTGAGTTGTAGGTGTCTAAAGGACATAAGAATGGAAATTTCTGGAAGGCAATTAGTTGTATGAGTCTAGAACTCAGGAGAAAGGACTTGTGGAGATAGAGATTTGGGAATCATCAGTATATACATGATAATCTATGTCATGAGGTCATCTAGAGACAGTGAGTACTGTATGAAGAGAAGAGAAGAGAAGATTAGGATGGAACTCTGAGGTAGAGCTCTGCCATGTACCAAGGAAGAAAAGTCCTCAAGATGAGAAGGAAGGGCCTGGAGGTAGGTGAGAGGAAAGCCAGGGTAGTTCTGTGCCGTGGAAACTAAGGGTAGATACTGTTCAAGAAAAAGGAAATGGTTTACTGTATCAAATGTTGCTGAGAGACTGTGTAAAATAGCACTGAAGAACATCTATTAGATTTAGTAAAAGGTGGTTGACAGTGACCTTGTGGAGAGCAATTTGAATGGAGTGTTGGATGAGGCATCTAAGGTGTCTGCCAGTGGGTAGAAAGTGAAATGATAACAGGAATCAAGCAAAAGAACATTAACACACAATTTACAAAACAAGAAATACAAAGGGTCAAGAAACAAAGATGTTCTATCTCATTAGTAATAAAGAAATACAAAATAAAATAACTATTTTTAGTCAGTCAATTTTGCAAAGACAGAAAATTAATACGTTGCCATTCACACACTACTGGTGTGTCACTTTACATAATTTTTGAAGGCAATATCAAAAAAATTTTTAAATGTGCATACCTTTAATATCACAATTCTATTTCCTCCTTGGCAGAGAGGAGAAAACATGTTCCTCATTATGTCTTTTTGTTTTTGTGTTCTCTACTATCACCACATAATAGCTGTTTGGAGTTGAGAATACCAAGAAGAGTGCCAAAGGGGGAAATTTTTCTTGTTCTGCATTTTTGTTGTTGTTGTTGTTATTGCTGTTATTTATTATTATTTTTTAATAATCTTTTTTTTTAATCTGCATTGGATCTTCATTGCTGTGTGCAGACTTTCTCTAGTTGCGGCGAGCAGGGGCTACTCTTCGTTGTGGTGCGTGGGCTTCCCATTGTGGTGGCTTCTCTTGTTGCAGAGCACGGGCTCTAGGCATGTGGGCTTCAGTAGTTGTGGCACGCGGGCTCAGTAGTTGTGGCTCATGGGCTCTAGAGCGCAGGCTCAGTAGTTGTGGTGCATGGGCTTAGTTTCTCCACGGCATGTGGGATCCTCCCGAACCAGGGCTCAAACCCATGTCCCCTGCATTGGCAGGTGGCTTCTTAACCACTGTGCCACAAGGGAAGCCCTATTTTGTTTTTTTATAGTGGAGTAAAGGGTTAATTTTGGGAGTGCTGGAATGTCAAGCCAGGTTATCGGGAGTCTCATCTGCTGGAGGACACGCCACCACAGGCTTAGAAAAGACTGAAGAGAATTGGGCTGGAGAGGTTGATGACTTTCAAATAAAGAAAGGGAGCTGAAGTCTGCTTTTCCTCCACGAAACCAAAAACAAAAAACCAAAAAAACAAAAAATGCTGAAAAACAAAACCCTTTGGGGAAGTCAAGGCACTCACCTTGTCATGTTGGGGAATTACAAGACAAGTATACTGAGTATACAGAGTAAGGATAGAGGAAGAGGATAAAAGTGCAGAAATGTAGAATGCCAAGCCACACAAATAATTTTCTGCCACAATTCCTAAAGGACTCAAGATATATTTCCTGGCAGCAGGATCAATAAAGGAAAAGGGAAAGGTAAGGGTCCTTCAGGAATGTTTTTCTTCCAAATCTCATATAAACAAAGAGGTAAACTAGTTAGCAAGGGGTATTGGCGAAAGCCTCACGAAATCAAAATAAAGGAAAAGATAAGCCCCATTAGGGTAAGTATTTATGTCTGTTTCATTGCTTTATTGTTACCACCCAGAAGAATACCTGGCACATAGTAGATGCTCAATTAATAATAGATGAAAGTAGAATGAAAATTGAATGGAAGATTTGAGACCACTATTGCCCTAAGTATAATCTGGGCTCTTAATTGCTTCCTGTGACTGGTATTGTCTGGGGAACAAATGGTTACATTTGCTAAAACTGATAGCCTACAAAACAAGAGGAGTGAAGTGTGGATTGTTGGCAGAACATGAAATTATTTTTAAAAATTATTGTTACTTTTAATTTATTTAACAACAAATGCAAAATCTGGAGCCATCTGATAGCAGTTGTTTCTTTGTTTTCTTCTTTTCTTATTTTGGAATGTAATGATATAACTAGAAATCAGACTGACTTTGTAAATAGATGGTGATTTTAACTAATATCTTTATCTCAATCTACGTCACAAAAGGAGAAGGGAGAACATCAACCAGTCACAAAGCTTGCATTAGCATTAAGTGGTGATTATTGTAATGTGCACAGCAACTTTTACTATTTCTAAGATGCAGCCATTTGATTAGTTGGCTCCATTTGGAGGACAGGCAATCACAATTACAGAAATGGGAGAAGTGAAAATGCTCCCAACAAGTTGCATAAGAATACAGCTTCTTAAGGTTGTTGTTGTTGCTGTTTTCATAGCAAACTTGGATATAGAAGCCATGTTCAAGTGTACATGGGGGAACTTGCAGTACTTTTTGTTTATCCTCTTGGTTCCTACTTTCCCCCCTGTACTTCAGAAGTCTCTTCTTTATATAAAGAAGGAGCAATGGAAGAGTTTCCATACTAAAAATTTCACCATTGTAAACCAACAAGACACTTTCACTGTTGTAAAACAACAAGACACAAGAAGGGAACTTGATGCAACAATTAGAAATGGGCTTGCATGATTTAACAGCCAAAATAAAAACTATGCCGGCTTTTTTTTTTTTTTTTGACTCTGGTTGCCAGCATTCTGTAGTTTAAAACTTTGACTCCTTGAAATGCTCTATTGTCTTAATTTTCCTAAGACTCTTGAGGTTTTCCATCTATATCTTTGGTTTCCTTCTTTCTCTCTTGCGTACAGGTTCATCTTAAACTACCTAGCCAGTGTTAGGACCACTTATTTTTTCAATCTGTACTCTTTCCTTAAGAGATCTCATTCTTGTCCACCATTTGAATTAGCACCTTGTTCAGGTGACTCAACATTTTATCTCTAGCATAGGTTAATCGTCTACTTCCAGCCTCTTAGAGCTTGCCTACATAATATATCTTTTTATCCTAAAGGCACTCAAGCTCACCATGCTCAAAAATAAAAATTATAATTTATCTCTCCATATAATGGTCTCTACCAAAAATGCCACCGTGTATTCTGGTATGCAAGCCAAAGTCATCTCTTATGCTGCTTTCTTCTCCTTTCCTTGCTACATTCAATCCTCACTAGCTTTCTCCATTTCTCCTCCTAAACATCTCTCAGTTATTTTTTTTCTCTAGTTCCCCCACTATTAGTCTAGCGCAGTTTATTCTTTATCACCAAGACTACTTCAGAAATCTTCTAAGTCATGTTCAATTCTGTTTCCACAGTGCTGCCATTTCAAGACATAGCTATGAACACATAATTCTCCTTGCCACTGATCTTGAGGAAAGTTTAAAAGTCTTAAAAAGACCAACAAAGTTTTGAATGATTTGAACCCTCCTCACCCTCTCCAGTGTCATCTCACCCTGAATTTGCCTTACTCTTTGTGCTCCAGCTGCACTGGCCTTCCTTTGATTCCTATTCTCTCTGCTCCTTGCCACAGCGCCTTTGAACATGCTCTTTTCTTAGCTAGGAGTGCACTTACCCCACTTTCTCTGGTCAATTCACACTCATCGTTCAAATCTTAGCTTATTTTCCTTCAGGAAAGACATTTATAACTTCCTCGACTTGATCCACTGTCCCTAACGTTCTCATATTCCACTGTACATCTCTTTATTATGCTTATCACATGGGTGTGTGGCTGGGGAGGGCTGGAGCTCCCAGTCAGCAGAGAGGTGACAGGATGAAAGGTGCTGTGTCAGCTGGATGGACTGACCAGCTTTTGCTCTCCCTTCATGTCCTCACACTGTCTCTGGGAGGACGTTACCCTTGCTTTGGGGAGGTGCCTAGCTTTCACCTTTATTTATAATTCAACCCTATTTTGTACTTGCTATTCCTTGACTATACCCTATATTTTTCCAACTAGATGTTCACCCTGCAGAGTAGAATCATCTCTTCCTTTTCCATCTGTAAATAGTCTACATTATCCATAAGAATAATAATAATAAGAATATTTTGGTAGTTGCTTACTATGTGCAATGTTTGTTACCTCTATTTTCCCGTTTAGTTCTCACAACAATCCTGTTCAGTACATTCTGTTATTATCTCCATTTTATAGATGAAAAAACTGAGGCCCTGTGAGGTTAAGTAACAGCATCAGTCACAATGCTAAGTGTCAGAGCTAGAATTTGTGCTGAGAAAACTGAAAAACTGGTTTCTGATGATATCTTCTGCTTGTGAGATGCTCCTTCTTTCGTGAAGACTTTCTTGGTAGGCCAGCAAGATGTGATCTCTTTTTGTAGCTTTCTCTGCATTTTGTTTATGCTTCTATTATGATGATGATCATATTCTGTACTTTATTATGAATATGTCTATTCTCCTGCAGCAGATTATAAACTCTTTGAGGACAAAGACTATATCTATTCATTGTGTTCTTCCCTTGAATAACTTTAGGATAGTCACCTAACTTCTGAATTAGTCAACCTCTATTATGTGAGAAGGTCGGACCAATCAGTGGTTGAAAGCTTCAATGAGTATAGGGGCCAAGCATGTAACAAATAATTGAGATAGCCTGTTTGGCTGTGATGTACTGAAGAATATAGTCCTATCTGAAGAGAGCAACAGCTACTTGGTTCCTACCTATTGTAGTCACACTGGAGTGTTATGCCTGGTATTGCCAGAGCTTTTGATTTTTCAAGAGAAGTCAGGAATCTAGGTTTTTTAAAAAGTGGTATCCCTTGCTTTTTAAATGTTGGATCAATTAAAACACAGACTAGACCTATGTGGACTAGATCTGGACCAATGACTTGTAGATTTTCTTTTTACTCTTCCTTTAAGCTCTTGTTATGCAGAATAATGATTGTATACAAATGAATATTCTAATTCTTATCAAATTTGTTCTAGAAATCACTGCTATTATCAGTAGTATCTTCTATAATGACTGAGAATGGGAAGAAAGAGGGAGAAGAAATATCAAGCCACCAAGGTTTTACTACTATTTTGGAAGGACAAACATATTTAAAATAAATAATCTAAGACCCCTGTTCTATAATTATCTGTGTGTATATTTATAAGCATAGATGTATATGTAATTTGCATATATATATCATTGAATATGTGTATATTTACTTTATATCCAGAATTTACAGATTTATATTTCACATTTACACAAATTTGCATTTGAATTTACAGAATATGTAAATTTATGTTAGACAATTTTGAAAAATTAAGAGGTCAGATTCAATTTTAGCTTAAAAAGTTTGAAAACTGGACAGTGATCTTATTGCTTTGATAATCTAATTCCCTAAACTAGCCAGACCTTGGAAAACGAGCTTAAAAATGTTTCTGTCTGTGCTAAAATTTGAAATGACTGTTTAAACTCTTTCAGTCATATCCTGTAAGCTAAGAATATTTTTGAGAAGCTACATGATGACAAGAATGAAAATGAACTAGATCAGTCACTGCCAGCACATGCAAACGATAAACTCTTTTCAAGTTCTATTCAAGAGCTTTGGTTTTCCAGGTCACCAGAGCCTTATACTGAACAATAGTCTCGATCAACATTTAAAAATAGGTGTAAAGAGCTCTCACCATGGATATGGCACAGAATGAAGTACTGTAGGGATATTGAAGACAGGTAACATTTTCAAGGAGCCAAGGTTTAGTCAGTCTCAAGCAAGAATGTAAATATTTGGCACTATTTGTTAGCTTCTCAAGAAGATTACCCTGGAGAATTTAGGAATTTCCTTCCTGGATTGGCTTTATGAATAGGCTAGACATTAATCTAAGAGATGCTCATTTTCTTTCTAACTTTGTTGATGCTCTATGTTACAACTTCTTCGGGGGTAAGAGTGTTTTCTTAAGAGGAAATAACTTCAAACTTCCTTCTTTTGGAGTTTCTTCCAGGCTGCATTTTTAGCTCAAAGTAAATAGGGATGGTTATATATTAGCCAGAAGAATGACCACAGGAAGAGAAAAGAATACAGTCCAACTGACATTCTGTAGGCTAGAGAATGTTGGAGCTTGAAGGGACTTTAACAGTTCCTTAGCTGTTGTCCTATACTCTTAAGGAGTTAGACTAGTTATCTCCAAGACCCATCATAGCTCATTTGTCAAATGAGGCAGCTGAGGCCTAGGGTCAAAGTTTATATTTACTGTGGCTCAGTCTCTCAGGGAAAAGGGAGTTGACTATTAAAATACCAAAATGAGTTCAGATAATAAAAAATTGGCAACAATTTTTGTGGCATTTCAAATAAAGGGGACAGAATTGATCTAGTACTTGAGATTCTAGAAAAAAACATTTTCTAGCATATGTTTTTCTTTAATCTTAAACAAATTCTAATATATCTTGGGTATCTAATGTGGAAAGAAGCAAACCAATTAAACAAAAGCACCTAGCTCAGTGCCTGGCTCATTGCAGGCACTCAACATATATGTGTTGATTTTTTAAATTTTTTAGAATAAATAGATTTTTATTTATTTTTTCATGTTTCTAATCTAGATGTCTTTGACCCAAGCCTATAACTCTTCCTTGAGACAGAAACTAATTGAACAATTCATTCTGGTAGTTTTTATTTTTATCATAAAACTGCTGCACAAGGGATATTTGACTTCTAGATAATTTTGGTAGATATATGAAAAGAAAAAATAATTATTTGCCTGGGATTTTATGTCCTACCAAGATTAAATAAATACATAAAAGTACATAAATCAAACCTCCTTGCATGCTAGCCTGCAGGGAAGAGAATGAAATTTGTGTGTATTGTTCTCATTGTTCAGGACAGCTGGGAATAGGAAACAGGTGGTATTAAGTTTTAATCTTTCTCTTTTCACATCAGAATCTTCATATATATGACTTTTTAAGATTCAGTGGGGAAATTGTACACACTTTAATATTAATTGTGACTAAATGAATGGTTAATATTTCATGTGAGCCATTTAAAAATTATGAACTTTGCTTTTATGTTCATCCTTCACATACCTGTTGGTATAATCTCTTATAAATAGTATTTTCATTACATTCTTCTCTTGCTCAAAATCCTATTAAGAATGCCTATAGGGCTTCCCTGGTGGCGCAGTGGTTGGGAGTCCTCCTGCTGATGCAGGGGGCGTGGGTTTGTGCCCTGGTCCGGGAAGATCCCAGGTGCCGCTGAGCGGCTGGGCCCGTGAGCCATGGCCTCTGGGCCTGCACGTCCGGAGCCTGTGCTCTGCAGCGGGAGGGGCCACAGCAATGAGAGTCCCGCGTACCGCACAAAAAAAAAAAAAAAAAAAGAATGCCTATAGCTTTAGTGGGTACAAGTGGGAGCTCTAGGGACAGAAGTTCTGGGTCCGAGTCTCTACGTTTTGCTAGCTGTGTGACTTTGGGAATGTCGTTTATTTCCTCTGAGGCTCAGTTTCCTTATAAACAAAGCAGGGGAATGTGTACAACAATACTGATAGTATTGTTGTGAGGGATAAATGAGACAATGTTTAAAGCTCTTAGCATAGTGCCTGGCATGAGGTAAGCCTTAGTATGTACACAGTACAGAGTCAGAGTGCATAGGCACTCCATAAATATTGATTTAATGAATGGATGGATATCTAGTTCTTGGAAGGTACCATGTAAATCCTTTATCCTATCATTCAGGAATTGGCTCTTGTATTTATCCCAGGCACCAATACTCTTAGTTTATTATAAGTCTAGTTAGGATTTGTCCCTTTGTTACAGCCAAACTAATTTCCTTTCTGCCCCTAAGCACTATTCAGCTTCTCAGTCCCATGCTTTCACTGTTGTCTTTACCCCACAGAGTGCTATTTACTCTTCAATGCCACAGTATTTCAATTTGTTTCATAATCTTGCACAAAACTCACAGTTTCCAGGAAATTGCTTAATTAACCCCATTTGACTTAGGTCTCACCATGATTCTGGTTCATCTTCTCAGCACACACATAATTGTTTGTGTAATCCTCTGCACCTGCAGATATATAGCTTTGCATGGTTCTTAAGTCATTTTCTATATATTTATCTCCCTCCTCCAACTAGCTGCAAAGCTCTTCAGTGGCACTGAGACATGCATCTCTTACTTTGTAACACCCTTCTCATATCACCTTCGGCATCTAGCCTCAATAACATGGTTTCAAATGCTTGCTGAAAAAAATGAATCAATGAGATTTAGTGAAATTGCATTTTGCAGCAATGAAAAGCAAAACATCAAATGGAGGCAATTTCATGCTTGTGATCTAAAACAGCGGACCAGGTGTTCTGACAATGAACTGGTATTTATGATTATTTATTTATTTATTTATTTATTTATGGCTGCTCTGGGTCCTCATTGCTGCGCGCGGGCTTTCTCTAGGTGTGGCGAGCTGGGGTTACTCTTCGTTGTGATGCACGGACTTCTCACTGCGGTGGCTTCTCTTGTTGCAGAGCACGGGCTCTAGGCGCACGGGCTTCAGTAGTTGTGGCACATGGGCTCAGTATTTGTGTCTTGCGGGCTCTAGAGCTCAGGCTCAGTAGTTGTGGTGCATGGGCTTAGTTGCTCCGTGGCATGTGGGATCTTCCCGGACCAGGGATCGAACCCGTGTCCCCTGCATTGGCAGGATTCTTAACCACTGCACCACCAGGGAAGTCCCTGTGATTATTTTTGTATTTTATGAAATGAGGATGGAGGAGGAAAATGCATCATTGTGTGATTACAATGGCGATAGTGTAACATGTATAGCATTATGAAATATTCTACTGTTACAGAGTGAGTGTACAATTTAAAAGAATGATATAGCTTGGGTGTGACCCTGTTCATGTCACTTAACCTCTCAGGAGCTAAGTTTCCCCATCTGTAAAATAAATGAGGGGTTGGATTATATTATCTCTGTCTGCTCTCAGTTCTATTATTTTATGGTTTTTAGATCACATACTTCAGCCTCTGTTGGTAGTGTGGCTGTGTGTATATGATGTGAATTTTAAATATATGATATCTTAGTAGTCATAACTGGTTCCTTTTGAGGGTGGCTAGACATATTAAATATATGTAGCTTCCGTCTTGGGTATGTTACATTTGTGATCTTTGCCTTGAGAAACCAAAAGATTCTAGGTTAGGATAAACAAGATTCAGTATATTCTAGCAGGCTAAGGATGATGAGGGAAAGAGAAACTGAAGAAAGAATTTTTAGTTCAGGAATAAATTAAGACTTAGGTAAAACAGGGCCAGCATTTATCAATAAGCAGAAGTAGGTATCTTTCTTCATTCTTTCTATCCTGTTTACCTCCCTAAATGCCAGGGAAACACCCTCCCAAAAAAGGAGTTTATCACCAATTACAATTCATGATTCAAAGTCATCATAAAAAATTGCTACTCTTAAGCACAGAGACTTGGCTATTTTAAAAAAAAAACAAGTAAAAATTTTATTAACACATGAAAGTAGAAAGACATGTAAATTTATACCAGGTAATATAAATCACTTGCAAATCTGCCAGTGCCCTAGGTTAATGATATTAAGGAACCATAAGACACTGATGAGGAATTTATTCCCTGATCACCAAACCAGAATTAAAAGACAGACTATATTGATTTGTCTAGTTTTATAAAAACATTCGTTTCTAATGAATGAATGAAAATTACTTCTTCAAAAGCATCTCCCCACCATGCATTTTTTCCTTTGAACAGAAAAGGAATTGTATTGTGGAATCTCTTTATTGAGATACAATTCACATATTTAAAGTGTACAATTCAATGGTTTTTAATATAGTCACAGAGTTGTATAACCATCATCACAATCAATATTAGAATATTCTCATTACCCCCAAAAGAAAACCCCTATCCATGAGCAGTCACTCACCACTGCTCCCACTCCCCTCCCCCAGCCCTAAGTAACCATTAATCTACTTCTGTCTCTACAAATTGACCTACTCTGGACATTTCATATAAGCAGAATCATATAATGTGTGGTCTTTTGTGTAGGTTTCTTTCACTTAGCATAATGTCCTCAAGGTTCCTCCATGTTGTAGCATGTGTCAGTACTTCATTCCTTTTTCTGCTTTTATTTTATTTATCCATTCATCCATTGATGGGCATTCGGGTTGTTTCCACTTTGGGGCTATTGTGAATAATGCTGCTATGGACCTTCATGTATCAGTTCACAATCCATTCTTGACTCTGCTCCAGATCTTGTGAAACGTTGAGAAGGCTCAACTCTCTCTTGCTTCTAGAAACTCATTCAAAGTACAGCAGTCCCATGGAGATGTTGCCTCCACCATAAGAACAAAAAGAGAATATTCATTTAGCTGGAGGAGAGGGGACATGTGGGGGCCAGAGACCTCTTCTTGGTAGATTCCTGACAACTTATGTGAGTTCATGGGATCTGAGAAGTTTGGATAAGTTCATGAGGTTTTCTATCTGCAGAACGGGTACATGATCCCCTTGCTTCCTCCCAGAAGCCCCTCATTAAGACATCCACATCTAGGGAAATTTGGGTCCTAAAGTAATACCATATTTAAACAGCCTCATGGGAATGGTCAGACAGTGACATGCTTGGGAAATATCCTGAATTCCTTAGGTCAACACATGGATAAGGGTGAACAGGAAAGGAGCCTGCATTTTTCAGATTTTCCTCACAACCCTCAGGGTATAACAGTCCTGGAGAGGAAGCTGAGCACTCCTCCTTGTGAGGGGAAAGGAGGAATCAAGATTGAGTGGATTGGGTCACCCTTACTCCCCTGCTGAGAGGCTCTGCATTTTTTTAAAAAGCAAAAAGTCTATATTATTCCTCAATTGTGCTTTTCATGACAATAGAAATCATTTCAAGGAACAAATCAATATAAAGATAAAATAGGGCTTCCCTGGTGGCACAGTGGTTGAGAGTCCGCCTGCCGATGCAGGGGACGCGGGTTCGTGCCCCGGTCCGGGAGATCCCACATGCCACGGAGCGGCTGGGCCCGTGAGCCGTGGCCGCTGAGCCTGCGCATCCAGAGCCTGTGCTCCACAATGGGAGAGGCCACAACAGTGAGAGGCCCGTGTACCACACACACAAAAAAAATGATAAAATCTATGGTATTAGAGATCTTCCATAATGAGAATCAGTTTTTGAAGAAATGTAGTTTTGTCATGTAACAGTAACCTAACATGGTTTTTTAGAGCTTGGCACATTGTGTAGCACACTGAGTATATAGGACTTCAAGCTAAGAGATGAATTATCTAAAATGGATTACATTTATATATCTCTAGTTACGTTTTGTATCTTTTTTTTTTTTTTTTTTTTTTTTTTGTGGTACGCGGGCCTCTCACTGTTGTGGCCTCTCCCGTTGCGGAGCACAGGCTCCGGACGCGCAGGCTCAGCAGCCATGGCTCACGGGCCCAGCCGCTCCGCGGCATATGGGATCCTCCCAGACCGGGGCACGAACCCGTATCCCCTGCATCGGCAGGCGGACTCTCAACCACTGCGCCACCAGGGAGGCCCTGTATCTTTAATATTACATAAAATTACTATAAAGATGTGTTACTGAACACACGTCGTTCATCAAGTGGAGCCCAAAGGAAATAGAAGCAACCTGAGAAATTTCTCCGAGGATGTTTTATAGCCTCAAAGGTGCTACAAGCCTTTTACCAAAAGACTGGGAGAAAAAGAACAAGTCGCTATGAGTCAGGAGTATGTATATTGAGACTGAGGGGAAAGGTAAGGGATTGCTGAAAACATAAGGAATTGAGGCCAGAGAGTGGGATACTGCAGTTAAGGCTTTCTGATGTAGAGCAGTCCTAGGAGATGGCAGGGTCTGGAAGGCTTCAATGGCAGTGAGTGGGTAGAATGAAGTGAAGGTGAATGTCACAGGAGTTAAAGGTTTAGGAACTAAAAATGTAGGGCACTGAGTGGACCAACTGTCCATAAGGATCTTTACTTATTGAATGAATAGGGAGTGCCTATTCTGTGGAAAGTATTGTGGAGAGACAGCCATAAATGAGGAAGACACAGTTCCTGGCTTCGTAGAACTTCTGTTCTAGTAGAGAAGATAGACAGCTAAACAAATAGTTATAATAAAGTAATAGACTTAGACAGAGAGTGTCTGTCCTCTCTGGTAGCTAATGATAATGGTATTATTTTTAAGAGACCTGCTGTTGCCCATTTTTCTATCATTTTTTGAGTAAAAAAATGGCTTTCAGTTTACAGACAAAAATAAAATAGATTCAGAAAAGTTAGGTAATTTATTCAATGTCATAGAGCTAGTGAGTGGCAGAGCTAGGCTTCAAAACCAGGTCTGTCATAGTTGTAGTTTCATTATGGCTATGTAAGGTGACTACAACCCATCCTTCTGGCTGATTAAAACTGAAAAATATGGAAAAATACAAAAAAATGCTACTTGAGGACTCTAAAAAGTTAACAAAAGCAGTAATATTATGGAGAGAAGTCAAACCTTGGAGAAGGGACCAGCATGGGGGTGAGTTTCCCATTTTTGTTCCTTGTGCGGCTTTGTGTCTAGAGTGGGTCCCAGTCACACAGTGGTGTGGTGATGTTGGAGGCTAAAACTCTGATAGAAAATTCATCAACTTTCTGGCCAGAAAAACAAGGAAAAGAAGTGCCACAATACTGGATAGTGTAGGAGGGATCACAGAAGGGAGAAAGCTGGAGAAGGGGCCCTCTAATTCTGTACAAGTCTCAGCTGAACCCCTCAGCTATTCCTGCATAGGATAGACCCTAATGAGAAGGCCAAAGGCTTTTAGAACTGAAGTGAGGTTAGAATCTTCTATGTGCAAGTTTCAGATTAACTGTGAATAAAACCTGCATGAGACAGATCCAAATAAGCAGAGCAAATTCTTTGAGAAATAAAATAAGATTTGATATTTTAGCAACTTTACTGAGGTATACTTTACATACTGTAAAATTCATCTGCTTTAATTTTATAATTCAATGATTTTGGGGAAATTTACTGAGTTGTACAAACATCACTACAGTTCTGTTTTGATCATTTCCATCAGCCCAATAAGATCACTTGTTTCTGTTTACAGTTGACCTTTGTTCTCACCCCTGGAAACCACTAATCAACTTTTTCTCTCTATAGATTTGTGTTTTCTGGACATTTCACATGAATGGAATCATACAATATGTGGTCTTTGCATCTGGCTTATTTCACTTAGCATAATGTTTTTGAAGTCTGTCCATATCGTATTATATATGAGTATTTTGTTCTTTTTTAAGGATGAAAAGTGTTCCATTGTATGGCTATTTCACATTCTAAACTAAAATTTGAACTGCCACTCATTTAAGGCAAGACAGAATTTATGGTCTGAACCTCACAGAATGATTACCTGATAAAACAAAAGCATCAACATTCTCCAAAAGACCACAAGTCCCAGGACTCAGAGTCTAGACAAGACCATAGGCAAAATGTCTGAGACATTCTCATAAAAAGGAAAACTAAGAGAATGTGTCAACAGTAGACATGTTCTACAAGAAGTGCTAAAGAAAGTTCTTCAAGATAAAGGAAAATTATATCAGAGGGAAACTGGAATCCATGGGAATGGAGGAAGAGCATCAGAGATGGTAAATACATGGGTGAATACAAAAGACAATTCTCTCCTAAGTTCTTTAAAATATGTATTTTTATTGAAATCAAAGGTGTAATATTGTCTTGTGGAGTTTTCAGTGTAAGTAGGTATTATATTTATGAAAAATATTACATAAAAATATACAAGGATCTATTTGGTTAAATGACTTTTATATTTTACTTGACGTCACAAAATACTAACTTTATTATTTTTTTTTAAAATAAATTTATTTTTTTATTTTTGGCTTCATTGGGTCTTCGTTGCTGCATGCAGGCTTTCTCTAGTTGTGGCGAGCAGGGGCTACTCTTTGTTGCCGTGCATGGGCTTCTCATTGCAGTGGCTTCTCTTGTTGTGGAGCATGGGCTCTAGGCATGCAGGCTTCAGTAGTTGTGGCTCGCGGGCTCTAGAGCACAGGCTCAGTAGTTGTGGCACACGGGCTTAGTTGCTCTGTGGCATGTGGGATCTTCCTGGATCAGGGCTCGAACCCAGGTCCCCTGCATTGGCAGGCAGATTCTTAACAACTGCGCCACCAGGGAAGTCCAATACTAACTTTAAATAGATTGCAAAAGGTTAGTTGTATATATTATAATCCCTAGAGAAATTATTAAAAATATAATTCAAAGAAAAAATTCAAAAAATCCAATATACAAATTGATTTAGAATAGAAAAAAATATTCAGCTAATCCAAAAGAAAGTAGAAAAAGGGTAAGAAAAGAACAAAAGGGACTTTCCTGGTGGTCAGGTGGTGAAGAATCCACCTTCCGATGCAGGGGATTCAGGTTCAATCCCTGGTCAGGGAACTAAGATCCCACATGCCATGGGGCAACTAAGCCCTCACACCACAACTAGAGAGCCCATGCGCTCTGGAGCCTGCATGCCACAACTATGGAGTTCACACACTCCAGAGCCCATGTGCCACAACTAGAGAGTAGAGAAGCCCAAGCGCCACAATGAAGAGCGCATGCGACACAACAAAAGATCCCATGTATTGCAACTAAGACCCGATACAGCCAATAAATAAATTTAAAAAAAAAAAGAAAAAAAGGTGTCCATCCCAGAACCTCTAAAGTTGGGAGGGCTCTTTAAAAAAAAGAAAGAAAAAGAAAAGAACAAAAACAGAGGGGACAAGCAGAAACAAATAATGTCATATCTACATCAAATCGTGGGGACTTCCCTGGTGGTCCAGTAGCTAAGACTCTGCACTCCCAATGCAGGGGGCCTGGTTTGATCCCTGGTCGGGGAATTAGATCCCACATGCTGCAACTAAGAGTTTGCATGCCACAACTAAAGATCCCACACAGAGCAACAAAGATCCCGTGTACTGCAACTAAAATCTGGCACAGCTAAATAAATAAATATTGAAAAAAATCAAATCATGCCACCAATTACATTGAATGTAAATAATCTAAAGATGCTAATTAAAAAACATAAATTGAAAATTGAATCATAAAAGCAAGACCTAATTATATGCTGTCTGTATCAAATGTACTTTAAGTATAAAGGCATATATAGGTTAAAAGTAAAATTATGGAAGAAGATATACCATGAAAATACTAATCAAAAAATGCTATTGTGGCTATATTAGTTTCAGACAAAGTAAACTTCAGAGCAAGGCATACTTCCAGGGACAAAGAGAGAATTACATAATTATAAAAGAATCAGTTCACCAAGAAGACATATAAATCCTAAATGTATATGCAGCTAACAGCAGGTCTTCAAAATACACCTGACAAAAAGTAATGGAACTGAAAGAAGAAGTAGACAAATCCACAATTGTATATATTGACATCAACAGGTATCTCAGTAATTGATAGAAAATATAGAAAAGAGATGAATATGGGTATATAGAAGATGTAAACAACACTAGCAGCAACCTGAGTTCATCTTCTTATCAAGTGCACATGGAACATATTCTGGGTCATAAAACAAAACTTAATACTCTAAAAGAATAAAAATCATACAAAGTATGTTTGCTGACCATAATGAAATTAAACTAGGAATTAATAACAGAGATATAAGATATCTGGAAAACCCTCAAATATTTGGAAAACATTACTAAATAACCAATGAATAAAAGAAGAAGAGTCAAGGGAAATTATATTTTGAATTAAATTAAATTGAAATTGCAACATTTGTGAGATACATCTAATGAAGTTCTTTGAGGGAAGTGTGTAGCACTAAATGTATCTTTTTTTTTTTTTTTTTTTTTTTTTGCAGTACGCGGGCCTCTCACTGTTGTGACCTCTCCCGTTGCAGAGCACAGGCTCCGGATGCGCAGGCTCAGCAGCCATGGCTCACGGGCCCAGCCGCTCTGCGGCATGTGGGATCTTCCCGGACCGGAGCACGAACCCGTGTCCCCTGCATCGGCAGGCGGACTCTCAACCACTGCGCCACCAGGGAAGCCCTAAATGTATCTTTTAGAAAAGAAAAAGTTTTCAAAATAAGGGTTTAAGCATCCATCTGAAGAAAATAGTAAAGATGAGCAAATTAAATTCAAAGAATACAGAAGGAAGGAAATAGCAAAGATAAGAGCAGACATCAATGTAAATGAAAGCAGAAAAACAATTGAGAAAGTCAATGAAACAAAAAGCTGCATCTTAGAAAATTCAATAAAATTGGTCAATATCTAGCAACACTAACAAAGATAAAAGTGAAGATGCAAATTGCCAATACCAGGAATGAAAGGGAAGATATCATTACAGAACCTACAGATATAAAAGGATAATACAGGAATACTGAGGACAATTGTATGCGTATAAATCTGGAAACTTAGATAAATTGGACTAATTCTTAAAAGCTACAAGCCACCAAATCTTTCTCAAGATGAAATAAGTAACTGTATTGTCCTGTATCTATTAAATAATTTGATTTCATAGTTAAATAAACTTCCAAAAAGAAGACTCCAGGTCCAGATGGCTCCACCAGAGAATCCTATCAAACATTTAAGGAAGGAATACTTCTAAATCTATACAATCTCTTCCAGTAAAAAGAGGTCAACATTACCCTGATATCAAAATCAGAGAAAAACATTGAAGAAAACTAGAAGCTCAATATCCATCATTAACATAGATACAAAGCCCTGAAAAAAAATATTAGAAAATAAAAATCAATAATATCTGAAAATAACATATCAGGACCAAAAAGCGTTTATCTCAGAAATGTAGGGATGGTTCATCACTGGAAATCAATCAATTTACTCCACCATAATAACAGATTAAAGAAGAAAAAGTATATGATCATATCAAAAGATGCAAGAAAAATAAATTGACAAAAATCAACATCAATAATTTTAAAAATTATAAACAAACAAAGAATTGGAGGGGAAGTTAATCTGATAAAGAGAATTTACAAAAATAAACATCTAAAACAAAACAAAATGAAACAAGATCTCTCAAGTGACAACATACTTAATGGTGAAAGATAATACTTTTTGCTTGCAGTAGGAATCAAGAAGAGATGTCTACGTTCACTCCTCTTATTCAACTTTATACTTGAGATCTTCTTGAGTGAAATGAGGCAAGAAAAAGAAATAAAATGCATACAAATTGGAAAAGAAGAAATAAATTTGTCTTTGTTCACGGATGTCATGATTTTCTAAATAGAAAATTCCAAGGACTCTACAAAAATTGTTCCTAGAACTAATAAATGAGATTAACAATGTATGATACAAGGTCAATACAAAAATCAATTGTATTTCCAAATGCTGACAATGAGCAATTGGAAAACAAAACTAAAGAATCCATGCCATTTACAATGTACACACAGCATGAAATACCTAGGTATAAATTTAACAAAATATATGTGTCTGTTTTCTGAAAATTACTAAACAATGATAAAATGTCTCAATATGGCTAAATTTCAATTCTCTCCAAACAAATCTATACATTCAATTCAATCACAATCAAAATCATAGCAGAATATTTGTTGATATAGAAAAACTTGTTCACAATGTATGTGGAAAAGCAAAGGAACTAAAATATCCAAAACAACTTTGAAAATGAAGAAAAAGTTGGGGGACTCACACCAGCTGATTTCAAGTCTTACTATAAAGCTAACCAAGATATAATGATATTGGTCAAAGGATAGATGCACAGCTTATTGGTAAAGAATCTAGAGTACAGAAATAGACCCACATAAATACAAACAACTGATCTTTTTGTAGTTATGTCTACTTTATTTCCTTCTTATTTCATGCATTTAAAAATATTTTTATTGTGGTAAAGTGCGTGACATAAAATTTACCATCCTAACAATGTCTATGTATACAGTTTAGCAGTGTTAAGTATATTCACATTGTCTTGTAACTAATCTCCACAGCTTTTTCATCTTCCAAAACTGAAACACTATACCCATTAAACCACAGCTCCCAATTCCCCCCTCACTCCAGCCCCTGGAAACCACCTTTCTACTTTGTTTCTATGATTTTGACTACTCTAGATACTTCACATAAGTGGAATTATACAATATTTGTGGGTTTTTTTGACTTCTTTATTTCACTTAGCATAATCTCCTTAAGATTTACCCATGTTGTAGCATATGTCAGAATTTCCTTCCTTTTGGAAAATTGAATTTTGACAAAGTTCCAAAGGCAATTAAATGGAAAAATTAGTCTTTTCAAAAATTGAACAGTAATGCCAAAAATAAAAAATGAGTGTAACCAGTGCTTATATATTGGTTACTAACACCATTCTTCAATAAAAGGAATCAGGGCTCTTGGAGGAATGGCTGATTGTAGGGCCAGGGAAGGAAATGCACAATATGAGCCTGGAACATTTTGTACTGCCAGAAAGCAAGGAAACATGTAATCAAGCAAGAAAACAAATAAACCAAAAAGCCCTCAGTGATGGGGATACATCAAAGGGACACAGGACCCAACTGAAAGAGATCCCAGTGGCCAAAGCTGGAACAATTTGAGCAACAAAATAAATAAATAGTCAGATTATAACACAAGGTATAAAATAAATATCCATGAGTCCTTACTAATATGCATGATAAAAAATAAAGAGCAATGATCTTCTGATTTTTGAAATTTTTCAGTACTGATACTCAAAACAACAAGGATGGATAAAAATAAGTGTGGTGATTGAAATAAGTTAGACATCAAAGAGTACGCACTGTATGATTCCACTTATATAAAATCCTAGAAATGTAAACCAATCTATAGTGACAGAAAGTAGGTGAGTAGTTACCTGGGAATGGAGGTGGAGGGAGGGATGGAAAGGTGCATAGGTGATTTCTATAGAGTGATTGAAATGTTTGTTATCTTGATTGTAGTATGTCTCCATAATTGCATACGTAAGTCAAAACTAATCAAATTTCACAGTTCAATTATGTGCAGTTTGTTTCATTTAAATTAGGCCTCAGTAAAGTTTTAAAAAGTTGTCTATTTGACCCTCAGTCTAGGGTTCTTGTCATTATACCACATTTGCCTCTCCAAGTTGGGATGGAACCTCTAAGGGTGGTGGGCAGAGAGAAAGAATCAATATTTATGACATAATCTATTAGAGTTAGGGTCTCCCAGATCTTGAATCATAGTATTAAGTTAAATTTCAAATAATAGGCTGAGCTACATGAAATTGCTCTCTTAATAGGCCAAAAGGATTGAGTATCAGAATTTCATATAGTTTATAGTAATTTAAATTTTACCGGGGCAGGGGTGTACAGGGAAAGATCATAATACATGCATTGCATTTAGACTTAGATGCAAATTCTTAGAGTGGTGAAAAGTGACATCTGTGAGTTGATTCAAGGAAGGATGCTGGCTTCTCAATTTCAGTACAATTCGTGAAGCCTCAATAGAGCATATGATTTTTTTTTTTAAAAAATGGAAATAGGTTTAGACAATGTAGAAAATTTAAAGAAGTAAAAATCACCCGAAGAAAATCACTGTTAATTTGGTGCAAATTCTTCAGGACTTTTTCCTATACATATATAAACTCACATAGATTATAGGTTATTTTCTAAAATGGCACTGTGCTATAGATACCATTTGATGTGAATGCAAGACGTATTTTTATTTCATTTTTATCTTGGGCATCTTTTCAAGGCAATACATAAAAGAACATTCGTTTAGTTTTTAGCTTTTACATTATTTTGTCACTGAATGGGGAACCCTAATTATTTTTAAAATAATTCTGTTTATTAACATTTTGGTAGTTTATAATTGCACTACTCTAAACAGCAGTCTAATGAATATTCTTGTAGCTAAATTCTTGTACACATACATGAATATTTCTTCAGTATAGATTGCTAAAGCGTGGTCAATAGGTAAAAACAATCTTGAGACTTTGGATATATAATTTGCAATTTGGTAAATCCTTCTTGCAACACCATTTTCCTGGCTTTTGGGATACTATTATTCTCTTGGTTTTCCTTTTAACCCATTGACTACTCCTGTATCATTTGCTGGATCCTTTTCCTCTTCCTAGCATCTAAATATTGCAATGCCCCAAAGCTCAGTCCTTGGAACTCTTTATCTAGAATTGCTTCCTACATGATCTCAGCTGGTCCCATGACTTCCAAATTTATATCTCTAGCCTAACCTTTCCCTGAATTTCAGATGATCTGCATATCTAATAGACATTTCAAGGTTTACATGTATCAAATCAATACATTTATTCCTACCCCACTCCTCAAACTGCTCTTCATTTATTATCTGCCCCTGCTCAGTTTCTTAAGCCAAAAACTGAGAACTATCCTTGATTCTTTTCTTTCTCCTATAATCCACATCTTATCCACCAGCTAATTCATTCAGGTCTATCTTCAAAATATATCCCAAATTGCACTGCCTTTCACTGTCTCTGGCTCAACCACTGTAGTCAAAGACACCATCACATCTCAGCTGAACTACTGCCCCTGTCTCCTAAGTGCTCTCACCCTTGTCCCTTTAAGATCTACTCTACATACCATAGAATGAGTGATCCTTTAAAAATGCAAAGACTGGGCTTCCCTGGTGGCACAGTGGTTGAGAGTTCGCCTGCCGATGCAGGGGACACGGGTTCGTGCCCCGGTCCGGGAGGATCCCGCGTGCTGCGGAGCGGCTGGGCCCGTGAGCCATGGCCGCTGGGCCTGCGTGTCCGGAGCCTGTGCTCCGCAGCGGGAGAGGCCACAGCAGTGAGAGGCCTGCGTACTGCAAAAAAAAAAAAAAAAAAAATGCAAAGACTATGTCAATGCCTTATTGAAATCCTCTAATGGCTTCCCAGTACACTTATGAAATCCATAGTTCTCTGTTCCATACACACTGGGCTCCTTGAATGCCCCCTTAGCTCTTGCAGGTACCTTTGTTTTCTTACTTCATTCAATTATATGCTTAGCTGTTACCTCTTCAGGAAGAGCCTCTCTGACCACTCTATCTAAGATAGCACCTCCTGCCACTCTTT
The DNA here is from genome assembly GCF_949752795.1 of Hyperoodon ampullatus. Lineage (NCBI taxonomy): Eukaryota > Metazoa > Chordata > Mammalia > Artiodactyla > Ziphiidae > Hyperoodon > Hyperoodon ampullatus. The sequence goes on from NC_136913.1 coordinate 98,066,761, forward strand.
TCCCTCTTATCTTGCTTAATGTTTTTTGTCATAACATTTTTCAATAACTGACACTGTATATTTGTTTGTTAATTTGTTTATTTTGTTTCATAAGAACGTAGGCTCTGCTGGGGGTAAGACTCGTTTCCATTTTCTTTGTTATTATACATAGCAGACATTCAGTGAATAAATAAGTTAATGAGGCCAATTTTCAGTATGCTTGTAATGATTTCCATTCCTACCAGCAGTGTCTGAGAGAGTCCGTTTTCCCATAGCCTTGCCAACAATGAATATTATGGATGTTTTTTAACTTTGCTAATCTGTGGGTTACAAAATAATATATCATGATGAGAAACTATGAAAAGATGGCCAGGACGGAACTTGTTTTCTTTCTTAGTGGTACATAAAATAATGTGCATCTTATAATTGATGACATTTAAGATCTGATAAGGCATGGTATTTCGGCTGCCTGTCAATTTGCCCTGCATTGTAGATACAGAATCAGTTGAGAACATGGTACCTGCCTTTGAAAGTACGGCAGTAAATGGGAAGTAAAATGTGCATGATTATTTTGAATAATTTGAAACTAAATCAGGTGGAAATCATTTTCCAATCATTAGATTAAGAGTTTTCTGGTTGTGATTGGTGGGTGAGAAGGAATGGGGAGGGGTGGTTGGGCTTAGCCAGCAGAGGTCATATTCCAACTTAAATGAAGCAGCTCTTCCTTTACTTATATTACATTTAGGATTTCCTTGGTCTTTCCATTATTTCACTTGAATAAAGAATGCCATTGATTAAAAATAAACACAAATATTTGAAAACTACTGTTTTTTTAACATTATGGTTTTCCTTTTTATTTAATCAAAGACTGGTGGATAAACATAAATACAGCACAATTACTTCAGATCATTCTTCATATTGTATACACACAGACTGATGGAAGGGCCAAACGGTATGTGTTAAATTGGAGAATAATGCTTGAATTGAAGAGAGGGAAATTAAAGAATATCCCTTTATATTTATATAGTACTTTACACACTTCCAAATGCATTTACATACATTATCTCATTTAAGATTTTATCACATCCCCATGAGTTAGGCAAGTCCGTTAGCACTATTCTCATTTCACAAGTGGAAAATATGAGTCTATGAGTTGTTCAAGATTATATGGCAAGTTAATATAATCTATGGCAGAGCTAGTATCCACAAATCAGAGATCAAGGCATTCTGATTCTGATAGAACAGCATTAGTAAAATGTGAACTCTCATAAGTAAGAAAACATAATTTCTCTCAAAGACTCTGATTCTCTTATAACACTCTTATTTAATAGATTTCCTCTCAACTATATCTATCTAAAGCTCAAATCTAATCCTCATATTAAATTGTTCCTACATGTAAGGATTTCCAGCTCATAATTTTGTCCTCTCCAATGCCTTGAAAATCAGGATAATGGGGTCTCATTATAATGAGTATAAGTGATTGGGTTGATAGCTTTTCAAAATGTAGTCATGAGTAGATACTTCTATGAGATTGCAAAACAAAAATGTCTTTTAATGGTTGTTTATTACAGAATCATAAGGTAACCGATGAGGAAACTGTATTTAGCTGACTGAATCTGGCAGCTTTGTAATAATCAGCGTGCCAGACACAATTATTCTGTGCCAGACACATTACCCAAATCATTTCATTTGATTCTTCACAACAACCTTATTTAATGAGGAGATTGATAGATCATGAGTTGGCTGCCCTCAGCACCACCACCCCTTCCTCCCTAAAGACATTCCACAGGAGATCAACCTTGAAGAAAAGTCATGCTTTTTTTTTTTTCATCAGCAGGATTCAATTTTTAGAGACATTTGTATTTTTTAATATCACACTTTAGCTTTTTACTATCACTTAATCTTTAAGATTAGACATGAACAGCCAACATTTGGAGAGCCTTCATGCAACAAGTAAGTGAGATACTTCAAGAAACTATAAATTTACTTGTAGGGTACAGTTTTTGACAGGATGAAATTAAGATTAATCTACTCCAAAATGCAAGTTATTAAGGATGAAAAGAAGACTTCAGGCTTGCAGCTCAACCTTATTGGTGCAAGGATGGACTCAGAGTAGATGCAAGGACTCTGGGACTTTTCAGACTTCTCAGGAGTCTACTCCCTCAGGCGACATGGAGGTAGACTGATTTACACAGGATCTGCCCGTGTTCTGCTTTCTCATTCACCAATCTCTACAGCTTAGACTGTTTTAATTCACCTCAAGTTCTGAGACTAGTTCTGCTTTTATACAGAAAAATGGAAGGAAAATAGTGGCATCTATTGAGCGTTTCCTCTGTGCCAGACACATCATCTGAATCATTTCATTCAATTCCTCACAACATTATTGCCAACTCACAGCAGCTAAGACAATAAACTCAATAAATACTTGACTGAACAAACAGGCAATGTAGTTCTTGATAGCCCCATTTTATAAATGAAGAAATTGATGCTCAGATAGATAAGTTAAATATATTGCCCAAAGTTAGACAGGTGGTAAATCTCTTCTTTCCTTCCTCCTTCCCTTCCTTTTTTTCTTTTTTCAGTCTTAAAAAATTTTCAAAAGTTATACATACTTGGCATTAAAAACCTAAACATTACAAAAGTATAAAGAGTTAAAGTGAATATATCTTTCTCCTCCTCCCTGCTCCACTCTCCAGTGACAACCTTTGTAGAAAATTTGGTGTATCCATGCCTTTTCATTGTATCAAGCATATCTTACAACTGCTGCCATGGTTCTGGGTTGGACTTTATAACGAATTCCTAGATTCATATAACTGGGCTTTGTCTTTAACTTTGGTTCCAAGCTCCCATCCTGTACCCCCAAATTTTGTAACGGGGTGCTTTTATTATCTTATCCTCATATTTTTGTTTCTGTTATGTTCAGCAAGAGTATATTGGTGTTGCTTATAACAAGTATTACCAAAATTGGGCTTCCCTGGTGGCGCAGTGGTTGAGAGTCCTCCTGCCGATGCAGGGGACACGGGTTCGTGCCCCAGTCTGGGAGGATCCCACATGCCGTGGAGTGGCTGGGCCCGTGAGCCATGGCCGCTGGGCCTGTGCGTCCGGAGCCTGTGCTCCGCAACGGGAGAGGCCACAACAGTGAGAGGCCCACGTACCGCAAAAAAAAAAAAAAAAAGTATTACCAAAATCAATTCTTTGAGTTTAACAAAATCAAATCTTTTCTATTTAAGTTGCCAGTGTACACTTGGGGGATGCAACAGATAGTTGAAATGTACTATACAACAACAGTTTTATGACTGTGGTAGCAAATGAAAGGGTAAGCATGGCAGCAGTATGCACTAAAACTGATAAATGGATTGTAAAGGAAAAACAGTACACAGTCAAAGAACTGGTAACTGCTTGTCTCTGCTCTTTGATTTGATGTGGTGCTGGTGATAGAGCCTCAGTCTTTCTGGAGGCAATCTGTGTTGTTGCAAAAAAAGATAAAACTATCTTAATAGATCTTTAGTTATCACCACATTTTGTCTTTCACTGTGTCTTGAAGTAGTTTGTCTTTTACAAGTGATCTGTAGCAATTCTGTTTCCTGCAAATTGCTCCCCAACATGTTCTTTATTTAGCCCATTTAACTGTTTCTTCAGTAAGTCAATTCTAAAGACCAGCTATCACTACTCTCTGACCACAATAATATTTCCTTCCTTAACCTTACTCCTTTATACCTATAGACTTCTCTCCTTTTGCTCCCACCCCACAAATAATCTCGTAATAATTTAGCTCTCCTGATTAATTTTTCATTTCGTTTATTTTTTTACTTGCTTGCTTAATAATGCTCGGACCCATGATTTTAACATATCTCATCATTAACTCAAAGAATCCCTCTGCAATCCCTCATTGCAGTCTTTTGTTAAATCTGCAAAACCCATTCTTAACCCAGGAAAGAAATGTCTTCTTATTCTGGTCATCTGATTTTCTCCTAGACCTTGATTTCTGAGGAAAGTCACAAAACAATGATCAAGTTCACAATAAATTTGTGCTACTGAACTTCAGCTGGATTTTTCACTTTGCTTGCTAGTTCTTGCATCTTTTCTTGACCTTTTTTGATCTTTTCCTATGGTAGATGCCCAAACTTTATACACGTTCTAGTATCTCAGCTCTAAATATGGTTCTTAACTACTTGGGTAAGATTAAGGTCATTTGATATGGCTCCCTGACCTTCTCCGGTTTCATTCTAAGGAGATTTTTATTGCCAAACTCTCCTCACCACCAAAATGTAATCTAACATCCTGTCTTTGTTTTGTAAGAGACCCTTTTTCAAGGCAGGTTCCTCTTGTTCCTATCCTTTCCACACTCTTCTGGAACCTTGCTGCATCAATGATCTCCTCTCTGCAATGTCAATCTCTCTTTTCTTCCCACAAATAAGATCAGCCTCCACCAAAATCTTCCATAATCTTCCTTGATATTGGATATCTCTTAAAATCACCATTTCTCTTCTCTTCCACACTCTTTACTGTCAGTACTTTTAAAAGGGTAGGCTATACTTGCAGTTTGCATTCCTTACTGCTTCTTTATACTCCTTGATATCTGGCTTCTATTCTCACAACTGTACTGATAATTCTTTCCCCAAGTTCTGACAATAGTTTCATATAATGACTTCCAATTTTTGTCCTCTTTAGTCCTCCTCTAAGGTATATGACTCTCTAAGACATATGTACTTAAGGCATGTTGATTACCACATCCTTCTTAAAATTCCTTTCTCTTTATATGGGGGAACTTCTCTATTATGGGCTTCCTCTTACCTTTAGGTGCCCTCCTACATTAACTTCTGCTGTATAGTGTCAACTTTTGCATGGTGAATTGAAAGCATTCATCTGTACAATGATCTGTAGTTGAATGTTTATGGGGATTTATTAACAAGAGTCAAAACCTAGATTCAACTCAAGCATTCTTTAATAGGTGAATGGATAAACAAACTGTGGTACATTAATTAAATGGAAAACTACTCAGGAATAAAAATGAGCAAACTACTGATACACACAAGGTGGATGATTCTCAAAAGTATTATGCTAAATGAAAGAAGCCAGACACTGAAGACTGCATACTGTACAGTTCAATTTATATTACACTCGAGAAAAGGCAAAACCACAATGACAGAAAGCAGATTAGTGGTTGCCAGGGTCTGAGGTGGGGGCAGGATACTGAGTACCAAAGGCTAAAAGGAAATGCTCTGGAGTGATGGAAATGTTTTACATTAACTGTCGTGATGGTGGTGGTTACATGACTGGATACATTTGTCATTGACATTTTAGAATTTTATTGTATATAAATTATACCTCAATAAAGCTCAGAAAAAGTTTAAAATATAAAAATCCAATACTGGTGCAGTGACTTTAATATCCTCATATATTCCCCAAAGAAATGATTGTTTAGTGGTCATTCTCTTATTCAAAATATTCCATTATTTTCCCAATAGATTATAAACTTATTTTTGGATCTACCACTGAATCCAGTAATGCTAGTTACAAAGAAGGTATTCTGCAAGTACTTGATTTGTTGATGCAATTATTTTGTGTGTGAGTTATTGAAGTGAATTGGTTGATGACTTGTTTAATGGATAGATCACTTTTCCAGGTAATTATCCTTTAAGGGTGATAGGTAATTCATAAAAATAGCTAAGTAGACCATTAATACTGACAAGTATTATTAATAATTTTTAAAGTGATAACACACTAAGATTTAAATAAATCATAGAATTTTCAAACTGTAAGGCATGTAAGTATCTATTCACTACAAGCCCCTTATTACCTGTTGAAGAAATTGAGGCCAAAAGAGACTAAATGACTTGCCTAAGGATATGCAGCTAATTAGTGACAGAACCCTCAATTAAATCCATTTTTAATCCTGTGGCTTTCCATGAAAACCTCTCTCCATCTTTATAAACATAAATAGTCACTTTAGCCACTAGCAAAATTTATTGAAGTTAGCTTTCATTTTGTCTAAGAACTAATAGAATACATTTTTCAACTCACAAGAAATCTCTTAGATTGAGAGTCAGATGTAACATAATTTTCCTAATAGTGCCATGACTCCTCAATTCTCACCTTTCTCATTGATCAAGGTCAAAATACCACTGCCTCTTCTTGTGTCAGGCTGCTATACTCTTCATCTGTCAAGACACCTGGGAATATTTGAGTTTGTACCTGATTTAAACCTCATCTCTCTTACTTGACCTATCTCACAGCTTCCTACTGAAGAAATCTTCAGAGCTTCCAGTTCCTCTGATTAGTTTAGATCAGAGGTTGGCAAACTACAGCCTGGGAGTCAAATCTGGCTCACCACCTATTTTTTAAAATTAATTAATTAATTAATTTGTTTATTTATTTTTGGCTGTGTTGGGTCTCTGTTGATGTGCGTGGGCTTTCTCTAGTTGTGGTGAGTGGGGGGCTGCTCTTCGTTGCGGTGCATGGGCTTCTCATTGTAGGGGCTTCTCTTGTTGCAGAACATGGGCTCTAGGCATGCGGGTTTCAGTAGTTGTGGCATGCAGGCTCAGTAGTTGTGGCTCACAGGCTCTAGAGTGCAGGCTCAGTAGTTGTGGCACACGGGCTTAGTTGCTTTGTGGCATGTGAGATCTTCCTGGACCCGGGCTCGAACCCATGTCTCCTGCATTGGCAGGTGGATTCTTAACCACTGTGCCACTAGGGAAGTCCCCTCACCACCTATTTTTGTAAACAAAGTTTCATTGGAACAGAGCCGTGCTTATTTGTTTATGTATTGTTCATGGTTGCTTTTGCATTGCAATGACAGGGTTGTATACATGTGACAGAGACTAAAAGACTTTATGAAGCCTAAAATATTTACTCTCCAGCCCTTTAGAGAGAAAGTTTATAGAGCCCCTGGTCTAGATTATGATCAATTTTTGGAGATGCTTATGAGCTTTGGAAAAGAATGTGTATTCTCTTTTTAGGACATTTTATTAGATATATACCTAATAATTAAAATGCATAAATTATATTTTCAAGTTTTCTCTAGTATTAAGTGTTTTTTATACTTTCCTCTATCAAAGATTTAGTAATAGGATACATCGATCTTTCATTGCAATTATGTTTATCTCAATTTCTTCTTGAATTTATAACAGATTTTGCTTATATGTACATGCAGTGGTAGAGACCCTATGTTATTTGGTAATTGTTCATTACTGTTATAGCCTCATTGTAAATTATACATTTTAATCAAAACAAATTATCTTCTCTATCAAATAATGTATCTTTTCCTTGAATTGTACTTTGGTATTAATATTGATTCTTTTGATCTATTTTATTTTTAACTACATAATCGTTCCTTCTTTTATTTGGTTTTTTTTTTTTTTTTTTTTGCGGTATGCGGGCTTCTCACTGTTGTGGCCTCTCCCATTGTGGAGCACAGGCTCTGGACGCGCAGGCTCAGCAGCCATGGCTCACGGGCCCAGCTGCTCCACGGCATGTGGGATGTTCCCGGACGGGGGCACGAACCCATGTCCCCTGCATTGGCAGGCAGACTCTCAACCACTGCACCACCAGGGAAGCCTTTATTTGATGTTTTTATATCCTTGGGAATGAGATACATGAGATGGTAGCCAAGTATATCTAATATGTGTGATTTCCCTATATTTGTCTTTTCCTCAACCAGAAGAGATTGTCTGGGACTTGCAGTGCTGGACTAAACAGAGTAAGCCCACTACAGCCTATTTCACCCATTAATTATAACGAAAAACTATGGATGGAACACAAAATACAATAGCAGGTAGATTAGGGAGAGAAGTAAAAACTTGAAGAATGGCCAGTAAAGTGATGAGTTTACTTTTTTTTTGGTTTGGCTTTGACTCAAGGGTAGTGAATGTTCCACCCTGTGCAGTGGGTATGGACAGCAAAAACTCTGAGTAATTCCTGTTTCTAGTCAGAAGACTGAGAAAATGGTCTGAAGAATGCAAGAGAAATCCTTATCTTTTCTTTATTTTTTATCTCCAGTCCTTGCCTGAGATCATCACTAGTTACAGATCTGCAGTGCTGTAATGATGCAGCACTCACCTAAAACCCTGAGGCAAAAAATTCCCGTATTTCTTTTTAGAGGCACCAAGGAAAGTGACCGTGGTGAACCAAAGTATGTATGGGGAATACCGATTATTTTTTTCTCGACTTTTCTTGCTTCACTCCAATTTTGGCACCAGTTTCATGGAATTTTGCAACATCACACAGGTCTAAACCTATGAGAGAAACCCATATATTCTAGCCAGAGGAATTGGGAAAAGAGGACTTTTGGAGCCAGAGACTGTGGGAAAATCCAAGGTAGTAAAGGGTTGAAGAGGTGGTTTCTGCATTTAAACTGACACAAGTTCTGGGCTTACACCCAAGCTGTGCATGCAGGGCATAGACACATGAAGCACAGATAAAGCTTTGAAAACTGAAATATGATATAAACTATTGCCCAAGACCAGAGTAAATCCTGAGTGTTGCATATGTGGGGTGGACCCAAACAGCATAACAATGATTTGGAAAACTAAACTGATATTAGAGCCATTGCTCACAGAAGGGAAGGTAAAACTTGCAATTTGAACTTAAATGAATTGATTGTCTACTAAGCCAACCAACCAACCAACCAAACAAACCAACTTGTCATTTGCCAGAGGACTTTAAAAGGATCTGAAGTAAAAATAGAATACTCAGAATGTCCAAGATAAATGTCTAAGTTAATAGATAATAAACAGATGCTAAACCTGAGATAATCCAGATATTGGAATTATCAGACAAAGACCTTAAAACAGATATTTTCTAATGCTCCATGTGGTTAAGGATGGATACTCTTTTTTTTTTTTTTTTTTTTTTTGCGGTACACGGGCCTCTCACCGCTGTGGCCTCTTGCCTTGCGGAGCCCAGGCTCCGGACGCACAGGCTCAGCGGCCATGGCTCACGGGCCCAGCCGGTCCGCGGCATGTGGGATCTTCCCGGACTGGGGCACGAACCTGTGTCCCCTGCATCAGCAGGCGGACTCTCAACCACTGCGCCACCAGGGAAGCCCAAGGATGGATACTCTTGAAATGAATGGAACGATAGAAGTTTTCAACCAACAAATACAAGCTGTATAAAAGAACTAACTAAAAATTTAGGACAGAAAAATACAGTAAGTGAAATTAAAAAAAAAACATTGAAGAGGCTCAATAGCAGAATGGAGATGGCAGAGAAAAGAGTCAGTGAACTTAGAGATAGATCAATACAAATTATCCTATATGAAGAACAGAGATAAAAGAGATTGAAAAAAAAAAGATCCTCAGGGACTTGTGTGAGAAAGCATCAAAAGTTTTAGTATTTGAATTGTATACTATAAGTGAGTGAATTGTATGTTATGAGGATAACATCTCAATAGAGCTGATAAAAATATATTATCATCATTACTACTAATTATTTTAAATATTTAAAAATAGCATTATTATCACTATCAAAAAAGTTTAACATTTGCATCACTGAAGTCCCAAAAAGAGAGGAGAAAGAGATTGGCTGGAATCTTCCCCAAAATGGTGAAAGATATAATTTTACAGATTCAAGAAGCTCAGAAAACTCCAAAAAGAATAAATATAAATCATGGTCAGATACATCATAATTTAAATACTTAAAACCAAAGAAAAGGAAAATTCTTGAACATACCAAGGCAAAAGAATATATTACATATGGGGGAAATAATGATTTGAATGTCTGCAAATTTGTCATCACAAACAATGGAAGACAGAAGACAGTGGAATGATATCTTTAAAGTGCTGAAAGAAAATAACCATCAACCCAGAATACTTTATGCATTTTGGGGGTGATGAAACTATATGTGTCTTGATTGTGGTGGTAATTATACAATCATCTGCATTTGTCAGAACTTACAAATATGTACATCAAAAAGGTGGATTTTACAATATGTAGATTAAAAAATAAATTTAAAAAGAAAATGACCTATAAATTTTAAATATGTATGATAAATAGTGAACACATGCAAAAAAAAGGGAATGCCTTTTCCTTCTCTAAAATAGATAATTCTATACATTTTCAACTCTAGAGGCATACCCTTTGAAACTAGAACGTGATTTTTTTTCATTTTTAAAGTAAGCATCATCTTAGCTGCCATTTGTAAATTAAAAATAAAATCACACATATATATGTATATATATTTAATAAGTAGCTCAGTGTTACAAAAATAGGTTGCACATATCACAAAAATTTTAGACATAATTATGATTTTAAAAATAGAGATTAAGGAACATATTTTCTACATATAGGTATTATTTGTGGAAGCATAGAAAAATGTCTTGAAACATATGTACCAATCTCTTAACTGTAGTTAAGATTTACAGTGCTGGAATTGATGGTATAGAGAAGTTTCTCTACTCACTTTCTATAATTTCTGAAACTTGTTTAAATGGTATAATAACTTTTAAAAATAATTGTGATTTCTTCTGTATTTTAAAATAAAAATTCTGCAACATTTTTGAAAAGTGAAAATATAGATAAAAAACCCTACATTTTACTTCCTTTTTCTTTACTTTCTCTTTGGTTGTCCCTATTGGAATGTACCATGTATCTGCCTGATCATTCTCAGACTTGCTGAGTCTTTGACTAGTAGAGGCCCCTAGCTCTGTTTTATAGCTTAGGAGTGTACATACTTGTGTCATTTACACATACAGTCCTCATTTTTGTGATTAGTTTCACTGTTACTATCATTAGCCCTGATCTCTTTCAGAGCAGTGCTTTGGAATGCAGAGGTGTGGGAAAAAGGCAATGAAGTTTGGATGCAGACTGCCTGGAAGAAAATTCCAATTCTTGAACTCATTGGCAGTAAATTTTCTATTAAGTGGTAAAAATAAAAGTACCTTCCTTACATGTAATCTCATGTGTTACCTGAGATAATCCAGAGTTTGGACCCAGGTATGTCTGTTTCCAGAGGTCAAACTCCTTATTATCATATATGCTGCCTCTCTTGAAGTGCCAAACGCATTTTCCAATGGAAACAATGTTGTAAAAATGATTAAATTCCTTAATTAACCCACAAGGATAATCTGATCAATCCCATTCAAAGCTCCAGCAAAGAAAGGCAGTGGCCAAAATTCCTTAAGACTGGAAACTAGGGTGAAAAAGCTACAAAAACATGTGATACATTGTAAAGTACTACCTTAAATCAATTTTCAGGTTTTGCTTGTTAGTATGTAAGAGTTTTGATCCGTATAGAAATTATATTCCACTCACTTAGAGCCGATGTTCACAGGACCATAATCAAATACACAAAACTAGAAGACTCCCTGGAAACCCAAATTTTGGAACTGTGCTATGCATTGTTACATAAGTGGGAAGACTATGTTTATTACTATCACAGATTGCTGTAACTATTTTATTCCTGAGGACTCCTAGATCATTTCACAAGTAGGCAGATAATACAAAGGCTCTCTGATTAACAAACTACAGTATGTGGAGATAGGGAGTCATGACCCTTTTCTTTAGGGCAAATCTTTGAGATGACAACAAGGCACAGGCGGCTGCAGATTTAAAATGGGAATGGTCAATTTTTTTCCAGCAACTCTCTTGGTATTCCTAATGAAGGTTTTCACAAGCTGGGATGCTAGTCTTCTACAGAATGATGTTTAATAGGTGGTCGATTAAAATAAAAAGATTTCTATGAAATAAGGTTGAGAAATATTGCATTAAACAATGTAAACAATTTAAAACAGATTACTTTAGAACCTTTCAGAACATTTTGATATATGGATAAATATTCATTGGAAATCTCCAAGATGGTGACAGAATAGGCTGTGGTTCCAAACTTACTTGATTATGTGGCACATTTTTACATACCTTTTAACATCTCTCAGAATGACTAATCTGTAAGACACTTTGGGAAATGTTGTCCTAACATGTATAGACCCATGAATGCAGTAAATACCCAGTTTTCAAGCTTTGATATGGAATGTGTGGGGATCAGAATCAGTACCAGGCTAGGAAGGTTAATTGGTTGGAGGGCTAAATCATGTGGGTAAGAGCAAGTAGAAGCTTGTTAGGCAGATCCTGTACCTTCTCATCATCAAAATATTTACAAACCCTCTATTAGTGTGAGTTACTGGGAAAATTTCCAAGTTGGCAAGCCTGGTCTATTGCTGTTTCACTGTATCATAATCCCAGATATTCTTTCTTAGGCCAACTTCTCTAGTATCTGTCATTACATCCTTTCAGGTTAATTTATTCAACCAGGTTTTATTGAGCATCTATTGCATATATTTAACTGAAGTAGGTGTTTAAAACTATGAACAAATATGTAGTAGAACCAGTTCCTATTCTTGAGGAGCAGATTATCTCATGTATGAGACAAAAAATATTACTCAAGCAGCCTTCTTTCTCACTGTGGATGATACAGCCATTAGAGGCACGTCAAGCTCGTTGTTCTTCACCCCATTCATGCCAACTTGTTCTCAGCCCTTTTGCTTATGCTCTTCTCTTGCTTTGGAATGACCCTTACTTTCCTCTATCTATTAACAATTGGGCCTTTCGAGGTCTAACTGAGGTTCTCATCTCTTCTCTGAAGACATTCCTTTTGCCTTTCTCTGATCTCCTATTATCCTTTGTTTTATACTGAGGTTTATTGCTTATGGGTATTTATTTCACCTCCTCAAATAGATTTCAAGTTATTTAACTAAGAAATGATTTATATGGGTAATGCTCACAGTGTGGGTTGATAATAAATATTTACTGATTGATATGCAAAATATGCTTCTGTATTTTCATAGTATCTTGCAGATGGGGCTGGGAGGGAGAAAAACATTTTAAGCAGAACAATAAATGGTTAAAGACTATTAAATTATAGTGACATGACCTTAATACTCTAATGTTTTAATTTGTCAGCTAATTTTATTTAGGCCAAAACAACACATTTAAAATGGTATTTTGGCATAGTTCAAATGTCTACAATTAGAACCTCAGAAAGGATGTACTTACCATCTTCCTCCACATTCAAAAATATCCCCATAGTATACCTTAAGCAATTAGTATATATCTTCAATATGATGCTTGCTAAAATATGATTTTATGTTAGCACAAAAAAACACTTTTTCCCCCAACTATCACAGAAATTAAAACAAAACTTTTGGAGTGATCAAGATAAGAAAGACTTTACCCTGTCACCTTTTTATTTATTATGCTAGTGTTCCATATGAACTTAGTTCACCTTGTGATATACAAAAGGGCATATAAATACGAAATGAATTAAAATAAAAAATTAATGTATATTCAAAATGGAGTTCACGCAAGCCAATTTTAAGCAATAAGTAAAATGAGCTGTGTTGTCTACTTTGGTAGAAGGATATAGGACACATTATTTTCACTACCAGCTGCTCTTGTAAACAATACAGTTTAGTTCAATTAGTGTGACCCATTCAAACAGGTCATTAAATCAATATTACAGGCTCACTGAACTGAATAGCCCCAAATTTTTTTTCACAGCTGAAAGTCATCATATTATGTTATTCTATTAGAGCAAACCTTGATTGACCTGAATCTAACTAACCTGAACCTTCAAATTACAGGTTTTTCCCTTGTACTTGAATTTTAAAAGAACAAGACAAATGATAAGACAAATTCAAAGTGAGTATAATATAGATGTAGTTGTTAATCATAGGCTGTTCCAATGAGTAGGCTTATTCCTTGCATTTGTATGCTCTTTTATATATCACAAGGAGGGCAGACCTTTTATGGCTACTACCAGAAGGACCCTGGTTACCTAGTGGGGAAGTAGGAGAAGTATCTTTGGGGATAAGGCAATGAAGGGAAGGCTGGAAGGATACCAAAGCAAATTTGATTTACCTCCCAGTTTTTCTAAGGTCAGCCTTACTCTCACTCTCAGCATTTAAAAAGGGTCCTACTATAGTGCTTTCTGTAGTTTCTTAAACATTTTATTTTGCTAAGTGTAAATTATTGCATTTCATTATAATAATTCATAGTGATGGACATCTGAGAAATACATTTTTTGTTTGTTTGTTTTATTTTGTTTTGTTTTGAGAAATACATTTTGAATTGACATTTTCTTTTCCTGGTGAGCTCTTATATTGGGCTGGCCAAAAAGTTCATTCAGGTTTTTCCATAAGATGTTACAGAAACACCCGAACGAACTTTTTGGCCAACCTAATATATGCTAACTATAAGAAGTTGCCACTGACAAAAAATATAAGCTCTTGGAGAGAACGTATCTACAGAGAACAGAGCCAAGATGCGCCTTAGCCTTTGATTCTGAAGGTTTCTTTAGACATCAGCCTTCCTTCAAAGAAAATAAAATACCACAAAACATAGTGAAGGCAGAGAGGCCATCTGTTCCAGCCAGCTCCAGTTAATTTAGAAAGAGTTTCTTCATCTACAGAACTATAATATTGGCTTTTAATTTTTCTTGCAACAATCTGAGCTTTGACAATACCATCTAGAGACTCCCTTGGGCATGGAAGTGGTGCCTATAATTAGGTAAGACTATTAGACTGGAGAAATTAACTATAATTTTAAACTCTTGTGCCTTAGATTCAGGATAAAACTCTTCATAGAATCCAATTATTATTTAGTTTTTAAATGAAGTTTGAGTTCCAAATGGAAAAGGTAAAAGAAGGTGTATTTTAGAATAAATTATAATCAGAAAAAAAAACATTTAGGGGAAAGATAAGTTATAGGATCACTTTGAATAATTCTGTGAATTAATTCATTTATCAAATGATTACTGAGCATCCATTATGAGCCAGCAACTATGCTAAATTGGTGATTTGTCTATGGCCTTTTTGCACTTTTCTCCTTTATTAGAGGTACCCAGTAGTAAAGGGCCTTAGGTTCTAAATTACTTCAGAGTAATTTATTCTGAGGGCATGAGTTTTAAGCATGAAAACACATGATGAAAGATTTATATATTAGAACAGATTTTTTTTTTCATGCAGCGAAATAAAGAAATATTTTCAGATAGTAGAAATGACAGAATGCAGTGATTGATGGGATATGGAGGGAGGATAGCAGGAGAGAGGGCAATCAGGAATAATGAACACATTTCTGATTTGGAGAATTAGGTTCATGTTGGTAACACTGGCCCTCACACAGCCCTCTAAAGTGTTTTATGTGCCAGGCACTCTGCTCGGCACTGCTGTGGTGTAGGGAGAATTCTGTGTTTCAGTGGAAAACTATGCATTATCCATAGCACACCTTCAGGGTTATCTAATCCTGCTTGGGTGGCAGCTATTTTACAGCTCTGTAGATTGGAGATAACTGATAGCAATGCAACATATTTCTTGTCTATAGACAATGATGTTTGTCTATAGACAAACAAATCTAATTCTCTCAGGTGAAGGAATAATTCTTCCCCCTGTGGGAAAACCGGTCTTGCCTCTATTTGCACATTCATTTCAATACTCCTGATCTATAAATGTGTCTATTCTTTGAATTCTACTTTCAACTGGTTGTAAAACTTTACCAGTTTCCTAATTAGTGAGTTAAATAAAATCCTTAATATGTATTTATTTTTATCTTTGTATGAGAGTCATGATTTTACCATTTTAGGGGAAATTATCTTTTAATAGTGGTTAATTTGACAAACATGACCTTTGTCCTCATGGAACTTACATCCTAGTGGGACAAACAGATAATAAACCAAACAAATAAGTACATATGTATTACAAAGTATGTATTGATAAGTGCTGAGGAAGAGAATACAGCAGGGAAATGGTATAGGGTGTGGGGGTGGGTGGTATGAGGTGAGGTTGCAATTAAATAGGAGGGTCAGAGGAAGGTCTTAATGAGAAAGTTCTCTACAACTAACTTTGGAATATATCAAGGGTACTCAAAAAGTTGTGTAGCTGTATAGACCACATTTATAATCCTATAAATTTTCCTAGTCACATCCTATGTATGTTCATGGGGGTAGAAAAAGTTTGTTATCCCACTCTTCTTTGCTCTCTCAGGGAAACCTACTCCAACCATATCCCCCTCCCTTCCCATCAATATCTTATCTTCATCTAATGGGAACTGTGGTTTACATCCAATGAACCTCTTAGTAAGCATGGCAAAGTCACTTCAGAGGCAGCTTTCTGAAACAGAGCTCAGAGTTAGGAAATTTTCAGTTTATACCAGAAATTTTCCTAAAAGCTTGGGATCTCTCCCAGAACAACCCAATCAGTGGGAAAGTATGTGTTGAGTTTTTTCTTCATGTGAGTGGCATTGGTACTGTAAGGGGCACAGAAAGAGGAAAGTACTATGGAAATACATATTTAACCTAAATTTGACAGAAATTCAAGTTATTTGAAAACAGATAATTAGAAGGATTTTACTACCATTTCCATATTTAGGAAGATGCAAGCAGCTGTTCTTTCTATGCCCGTAGCTTGGAGATATACAGAAAAACAATAGATAATTATTTTTGTGTCCCTTTCCCCAGCAACCTCCAACTCCTTTGGCACTGATTGAGAACCACTGCTCTAAGTACTGATTTTAAATAACTTTTTGAAAATTCAATTCCTAAATCCTAATTTTATTTTATTTTTGTGGCTTTTTATTTTATTTTATTTTTTATACAGCAGGTTCTTGTTAGTTATCTATTTTATACATATTAGTGTATATATGTCAATCCCAATCTCCCAATTCATTGCACTGCCACCACCACCACCACCCGCCACTTTCCCCCCTTGGTGTCCATACGTTTTTTCTCTACATCTGTGTCTCTAATTCTGCCCTGGAAACCGATTCATCTGTACCATTTTTCTAGGTTCCACGTATATACGTTAATATACGATATTTGTTTTTCTCCTTCTGACTTACTTCACTCTGTATGAGAGTCTTTAGATCCATCCATGTCTCTACAAATGACCCAATTTTCTTCCTTTTATGGCTAATATTCCACGGTACCTATGTACTACATCTTCTTTATCCATTCATCTGTTGATGGGCATTTGGGTTGCTTCCATGACCTGACTATTGTAAATAGTGCTGCAAGGAACATCGGGGTGCATGTATCTTTTTGAATTATGGTTTTCTCTGGGTATATGTCCAGTAGTGGGATTGCTGGGTCATATGGTAATTCTATTTTTAGTTTTTTAAGGAACCTCCATACTGCTCTCCATAGTGGCTGTATCAATTTACACTCCCACCAACAGTGCAAGAGGGTTCCCTTTTCTCCACACCCTCTCCAGCATTTATTGTTTGTAGATTTTCTGTTGATGCCCATTCTAATTGGTGTGAGGTGATACCTCATTGTAGTTTTGATTTGCATTTCTCTAATAATTAATGATGTGCAGAAGCTTTTCATGTGCTTCTTGGACATCTGTATGTCTTCTTTGGAAAAATGTCTATTTAGGTCTTCTGCCCATTTTTGGATTGGGTTGTTTGTTTAGTATTGAGCTTTGTGAGCTGATTATATATTTTGGAGATTAATCCTTTGTCCGTTGATTCACTTGCAAATATTTTCTCCCATTATGAAGGTTGTCTTTTCTTCTTGTTTGTACTTTCCTTTGCTTTGCAAAAGCTTTTAAGTTTCATTAGGTCCCATCTGTTTATTTTTGTCTTTATTTCCATTACTCTAGGAGGTGGATCAAAAAAGATCTTGCTGTGATTTATGTCAAAGAGTGTTCTTCCTATGTTTTCCTCTAAGAGTTTTATAGTGTCCAGTCTTATATTTAGGTCTCTAATCCATTTTGAATTTATTTTTGTGTATGGTGTTAGGGAGTGTACTAATTTCATTCCTTTACATGTAGCTGTCCAGTTTTCCCAGCACCACTTATTGAAGAGACTGTCTTTTCTCTATTGTATTTCCTTGCCTCCTTTGTCATAGATTAGTTGACCATATGTGCATGGGTTTATCTCTGGGCTTTCTATCCTGTTCCATTGATCTATATTTCTGTTTTTGTGCCAGTATCATACTGTCTTGATTACTGTAGGTTTGTAGGATAGTCTGAAGTCAGGGAGTCTGATTCCTCCAGCTCTGTTTTTTTCCCTCAAGACTGCTTTGGCTATTCGGGGTTTTTTGTGTCTCCATACAAATTTTAAGATTTTTTGGTCTTTTTCTGTGAAAAATGCCACTGGTAATTTGATAGGGATTGCATTGAATCCGTAGCTAAATCCTAATTTTAGAGCTTTAACCTAAGGAAGTTGTTTTGTGCAATTGTTGAACTTACCATCTGGATGTCAAACACAGAATTAATTAAAATGCCATAAATTCTATTCTCAGTGTGCTCACAGGGAAATGATGAAAGGCAGTTTTCAGGAGGTATTTACCAAACAGTGTTTTATCCATGTATTCCCCAGAGCCTGTACCCTCACCACTGGAGCAATCTAGCACACATTGGGATTGATGGGTGTATATGCCTGGGCTACGGCCTTGTTTTCACAATGTATTTGTGACCCTGCCACTGCTTCATTTACCCTGCAGCATTTAGCTGTTGTTGCCATATACTCTGAGGATACTGCTTTTGGTTTTTTCTCTCATCCCTCCTACCTCTGCTAGTGTCAGATCACTGGAATTAGCAGGTTTTCTAGATAATCAAACCCAGGAAGGCCATCATATTTTGGTTATGTTGTTTGCCTTTTCATATGTGTTAATTTTGTCTCCCCAGCTAAATTGTATGCTCCTTTAAGTTAGGGAGTACTAGGCTTACAAGAAATGTTCCATTAATGTTTACAAACAAATGCCACATCTCTTATGCACATTAGTCCTTTATCTTGTACAGTCAAACCTTTCTCATTGCTACTGTTGGAGAGGTTGTAAAACCACCATGATAGAATTTATAGGTTCACAAGTGGAAGAAGCAGAAGAGATAGCTTAGGGTGAAAGACAGCCCTAAGGTTTTGAAAGTCCTATCAAAATTCAAGTGTGTAATCTGGTAGGGGTAATGCATTAAATTACAACTAGCCATCAACATCTTTGCTAGATAAATTGACCAAGTGAGTTTAATTAGAGCTCCTAAATGAGAATAAGTTAAAAGACAGAGCAAGTTTTAACTTGGGTAGGGAGGATGCTATGGAACATGAAATATGTTAAGCGGGTGGCAGAGAGGAGGCAGCCCCATGGTAGGAGGCTTGGACATGCATTTATTCAACAAGTATTTATGAGCTGTGGGACTACATGGGGTGGAGAAGTAGAATGATAGGAAGAGAAGTGAGTGCAGAGGGAGTGAAAGAGAAAACAGACAAACTCCACAATTTTGTCAAAGGCTAGCCTTTTGGACATCCAAAGGTTATTTTTCCTGCAAACATCTTATCTCTTCTTTGTTACTTTGTTTTAGAGCACGCTGGAAATTCCCTTATCTGCTAGTTTCTTATCTGTTCTTGATTCCTTTGCTTGTTCATTGACAGTAGGGCCGCCCTGGCTTCCTGGAAAAAATTCTCTTCTCTGCAGTCCCAGAAGATTTTTGCTTTACCCTCTAAACTGCCTTGGCTGGGCTCTGGGGATTTATATAAAGAGAGATTTTGGAGCAAAAACGGAGGCCCTCTCATGTTTTGGTGTTGTGTGCAGACTGGGTTCATGAGGGGGTTAACTTTTCAGGAAGAGAACTGTCCCCTGAGAGATGCTAACATTAACCTGGAAACTAAAGATTGCGGATGCAGAGAGACCTTTGAGCTATAAGGCTTTCACAGTCACACTGCACTAAATCAGGGAGAAAAAAAAAAAGAAAAACACAAGGCTGCTCGAAGGGAAAAGCTCAAATTATATATTCTTTCTGAAGAATGCGTCTTTGTTCCCTCAGGACTGGTACAAATCCTTATATGCCTTGTCTGATGGTAACAAATCAGTGTTTTGAAGGTAGCACAGTATCAGAAAGGTCACACACAGGCTTTGGTGCTAAAAGACTTGTGTTAGAAACCTGGCTGTACCACTTAATTAGCTGTGTGGCCTTGATCAAAGATACATCAATGTTATTGCCTCAGTTCGCCAAACTCTAAAATTGAGATTCCAGCGTATATCTCCCAGGGTTTTTAGAATTAGAAATAACACAGAAAAAGCACTAGTGCAGTGCTCTCATAAACTAGGTGCCTAAACAGTAGCAGGCAATATTAATACAATATTCATGATGTGGAGATAATTCAGATTCCTTCCTCTGCCTGGGAGATGGGCTAGAGAAGTTGCAACTGAGGAAGAGCGTACACCGGTTCCTCTGCAATGGTTAGATAATTATCAGAGAAGTAAGAGATATTTCATTGTGCTAGAGAAACAGCAAAAGTTTCAGATAAATGAGAAGAAAACACAGGATAAACAGTTACATTACAAAATGAGCAACCCTAAATACTGGCATTTATGGAAAATTCAACTGTGGGACAATCACTTATGATTAGTAACACTCTTTTCCATGTAGACCATAAATGTGCTAAAAAAAAAAAACCCTTATAAATCGGTTGTTCTCTTACATTGATTAATTCTCTCTCTTATTTACATTGATAAGAAGAAATGTTTACTAGACACTTAAATGTCAACATTGGCCTAACCTGGGTTGAATAATCTCAAGCTCTGAATTAATGGATTTGTGATACAGCCAGGTAAAGTTCTGCTTGTTTTTCCTTTATTCCAAATTTCCCATTTGATGGCATACTGTCCTTTAAATTGAGGCAATTTTTTTTTTCTTTTTGCGGTACGTGGGCCTCTCACTGTTGTGGCCTCTCCCGTTGCGGAGCACAGGCTCCGGACGCCCAGGCTCAGCGGCCATGGCTCACGGGCCCAGCCGCTCCGCGGCATGTGGGATCTTCCCGGACCGGGGCACGAATCCGCGTCCCCTGCATCGGCAGGCGGACTCTCAACCACTGCGCCACCAGGGAAGTCCTGAGGCAATTTTTATTTAGGCTTTCATTATCAGCAGGTGACCAATGGGCACTTTTTTTAAAAAGTTTTTTTTTGGTTGTTATTTATAGAAAGTTTACATTATGCCAAATTTACTGAGTTTACAGATGTTTTGTTCATGGTGGAAAAACAGCAATTTTCTCACATTGTTATCGTATCTGAAAGGTTTTTCACATATATGCAGATATCAGTCTTGCAAAATTACTGGGGAGTCAGTAACTAACAAGAAAGGTTTTATGTTTCTTTTATGTTAGGGTTTAGGGCTAGACAGAATGATTTTTACTGTGGTAAAATCTATACAACATTACCATTGAAACTTACCATTGTAACCAGTGTACATTCACACTGCTACCACCACCACCATTCATTTCTAGACTTGTTCATCTTCCCAATCTAAAACTTTATTAAACACTAACTCCTTATTCTCCCTCCCCCCAGCCCCTGACAACCACCATTCTACTCTCTGTCTCTATGAATTTGACTAGTCTAGGTACCTTATATAGATGGAATCGTACAATATTTGTCCTTTTATGTCTGGCTTATTTCACTTAGCATAATGTCTTCAAGATTCATCCATGTTGTAGTATGTATCAGAATTTCATTATGTTTTATGGCTCAGTAATATTCCTACAGACCTTATTTTGTTTATTCATTCATCTGTTGATGGAAACTTTGGTAGATTCACCTTTTGGCTATTGTAAATAATGCTGCTATAAAAATGTGTGTATAAGTATCTGTTTGAGTCCCTGCTTTCAGTGTTTTGGGGGTATAAAACTAGGTGTAGAATTTCTGGATCATAGGTAATTCTGTGTTTAACTTTTTGAGAAACCACCGAACTATCTTCTACACTATTTTACATTCCCAGCAGCAGTGCATGAGAGTTCCAATTTCTCAACACCCTTGACAAGGCTTACTTTCCATTTTTAAGAAGTTATAGCCATCCTAATGAATGTGAAGTGGTACCTCATTGTGTTTTTTTTTGTTTGTTTGTTTGTTTGTTTTGCAGTACGCGGGCCTCTCCCTGTTGTGGCCTCTCCCGTTGCGGAGCACAGGCTCCGGACAGACGCGCAGGCTCAGCGGCCATGGCTCACGGGTCCAGCCGCTCCACAGCATGTGGGATCTTCCTGGACCGGGGCACGAACCTGTGTCTCCTGCATTGGCAGGTGGACTCTCAACCACTGTGCCACCAGGGAAGCCCTCATTGTGGTTTTAATTTGTATTTCTCTAATGACTAACAATGTTGAGTATCTTTTCATGTGCTTATTGGCCATTTTATACTTTCTTTAGAGAAATATCTGTTCAAATCCTTTGCCTATTTTGGAATTGGGTTGTTTGCCTATTTTTAATTGCTATTTTTGCTAAGCTTCAGTCAGCTCCAGCAATGGAGCCGAGCTAATTCTTCTCAACAAGAAAAATAAAACTAATTGTAAAAATCAGAGACAAAACGTGAAGAGAAACCATCTAAGAATTGTAGAGAGTAAATTATGTTTCTTAAGTAAAGAGGAAGAAAGGGAGAACAAATGGGAAATCCAGAAAGCTGCAGGGAGATGAAGAGACCACAGGAATTGCTGTTTCTTTAATTAGTTGGGATAGCCAGGCAGGGTAGCTATGTCATGCCTGACTAAGTCAATGGGAAGGTGCAAAACAAGACTGAATTGAAGGTGAAAAAGTCAGGAAGGTGCAGGTGATACTAGATATGAGGATTAGCATTCTAATCAAACACTACTATGTGGTTGGCTGTTGGAGTAAAGTATGTTGGGAGATGAATAAAATTGCATCCTGGACTTCAGTTGTTTGACATTTGCTCTAAAATGTTATTTTAAGATTTAGTTATAATTTAAGTTTATAATATGCTTTAGATACGAACAAGGTTCAAAACAATGTCTCTTTATCGTAATCAAACAAGTCAGTTTACACCTTATAGCTCAAACCTTGGAGGCTGTGGCATACAACTGCCATCTGGTGTTGGTATGTTCGCATAGCAGGCTTATGCATTTAATACATTCAAAACAAACCAAACCAAACCAAAACAAAAAAACTACTTGGGGGCAGAATTTGCAAAACTAAAGTGATGAAGTGTTAGAAGTCTAAATTAATAAGGTGTTATTGTTTTTAAAAAGAGGACAGAAAGCAACCTCTGAAAATACTTCCTTATGGAATTCAGAGTGATGCAGAGACTGTTCCTATTTACTATTGGCAAAAGGGGATTTTTTTCATGGATGTGGACAGCCCGTGAATTGTGAATGGATTCATTGTCTTGGTGGTCTGGTTTACCCTTGCATATGCTGTAAATTTACACAGCTGAGAAAGTGATCAAATACAAAAAGTAGTGCATTTGAGAGGAGACGTTTTGTAAGCTCTAAATTCCTCATTTTAAAGGTTATAGTCCTTTCAGCAAAATCAAACGTTCTTTTTCTTTTGTTGTGTAGTTCAATATTTTTCTGTGTCATGTAAGAGTGCTTAATGCTTCCAGAATTCATTTTACTTGAAGAAATCAGTTTGAAAAATCAAGCCCCATGATGCTTTCAAGATTAATACACATTCCATTGAAAATAAGTATACTGGTGGTACAAACATAAGTGATCTGTTCCAATCACCTAAAGTCAGGAAGGTTGGCAGAGACTGAACACCCAATCTCTGGCTCACTTCTCTTGGGAGTCAGATGTGGAAAGCTTGTCTTTTTTGAGCTTCATTTTAATTAGCTGGTTGGGGGAAGCAGTGATGAAGTAGCCCAAGGGAAACCTCCAAGTTACCCAGTTGAACATTACAAGACTGGCTCTATGGACTAAGAAAAGCTAAAGTTGCTTAGTTTTACAGTGAAAAATAACATTGGGGATGATTGCAGTTAGGAAGGAATAAGAGCCTTAACTACATTTCTTACTGCTCTGGTCCGAGAAAGTTTGCTTAAGAAATTATGAATTTATAAAGAATGCTACTTCCCTGAAAAAAGAAAGTCTAGTTTTTTGAGTAACAGTGAAAGCTGTGACTTTTAGACTTTCTTGTAGTTCCCTTTGCGAGCAATTTGCGATCTTACTTTTTTGGTTCACAGCTTGGAGTTATAAGCAAGCTGAGAGTGGCAAGAGAAAAATTTGTTCAGGCATCAACAGGAAACTGTATTGGACATTTTCCTGAAACTTACCTCTGTCTCAAGCAATCAGGTCGTATTAAATCTCAATAATACTTTACACATTTACCCAGTTCTACATTAAGCCTCTGACTTTAGCATTACCATTGAATAAAGTGAGTAAATAGGAAACAGAATTAAAAACCTGAGACTGATGTCTGCTTTATTTCTTCCACCTTTCTTTCCATCTTTTTTCCTCTGTGTCTCTAGCCATTTGAGGTGAGTAGTTTGAAGATGGTGCTCCCCAATAATCAATAGTCTATTCAGGACTCAAATGGACACCTTGCAATCTGTAACTTTAGTACCTATTCACAATAATATCTGGACATCCACTATTTTCTGTTTCTATAACCACCAGATAAGTGTAGGACTTTGTACAAAAATTGCAACAACTAAGCCATTTCTCTACTATTTTTGTCCCACCAGGCCCATCCTATAGAGAGAGTAGTTAAGTCAATTTTCTCAAACATCATTTTTTCTTGCTCAAGTTCTTACAACGTTTACAATTCACATAATACAGCAAATCCAAATTCATTGGTATGACCTTCAAAGCTACTCTCCATATTGTTCTCATTTGCAATTTCCATACTGTATTCTCCTATTAGCTCCCAATATGCGCTCTGCTGCAAACAAGCTAAACATGTTACATTGGATTATCTTCTTGAATCTTCACAATGACCTTATGATGTATATTTACTTTTATTATTAATCCCACTTCATACATGAGGATACTGAGGTTTATTGACAATAAGAACTTTGTCTAAGGGTAATGCAATTGGTTAGTGGCAAACATGGGATTAGAATCAGTGTTGATTCCAGAATTAGTGCTGAATATTCAGTAGGCAGACTGTAGTGCCATCAGCCTGTGTTTAAAGCAGGGACATAAAAAAATATGTTTTAAAAAAATTTGGTTTGATACTAAGGGATGACATTATGGAAAATAATTAGTACTTTCTTAATCTTTATTATTTTACTTTGTTTTCATTTTCCTCAGTTTATGCTATTGAACTTGGTCTCAATAGAAATATTTGGTGAGAAAAATGTTAGATAACATTATTTTATCTTTTATAAACTTTGTGTTATGAAGAATTTAGAATGTATACAAAGTAGATAGAATAGTATAATGAATACCTATGTACTCAGTATACCCAGCCTCAATAATAATCAATTCATCCTGTGTCATCCATACCTCCATCCACTACCCCCACCCATATTTAAGCAAGTCCCATTCATCATGTTATATATCATGTGTAAATATTTTGGTATGTATCTCTAGAAGAACAGGACCATTTTTTAACATAATGACAATACAATTATTTCACCTATAATATTAACAATAATTCCTTTAATAATGTCAAATATCCTGTCAGTGTACACATTTCCAGTTGTCTCATAAATAGTATTTATTTTATATACTATATATGAATTAGGATCCAAATAAGGTCTACATCTTGTGATTGGTTGCTCTTTTAAGTCTCTTTTAATCTACCACATACCCCACCATCTCTCTTCTTTTTCTTGGCAATATGTTGAAGAAACCAGGTTGTTTGTCTTGTACAGTTTCCTAGAGTATGGACTTTGAGGATTGCATTCTCATGTGTAGATTAACAAGTTCCTTTGTCCTCTGTGTTTCCTATAAATTGTCAATTGGATCTAGAGACTTGATTGGATATACAGGTTTGATTTTTATTTTTTCCAGACTTACTTTATATGTGGTGCTGTCTTCTTCCATTAGGAAGCATATGATGTCTGACTGTCTCTCTAAATATATTTATATTAACTTAGGATATCTTGTGTGCTTATTATTTGATAAATGGTTCTATTTATTGGAGTTCAGCTTCATCTTTCTTTAATAAATTACATCCATAATTGTATTGTCTAAGACATTTCAGTTTCATGTTCTTTAAAGTGGAGATCTTGAAGTGAAATTCTTGAAGTAGAATTCTAAATGTTTCTACTTCTAATATCTTATAATCTCTTAATAAGGCATTCAATTCAATTTACATAGAAGTAAGACTTTTCCCATGCACATTTTATCTATTGACAAATATAACTAAGTTATATACTTACAATATAAGTAGACTGGAATACACAATTCTGGGAACAAACACAACTGACTTTTTATAAGCAAACAGTTAAACTGGAGAGTGAAGAAATATGTGGTTACCCGTAAGTTTCAATATATCTTGGGCATCAGTTGATATGTTTTACAGAGTTAACATGGCAAATTAGTTAAATAATGTTCAATTAAAAGAGCTTCTAGCACATTGCTGTCCAATAGAACTTTCTGTGATGATGAACATGTTCTATATCTACATTGTGCAGTACAGTAGCCATTAACCACATGTGGCTATTGAGCACTTGAAATGTGGCTTCCATGAGACTGCAGAACTGAATTCTTAATTTAAATAATGAATTTAATTTAATTCATAACCTTCTAGGACAGCTCAGTTCTAGGATACAAAATCTACCCTGGGGAATAACTGGTTCCAGAGTCTGACTCCAGAGCCTGCACCTTTAACCACAACACTATGCTGCTTCCTGATCTGGTGTTTCTCAGGATTTTTTTTTTAATTCATCAAATGCATTCACATTTATTTTTTTAAGCAAATGACAAAGACCCAGTTTACCAACTTAACCTTTTAAAACCTAAGATTAACATTACATATTTAAACAATTGTCTGCATAAAACCACAAGACCCCAAGTAGCCAAAGCACTCTTGAGAAACAAGAAAAAAGTTAGAGGCACCACACTCCCTGACTTCAGACTATACTACAAAGCTACAGTAATCAAAACAGTATGGTACTGACTCAAAAATAAACACATAGATCAGTGAAACAAAATAGAGATCACAGAAATAAACCCACGTACCTATGGCCAACTACTCTACAACAGAGGAGGCACCAAAATACAATGGGAAAATACAGTCTCTTTAATAAATGGTGTTGGGAAAACTGAACAGCTACATATAAAAGAATGAAATTAAAACATTTTTATCACACCATATACAAAAATAAACTAAAAATGGATTAAAGACCTAAATGGATTAGAAACCATAAAACTCCTAAAAGAAAACATAGGTAGTACAATCTTTTACACAGGTCTCAGCAATATATTTTGGATCTGTCTCCTCAGGCAAGGGAAGCAAGAGCAAAAATAAACAAGTGGAACCTAATCAAAGTTAAAAGCTTTTGCACATTAAAGGAAACCACCAACAAAACAAAAGGGCAACCCACCTAATGGGAGAAGATATTTGCAAATGATATGTCTGATAAGGGGTTAACATCCAAAATACATAAATAACTCACACAGTTCAATATTTTAAAAAATCTATTTAAAAAATGGGCAGAGGACCTGAATAGCCATTTTTCCAAAGAAGACATACTGATGGCCAATAGGCACAAGAAAAAATGCTCAGCATCACTAATCATTAGGGAAATGCAAATAAAAACCACAATGAGCTATCACCTCATACCTGTGAGAAGGGCCATCATCAAAAAGATGAGAAATAACAAGTGGTGGCGAGTATGTGGAGAAAAGAAAACCCTAGGACACCGTTGGTGGGAATGTAAATTGCTATAGCCACTATGGAAAACAGTATGGAGGTTCCTCATAAAACTAAAAATATAACTACCATATGACCCAGCAATTCCACTCCTGGGTATATAGCCAAAGAAAATGAAAACCCTCATTTGAAAAGATATATGCACTCTAATATTCATAGCTGAGTTATTTATAATAGCCAAGATGTGGAAGCAATCTAAATGTGCATAAACAGATGAATGGATAAAGAAGATGTGATATATGTATATATCATCTATATCTATATATAAATGATGTATATACACAATGGAATATTACTCACCAATTAAAAAATGAAAATTTGCCCTTTGCAACATGCTTGGACCTGGAGGGTATTATGCTTAGTGAAGTAAGTCAGAGGAAGACAAATACTGTATGTTTTCACTTATATGTGGACTTTAAAAAATAAAACAAAACAAATGAATATAAGAAGCAGTCTTACAGATACTGAGAACAAATTAGTGGCTATCAGTGGGGGGAAGGGTAGGGGGAGGGGCAAAAAAGTTGAAGGGGATTAAGAGGTACAAACTAGTACGTATAAAATACATAAGATACAAGGATGTAATGTATAGTACATTACAGGTATATAGGCAATATTTTATAATAAATTTATATGAAATATAATTTATAAAATATCAAATCACTATCTTTTATGTATGAAACATATAATATTGTAAGTCAATTATACTTCAATAAAATAAACAATTGTCAACACTTACTAAGTTGCCAGCATTCATGCACACTAGAAAATATCCTCAATTTATATCAACTAAACCAGAAATGCATTACTATTAATGCCTTAATATCTTCCACTACTAAATACTGAAAAAATTGAGATTATTTTTGTGGAAGATTCATCCTGGCAATGTTAACTTCACAGCAGGCTGACACTACTTAGCTCACATTTCAAACACAATAGAAAGGCAGGTCTATGCTAGTGTTAGTGTAGGAAAGAGCCACAGGCACCCTGGGTTACATTTAATAGAAAACAAAGTGCATGCAGAGATTGACAACAATTTTAAAGACCAAAAAATGGTCCTATTATGTGGTCCCAACAATAAACTCAAAGTTTCTGACCAATAGTGGTTTGGATGAGCTATTTACAAATACTTTAGGTACAGTTATACTGAAAGATAGTTCATTTGGCATCTTAAAAAAAAGTTCCTATCAATCTTCAGATGGAGCTTGTTAGAGTTAACATTTCTGTTAAGTGCATGCATTGAATTACTTGTTATCCAAGCATAGCAGCTGTTCCTTACCATTTAGCCTTAAGGACTTTAATTGGTCATCTTCAACGTCTACTCTTTCTTGACCATTCTCGACAATTCTCTTTGTAGTGATTTTTCTGCCATTAACGATTTTAGAAGTTGATATAGATTTGAAGTTGCCCATTCCACTACCTCCAAGTGATGTGGAAGAGAATGAAGTGAGACCCTCGTGATTTAGGGAGGCAAAAGAAGTAAATCCGCTATCAAAAGAACACACCCCCCTCCAAAATATGGAAAGCCACTGAAGGCAGAGAAAAGACTCTGTGCCTCAACTTCTGCTTCCTAGATCCCCCAAAAAGGCCTCAAATGGGTCTTTGAAGAAGTCCAGTGAAAACGGACCCCTTCCACCAAACAATTCCCTGAAAACGTCATCTGGGTTATGGCATGTGAAGCCAAACTGAAAGGGACTGTTAAAATGACTTCCACCTGCACCTTCACCATTTAACCCTTCCTTGCCATATTTGTCATAGATATCCCGTTTTTAAGCATCTAATAACACCTCATAAGCCTCAGCTACTTGCTTGAATTTTCTCTCTGCTTATTCTTTATTCTCAGGATTTTTATCTGGATGCCACTTTAGTGCTAGTTTCCAATATGCCTTTTTTATATCCTTAAAAGGCTGAGTGATGTCTCTGCATGCCTAGAACTTCATAGGAGTCCACCACGTTTTGACAGGATGTTGAAAGGAGCATGCGTTTCTGCCTTTAAGGTCATCTACGTGGGACCTAGGATGTGGGAGCCGGTGGCAGGAAGACAAAGCAATGGGGCATGGCCCAGGTGTCCCCTCTGCTCATGCACCGCTGAGCTGGTAATGGTGGCAGCCTGCTGTTTCTCAGGATTTAGTCTTATATGCCTCTTTGTCTTTGTGCATGATATCCATTCTAGCTGAAAATTACATCCTCTTAATTTCCCAAACCTCTTAGCCTGGTGTGGTAACCAGACTCTGTGCTGGCCTCCAATAAATCATGCCTCCCGAGTATTTATTGATACATACTTGTGTGTTTCCACCCACAGTGACCCATGTGTAACCAATAAATTGTGTTGGACGTGATTCTGCCTGACTTCCAAGGCTAAGCTATAAAAAGCCTTGCAGCCTCCACCTTGATCTCTTAGAGCACTCGTTCCTGGAGCCCAGAGTCACCTTGTAAGGATCCACCTACCCTGCTGGATAGATCTTATGGAGAAGCTCTGAAACTTCACAGAGAGAGGGAGGGTTCTAGCTGAGACCTGTCTTTAAAGCCATCTCCTCCAAGGTACCAGGCATGTGAGTGAAACTGTCTTGCAGCCTACCAACCAGCCCAGCTACTAAGTAGGTACCTAAATTATGAAATAATAAAATACCTGTTGTTTTAAGTTTTAGAGATAGTTTGTTACATTGCAATAGATAACTGGAACACCTGGCTAATTTTTGCTCTTCCTTCGAGGATTCGTTTAGGTATTACCTCTAAGAAACGCCCGCTTTACCTTTTTAATTCCCCTTCCCAGTTTGAGTTAGGTGTAGGTCTTCTTTGCTCCCATGCCATATGAGCACTGATTTCACTTCATTCTACATTTCTGGGTTTGTGCTAACTGCCCCACTAGACTGTGTCCTCCTTGACGGTGTGTCTTAATTCTCTTTGTGAAAGGAGCTTGTCCTAGTACTAGGCACATAGTGGCTTTTCAAAATAAGTTGACTAAATCACAGAATCTCAGGGTTGATGGGACTTTAGGAGCCATATAAAACAACCCAGATTGATCTGCCAAGTGTTTGTCCATCCAGCCTGTGTTGGAAGCCTCTCTCATGATGAGAATTTACTACTTCCTGAAGCAGGTTATCACATCTTTAAATAGCTCAGACTGGTAGCACTTGCTTGTCAGCTTAACTCTTGCTCTAATCACTTTTTCATCCCAGCTCTTCTCAGGGCTCATGCACTTGTTAATATGTTTATTTGTGCTCACTTGTGCACTGTCAACATTTTTTCAGCCTTTTAAATGTTTGTGTCATGTGTATCTAATTGTATTACAAGCTTGAAAAAAAAAGGGGGTTGTCTTAAATGTATTTAATTGTTCCCTGCTGGAATGTGCTGCATTCAGAAGTAACTCAGTTTATGTTCTTAATGTCTTAGTTAAAGGTGTGGGCTCTGGAGTCAGAAGTTGGGTTCAAATACTGACACTACCACATATTAGTGATTATGTGAAAATAGATAAGTCACTTGATCTAAATAAGTCTGTTTTTCCATCTGGAAAAAAATAACTTCTTTGTATATTTGTTGTGAAAATTGTGCACATAAATGGTGCTTAGCTAGAACCTAAAACTATCAGAAGCTCAATAAGTATTTATGACTCATAACTATTATAGAAACACAGTGCCAGTTGACCAAATTAAGCATTCTTTCTCATATTGAGCATTGGATAACTTCCTGGTTTTCATTTGTCTTACATGTTTATCTCACCTTTGCCTGGCTGCTTTCCCTATAAAAACTTTACGATAGTGGTATTCAATTTTTTAAAGCTTATCTACTCATATGGCAGAAGATTCAAATTTGCAAATAAGCCCATCTATGCACAAGATGATAGATGCTTTTGTCAAAACCTTAGCTGAGGCTTTGATTGCAAATGGTTTTATGACTGTTTCACTTGCAAAAGAAAAAATGTAGCATTGTATAGACAAGTCCATGATCTAATTTCTTTGGTAACAACATCCAAACTCATACCATAAAGAACTGAGATATTATTCTCTTGATTTCAACCTAGTTATGTGACTCCTCTAGATCTCAGATTCCTGTTATGTAAAAAATGTAAAATAATCATTTCTTATTTATCTAGAGGGCAGATGCTTCCTTCCAGGTGGGAAGACATCAACTAGTATAACACACCTGGCCACTATTCCTTACTCATCCTTAACTGGGGATGGAACAAGAATGAATTACTTGATTGGTGACTTTGGACGCAGAAATTATGCACGCATAGTGTAGCACTTTCCTGTCCCCTGCTTCTTGGGAGGAGCTGCCTGCAGGGAGCATGTAGCCTGTTCTGTTTTCCAGGGACTGGCTCCAGTTTTTTTCAGGTCTAATCCTGCTAAATGGTTAATTCTATAATTAATTCTGGAATTCAGATTATGAAATTCACTTGGCCTTAGAAGTATCATATTCTTGAATATCAGTTTTATGAGATATGAAGCTAATATTTTGTTATCTAACTTGCTACTATGTGATACATCTCAACTGGCTCAGAACTTGAAAAGATATTATTTTGTTTATGGGGCTGCCTTAAAGACTCCAAAAGCAAGGGACTAGGTTTTCGTCATGTTTCTAGTTCTAGCACTTAGTACAGTGTCTGGCACATAGCAGGTACTTAAATTAATGCCTTATGGTTGAAACTATTTTGAATAATATAAAGTGCTACATAAATAAATGGTAATATTTCTTATTTAATTTATTAAGAAAAACAGAGCTGTGCTAATAGATTTGTAAATTTCAAATTTCCAAGAGAAGCTATTACCACAACATAGTTGATGCCCCAGGAAATTTATATACCATTGTCTTAGTTCCAGCTGTTATAACAAAATATCACAGACTGGGTGACTTTTAAACAGCAAACATTTCCCATGGTTCTCAAGACTGGAAGACCCAGATCAGAATGCCAGCATGGTTGGGTGGAGGCCCTCTTCTGGGCTGCAAACTTCTTGTTGTATTCTCACATGGTGGAAGGGGCGAGATAGCTTTCTGGGACCCCTTTTATAAGGGAACTTATCCCATTCATGAAGACTTGGCTTCCATGACTTAATCACCTCCCCCAAATCCCTCCTCTTAGTACCATCACCTTGGGCATTAGGTTTTCAACATATGAATTATGGGGTGGGGAGGACACAAACATTCAGACAATAACCATGAACTATGCTCCAAAAGATTTTTTAGGTAGAATGGAGAGCCCACTCTTCCTGCACATAGTACAGATTGGAAAATTTAGGTACAAAGCAGTTATACAATTTGCTTACACTCTTGCAGCAAGCTTATAGCCATGTTTGGAGTAGACCTTTATTAGCTAGTCTGGGTTCTTATTTTGAAACTCAGTGGAATATACTGAGGCCACATCTGTAAGCTTTCAAATCACTAGGTGGTCATCAGACTTATTTACAAGTCCATTTGCAGGATCAGAAATAGTTGGATACGTTCTGGAATCTTTGGATCACGAAGTCATTGAAACAGTTTCGATGGAAAAGAGATTATCACAATTAAAGAGAGGTGTGAAGTTTTCGATTGTTATCAGGAGAATAATTACCAGCAAATTGCTACATTTATAGAGGCAGCAACAGATGTGTGACAGCTGGGTTAATGGAACGTCTGGTAGGACTTTTCCTTTATAATTCCATGTGCATAGTATGGAAAAGACAGCAGGTGTGACCAGTCAATTGTCAAATGAAAAGAATAAATAACACCTGGAGAGTGTACTAATCTAAACTTAATGGTTTATTTTTCTTACCTTGCAAGATAATCTAGCAATCAATTTTTGACGGTGTGGTAGTAAATTTTATACCTAGAGAACACATGCTACTATAAAAGTATATGGCAAAATTTGCTATAGCATTTTCTATTTTTAGCTTTTATGTGAAGGCTTTACAAAACAAATATTGATATCAATTTCTGAAGCCACACCCCATCCCAGCACTACTGTGTATAAAAGTAAATGGAACTGAAGTCAACCACTGACTTGGGCTGCTAGAATATTCACTAAATCTTTTTTTTTTGAATTTTTGAATGTTATGTTATCTATTTTTTATACAGGTTGTTATTAGTTATCCATTTAAAACATATTAGTGTATACATGTCAATCCCAATCTCCCAGTTCATCACACCACCACCACCACCCCCTCCACTTTCCCCCCTTGGTGTCCATACATTTGTTCTCTACATCTGTGTCTCTATTTCTGCCTTGCAAACCGGTTCATCTGTACCATTTTTCTAGGTTCCACATATATGCGTTAATATACAGTATTTGTTTTTCCTTTCTAACTTACTTCACTCTGTATGACAGTCTCTAGGTACATCCACATCACTACAAATAACTCAATTTCATTTCTTTTTATGGCTGAATAATATTCCATTGTATATATGTGCCACATCTTCTTTATCCATTCATCTGTCGATGGACACTTAGGTTGCTTCCATGTCCTGGCTATTGTAAATAGAGCTGCAATGAACACTGAGGTACATGACTCTTTTTGAATTATGGTTTTCTCAGGGTATATGCCCAGGAGTGGGATAGCTGGGTCCTATTGTAGTTCTATTTTGAGTTTTTTAAGGAACCTCCATACTGTTCCCCATAGTGGCTGTTTCAATTTACATTCCCACCAACAGTGCAAGAGGGTTCCCTTTTCTCAACACCCTCTCCAGCATTTAATGTGTCTAGATTTTTTGATGATGACCATTCTGACAGGTGTTAGGAGATAACTCATTGTACTTTTGATTTTCATTTCTCTAATGATTAGTGATGTTGAGCATCCTCTCATGTGTTTGTTGGCAATCTGTCCATCTTCTTTAGAGAAATGTCTATTTAGGTCTTCTGCCCATTTTTGGACTGGATTGTTTGTTTTTTTGATACTGAGCTGCATGGGCTGCTTGTATATTTTGGAGGTTAATCCTCTGTCAGTTGCTTCATTTGCAAATATTTTCTCCCATTCTGAGGGTTGTCTTGTTTATGTTTTCCTTTGCTATGCAAAAGCTTTTAAGTTTCATTAGGTCCCATTTATTTATTTTTGTTTTTCTTTCCATTTCTCTAGGAGGTGGATCAAAAAAGATCTTGCTGTGATTGATGTCAAAGAGTGTTCTTCCTATGTTTTCCTCTAAGAGTTTTATATTGTCTGGCCTCACATTTCGGTCTTTAATCCATTTTGAGTTTATTTTTGTGTATGGTGTTAGAGTTTTCTAATTTCATTCTTTTACATGTAGCTGTCCAGCTTCCCCAGCACCACTTATTGTATTTTCTCCATTGTATATCCTTGCCTCCTTTGTCATAGATTAGTTGACCATAGGTGCGAGGGTTTATCTCTGGGCTTTCTCTCTTGTCCCATTGATCTATATTTCTGTTTTTGTGCCAGTACCATATTGTCTTGATTACTGTAGCTTTGTAGTATAGTCTGAAGTCAGGGAGCCTGATCCCTCCAGTGCTGTTTTTCTTTCTCAAGATTACTTTGGCTATTCGGGGTCTTTTGTGTTTCCATACAAATTGTGAAATTTTTTGTTCTAGTTCTGTGAAAAATGCCACTGGTAATTTGATAGGGATTGCGTTGAATCTGTAGGTTGCTTTGGGTAGTATAGTCATTTTCACAATATTGATTCTTCCAATCCAAGAACATGGTTTATCTCTCCATATGGTTGTATCAACTTTAATTTCTTTCATCAGTGTCTTATAGTTTTCTGCATACAGGTCTCTTGTCTCCTTAGATAGGTTTTTTCCTAGGTATTTTATTCTTTTTATTGCAATGGTAAATGGGAGTGTTTCCTTAATTTCTCTTTCAGATGTTTCATCATTAGTATATAGGAATGCAAGAGATTTCTGTGCATTAATTTTGTATCCTGCAACTTTACCAAATTCATTGATAAGCTCTAGTAGTTTTCTGGTGGCATTTTTAGGATTCTCTATGTATAGTATCATGTCATCTGCACACAGTGACAGTTTTACTTCTTTTCCAATTTGTATTCCTTTTATTTCTTTTTCTTCTCTGATTGCTTTGGCTAGGACTTCCAAAACTATGTTGAATAATGGTGGCGAGAGTGGACATCCTTGTCTTGTCCCTGACCTTAGAGGAAATGCTTCCAGTTTTTCACCATTGAGAATGATGTTTCCTGTGGGTTTTTTGTATATGGCCTTTATTATGTTGAAGTAGGTTCCCACCATGCCCACTTTCTGGAGAGTTTTTGTCATAAATGGGTGTTGAATTTTGTCGAAAGCTTTTTCTGCATCTATTGAGATCATCATATGGTTTTACTTCTTCAATTTGTTAATATGGTATATCACATTGTTGAATTGCGTATATTGAAGAATCCTTGCATCCCTGGGATAAATCCCACTTGATCATGGTGTATGATCCTTTTAATGTGTTGTAAGATTCTGTTTGCTAGTATTTCGTTGAGGATTTTTGCATCTATGTTCATCAGTGATATTGGTCTGTAATTATCTTTTTTTGTAGTATCTTTGTTTGGCTTTGGTATATGAGTGATAGTGGCCTCTTAGAATGAGTTTGGGAATGTTCCTTCCTCTGCAGTTTTTTGGAAGATTTCGAGAAGGATGGGTATTAGCTCTTCTCTAAATGTTTGATAGAATTCACCTGTGATGCCATCTGGTCCTGGACTTTTGTTTGTTGGAAGATTTTTAATCACAGTTTCAATTTCATTACTTGTGATTGGTCTGTTCATATTTTCTGTTTCTTCCTGGTTCAGTCTTGGAAGGATATACCTTTCTAAGAATTTGTCCATTTCTTCCAGGTTGTCCATTTTATTGACAAAGTGTTGCTTGTAGTAGTCTCTTAGGATGCTTTGTGTTTCTGTGGTGTCTGTTGTAACTTCTCCTTTTTCATTTCTAATTTTATTGATTTGAGTCCTCTCCCTCTTTTTCTTGATGAGTCTGGCTAATGGTTTATCAATTTTGTTTATCTTCTCAAAGAACCAGCTTTTAGTTTTATTGATCTTTGCTATTGTTTTCTTTGTTTCTATTTCATTTATTTCTGCTCTGATCATTATGATTTCTTTCCTTCTACTAGCTTTGGGTTTTACTTCTTCTTTTTCTAGTTCCTTTAGATGTAAGATTAGATTGTTTATTTGACATTTTTCTTGTTCCTTGAGGTAGGCTTGTATTGCTTTAAACTTCCCTCTTAGAACTGCTTTTGCTGCATCACATAGGTTTTGGATCATCGTGTTTTCATTGTCATTTGTCTCTAGGTATTTTTTGATTTCCTCTTTGATTTCTTCAGTGATACCTTGGTTATTTAGTAATGTATTGTTTAGCCTCCATGTGTTTGTGTTTTTTTTTCTTTTTTTTTATTAGTTTCTGCTTTATAACAAAGTGAATCAGTCATACATATACATCTGTTCCCACATCCCCTCCCTCATGCATCTCCCTCCCTCCCACCCTCCCCATCCCACACCTCCAGGCGGTCACAAAGCACCGAGCTGATCTCCCTGTGCTCTGCGGCTGCTTCCCACTATCTATCTACCTTACGTTTGGTAGTGTATATATGTCCATGCCTCTCTTTCCCTTTGTCACAGCTTACCCTTCCCCTTCCCCATATCCTCAAGTCCATTCTCAAGTAGGTCTGTGTCTTTATTCCCGTTTTACCCATAGGTTCTTCATGACATTTTTTTTTTAAATTCCATATATATGTGTTAGCATACGGTATTTGTCTTTCTCTTTCTGACTTACTTCACTCTGTATGACAGACTCTAGGTCTATCCACCTCATTACAAATAGCTCAGTTTCGTTTCTTTTTATGGCTGAGTAATATTCCATTGTATATATGTGCCACATCTTCTTTATCCATTCATCCGATGATGGACACTTAGGTTGTTTCCAGCTCCGGGCTATTGTGAATACAGCTGCAATGAACATTTTGGTACATGTCTCTTTTTGAATTATGGTTTTCTCAGGGTATATGCCTAGTAGTGGGATTGCTGGGTCATATGGTAGTTCTATTTTTAGTTTTTTAAGGAACCTCCATACTGTTTCCATAGTGGCTGTACCAATTCACATTCCCACCAGCAGTGCAAGAGTGTTCCCTTTTCTCCACACCCTCTCCAGCATTTATTGTTTCTAGATTTCTTGATGATGGCCATTCTGACTGGTGTGAGATGATATCTCATTGTAGTTTTTTTTTGTACAAATTTAATCAGTTATACATATACATATGTTCCCATATCCCCTCCCTTTTGCGTCTCCCTCCCACCCTCCCTATCCCACCCCTCCAGGCGGTCACAAAGCACCGAGCTGATCTCCCTGTGCTATGCGGCTGCTTCCCGCTAGCTATCTACCTTACATTTGGTAGTGTATATATGTCCATGCTGCTCTTTCACTTTGTCACAGCTTACCCTTCCCCCTCCCCATATCCTCAAGTCCATTCTCTAGTAGGTCTGTGTCTTTATTCCTGTCTTACCCCTAGGTTCTTCATGACATTTTTTTTCTTAAATTCCATATATATGTGTCAGCATACAGTATTTGTCTTTCTCTTTCTAACTTATTTCACTCTGTATGACAGGCTCTAGGTCCATCCACCTCATTAAAAATAGCTCAATTTCGTTTCCTTTTATGGCTGAGTAATATTCCATTGTATATATGTGCCACATCTTCTTTACCCATTCATCCGATGATGGACACTTAGGTTGTTTCCATCCCCGGGCTATTGTAAATAGGGCTGCTATGAACATTTTGGTACATGTCTCTTTTTGAATTATGGTTTTCTCAGGTATATGCCCAGTAGTGGGATTCCTGGGTCATATGGTAGTTCTATTTGTAGTTTTTTAAGGAACCTCCATACCGTTCTCCATGGTGGCTGTACCAATTCACATTCCCACCAGCAGTGCAAGAGTGTTCCCTTTTTTCCACACCCTCTCCAGCATTTATTGTTTCTAGATTTTTTGATGATGGCCATTCTGAGTGGTGTGAGATGATATCTCATTGTAGTTTTGATTTGCATTTCTCTAATGAGTAAAGATGTTGAGCATCCTTTCATGTGTTTGTTGGCAGTCTGTATATCTTCTGTGGAGAAATGTCTATTTAGGTCTTCTGCCCATTTTTGGATTGGGTTCTTTGTTTTTTTTGTTATTGAGCTGCATGAGCTGCTTATAAATTTTGGAGATTAATCCTTTGTCAGTTGCTTCATTTGCAAATATTTTCTCCCATTCTGAGGGTTGTCTTTTGGTCTTGTTTATGGTTTCCTTTGCTGTGCAAAAGCTTTTAAGTTTCATTAGGTCCCATGTGTTTATTTTTGTCTTTATTTCCATTTCTCTAGGAGGTGGGTCAAAAAGGATCTTGCTGTGATTTATGTCATAGAGTGTTCTGCCTATGTTTTCCTCTAAGAGTTTGATAGTGTCTGGCCTTACATTTAGGTCTTTAATCCATTTTGAGCTTATTTTTGTGTATGGTGTTAGGGAGTGATCTAATCTCATACTTTTACATGTCCCTATCCACTTTTCTCAGCACCACTTATTGAAGAGGCTGTCCTTACTCCACTGTACATTCCTGCCTCCTTTATCAAAGATAAGGTGACCATATGTGCGTGGGTTTATCTCTGGGCTTTCTATCCTGTTCCATTGATCTATCTTTCTGTTTTTGTGCCAGTACCATACTGTCTTGATTACTGTAGCTTTGTAGTATAGTCTGAAGTCAGGGAGCCTGATTCCTCCAGCTCCATTTTTCGTTCTCGAGATTGCTTTGGCTATTCGGGGTCTTTTGTGTTTCCATACAAATTGTGAAATTTTTTGTTCTAGTTCTGTGAAAAATGCCAGTGGTAGTTTGATAGGGATTGCATTGAATCTGTAGATTGCTTTGGGTAGTAGAGTCATTTTCACAATGTTGATTCTTCCAATCCAAGAAGATGGTACATCTCTCCATCTATTTTTATCATCTTTAATTTCTTTCATCAGTGTCATTATTTTCTGCATACAGGTCTTTTGTCTCCTTAGGTAGGTTTATTCCTAGATATTTTATTCATTTTGTTGCAATGGTAAATGGGAGTGTTTCCTTGATTTCACTTTCAGATTTTTCATCATTAGTATATAGGAATGCCAGAGATTTCTGTGCATTAATTTTGTATCCTGCTACTTTACCAAATTCATTGATTAGCTCTAGTGGTTTTCTGGTAGCATCTTTAGGATTCTCTATGTATAGTATCATGTCATCTGCAAACAGTGACAGCTTTACTTCTTCTTTTCCGATTTGGATTCCTTTTATTTCCTTTTCTTCTCTGATTGCTGTGGCTAAAACTTCCAAAACTATGTTGAATAAGAGTGGTGAGAGTGGGCAACCTTGTCTTGTTCCTGATCTTAGTGGAAATGGTTTCAGTTTTTCACCATTGAGGATGATGCTGGCTGTGGGTTTGTCATATATGGCC
The DNA here is from genome assembly GCF_949752795.1 of Hyperoodon ampullatus. NCBI lineage: Eukaryota > Metazoa > Chordata > Mammalia > Artiodactyla > Ziphiidae > Hyperoodon > Hyperoodon ampullatus. The sequence continues at coordinate 98,106,625 of NC_136913.1, forward strand.
TTTATTATGTTGAGGAAAGTTCCCTCTATGCCTACTTTCTGCAGGGTTTTTATAATAAATGGGTGTTGAATTTTGTCGAAAGCTTTCTCTGCATCTATTGAGATGATCATATGGTTTTTCTCCTTCAATTTGTTAATATGGTGTATCACGTTGATTGATTTGCGTATATTGAAGAATCCTTGCATTCGTGGAATAAACCCCACTTGATCATGGTGTATGATCCTTTTAATATACTGTTGGATTCTGTTTGCTAGTATTTTGTTGAGGATTTTTGCATCTATGTTCATCAGTGATATTGGCCTGTAGTTTTCTTTCTTTGTGACATCCTTGCCTGGTTTTGGTATCAAGGTGATGGTGGCCTCGTAGAATGAGTTTGGGAGTGTGCCTCCCTCTGCTATATTTTGGAAGAGTTTGAGAAGGATAGGTGTTAGCTCTTCTCTAAATGCTTGATAGAATTCGCCTGTGAAGCCATCTGGTCCTGGGCTTTTGTTTGTTGGAAGGTTTTTTATCACAGTTTCAATTTCAGTGCTTGTGATTGGTCTGTTCATATTTTCTATTTCTTCCTGATTCAGTCTTGGCAGGTTGTGCATTTCTAAGAATTTGTCCATTTCTTCCAGGTTGTCCATTTTATTGGCATAGAGTTGCTTGTAGTAATCTCTCATGATCTTTTGTATTTCTGCAGTGTAGGTTGTTACTTCTCCTTTTTCATTTCTAATTCTATTGATTTGAGTCTTCTCCCTTTTTTTCTTGATGAGTCTGGCTAATGGTTTATCAATTTTGTTTATCTTCTCAAAGAACCAGCTTTTAGTTTTATTGATCTTTGCTATCATTTCCTTCATTTGTTTTTCATTTATTTCTGATCTGATCTTTATGATTTCTTTCCTTCTAACTTTGGGATGTTTTTGTTCTTCTTTCTCTAATTGCTTTAGGTGCAAGGTTAGGTTGTTTATTCGAGATGTTTCCTGTTTCTTAAGGTGGGATTGTATTGCTATAAACTTCTCTCTTAGAACTGCTTTTGCTGCATCCCATAGGTTTTGTGTCGTCGTGTCTCCATTGTCATTTGTTTCTAGGTATTTTTTAATTTCCTCTTTGATTTCTTCAGTGATCACTTCGTTATTAAGTAGTGTATTGTTTAGCCTCCATGTGTTTGTATTTTTTACAGATCTTTTCCTGTAATTGATATCTAGTCTCATAGCGTTGTGGTCAGAAAAGATACTTGATACAATTTCAATTTTCTTAACTTTACCGAGGCTTGATTTGTGACCCAAATATGATCTATCCTGGAGAATGTTCCATGAGCACTTGAGAAAAGTGTGTATTCCGTTGTTTTTGGATGGAATGTCCTATAAATATCCATTAAGTCCATCTTGTTTAATGTATCATTTAAAGCTTGTGTTTCCTTATTTATTTTCATTTTGGATGATCTGTCCATTGGTGAAAGTGGGGTGTTAAGGTCCCCTACTATGATTGTGTTACTGTCGATTTCTCCTTTTATGGCTGTTAGTATTTGCCTTATGTATTGAGGTGCTCCTATGTTTGGTGCATAAATATTTACAATTGTTATATCTTCTTCTTGGATCGATCCCTTGATCATTATGTAGTGTCCTTCTTTGTCTCTTCTAGTAGTCTTTATTTTAAAGTCTATTTTGTCTGATATGAGAATTGCTACTCCAGCTTTCTTTTGGTTTCCATTTGCATGGAATATCTTTTTCCATCCCCGTACTTTCAGTCTGTATGTGTCTCTAGGTCTGAAGTGGGTCTCTTGTAGACAGCATATATATGGGTCTTGTTTTTGTATCCATTCAACCAATCTGTGTCTTTTGGTGGGAGCATTTAGTCCATTTACATTTAAGGTAATTATCGATATGTATGTTCCTATTCCCATTTCCTTAATTGTTTTGGGTTCGTTATTGTAGGTCTTTTCCTTCTGTTGTGTTTCTTGCCTAGAGAAGTTCCTTTAGCATTTGTTGTAAAGCTGGTTTGGTGGTGCTGAACTCTCTCAGCTTTTGCTTGTCTGTAAACGTTTTAATTTCTCCATCAAATCTGAATGAGATCCTTGCTGGGTAGAGTAATCTTGGTTGCAGGTTTTTCTCCTTCATCACTTTAATTATGTCCTGCCACTCCCTTCTGGCTTGTAGAGTTTCTGCTGAGAGATCAGCTGTTATCCTGATGGGGATTCCCTTGTGTGTTATTTGTTGTTTTTGCCTTGCTGCTTTTAATATGATTTCTTTGTGTTTAATTTTTGACAGTTTGATTAATATGTGTCTTGGCGTATTTCTCCTTGGATTTATTCTGTATGGGACTCTCTGTGCCTCCTGGACTTGATTAACTATCTCCTTTCCCATATTAGGGAAGTTTTCAACTATAATCTCTTCAAATATTTTCTCAGTCCCTTTCTTTTTCTCTTCTTCTTCTGGAACCCCTATAATTCGAATGTTGGTGCGTTTAATGTTGTCCCAGAGGTCTCTGAGACTGTCCTCTGTTCTTTTCATTCTTTTTTCTTTATTTTGCTCTGCAGCAGTTATTTCCACTATTTTATCTTCCACCTCACTTATCCGTTCTTCTGCCTCAGTTATTCTGCTATTGATCCCATCTAGAGTATTTTTTATTTCATTTATTGTGTTTTTAATCGATGCTTGATTCATCTTTAGTTCTTCTAGGTCCTTGTTAACTGTTTCTTGCATTTTGTCTATTCTATTTCCAAGATTTTGGATCTTGGAAATAGAATCTTGGATCATCTTTACCATCATTATTCTGAATTCTTCTTCAGGTAGACTGCCTATTACCTCTTCATCTGTTAGGTCTGGTGGGTTTTTATCTTGCTCCCTCTCCTGCTGTGTGTTTTTCTGTCTTCTCATTTTGCTTATGTTACTGTGTTTGGGGACTCCTTTTTGCAGGCTGCAGGTTCGTAGTTCCCGTTGTTTTTGGTGTCTGTCCCCAGTGGCTAAGGTTGGTTTAGTGGGTTGTGTAGGCTTCCTGGTGGTGGGGACTAGTGCTTGTGTTCTGGTGGATGAGGCTGGATCTTGTCTTTCTGGAGGACAGGTCCACGTCTGGTGGTGTGTTTTGGGGTGTCTGCGGACTTTTTATGATTTTAGGCCACCTCTCTGCTAATGGGTGGCATTGTGTTCCTGTCTTGCTAGTTGTTTGGCATAGGGTGTCCAGCACTGTAGCTTGCTGGTCGTTGAGTGAAGCTGGGTGCTGGTGTTGAGATGGAGACCTCTGGAAGATTTTCGCCGTTTGATATTATGTGGAGCTGGGAGGTCTCTTGTGGACCAGTGTCCTGAAGTTGGCTCTCCCACCTCAGAGGCACAGCACTGACTCCTGGCTCCTCAATTTGGGATGATTTGTTGTCTATTCATGTATTCCACAGATGCAGGGTACATCAAGTTGATTGTGGAGCTTTAATCCGCTGCTTCTGAGGCTGCTGGGAGAGGTTTCCCTTTCTCTTCTTTGTTCTCACAGCTCCTGGGTCTCAGCTTTGGATTTGGCCCCGACTCTGCATGTAGGTCCCCTGAGGGCGTCTGTTCTTCGCTCAGACAGGACAGGGTTAAAGGAGCAGCCTCTTCGGGGACTCTGGCTCACTCAGGCCGGGCGGGAGGGAGGAGCACGGAGTGCAGGGCGAGCCTGCAGCGGCAGAGGTCGGCGTGACGTTGCACCAGCCCGAGGCGCGCCGTGCGTTCTCCCAGGGAAGCCGCCCCTGGATCCCGGGACCCCGGCAGTGGCGGGCTGCACAGGCTCCCGGAAGGGCGGTGTGGACAGTGACCTGCTCTCGCACACAGGCTTCTTGGCGGCGGCAGCAGCATCCCCAGCATCCCACGCCCGTCACTGGGCTCCGCGCTTTCATCCGCGAGTTGCGCCCGTCTCTGGAGCTCCTTTAAGCAGCGCTCTTAATCCCCTCTCCTCGCGCACCAGGAAACCAAGAGGGAAGAAAAAGTCTCTTGCCTCTTCGGCAGCTCCAGAGTTTTCCCAGACTCCCTCCCGGCTAGCTGTGGCACATTAGCCCCCTTCAGGCTGAGTTCTCGCCGCCAGCCCCAGTCCTCTCCCTGCGCTCTGACCGAAGCCTGAGCCTCAGCTTCCAGCGCCTCCTGCCCCGGCGGGCGAGCAGACAAGCCTCTCGGGCTGGTGAGTGCCGCTCGGCACCGATCCTCTGTGCGGGGATCTCTCCACTTTGCCCTACCCAGGTATGTGGGGAGTTTCTTGCCTTTTGGGAGGTCTGGGGTCTTCTGCCAGCGTTCAGTAGGTGTTCTGTAGGAGTTGTTCCACGTGTAGCTGTATTTCTGGTGTGTCCGTGGGGAGGAAGGTGATCTCCGCGTCTTATTCTTCCGCCATTTTACCCGGAAGTCGACCAATGATTCATTGTAGTTTTGATTTGCATTTCTCTAATGATTAATGATGTTGAGCATTCTTTCATGTGTTTGTCGGCAGTCTGTATATCTTCTTTGGAGAAATGCCTATTTAAGTCTTCTGCCCATTTTTGGATTGGGATGTTTGTTTTTTTGTTATTGAGCTGGATGAGCTGCTTATAAATTTTGGAGACTAATCCTTTGTCAGTTGCTTCATTTGCAAATATTTTCTCCCATTCTGAGGGTTGTCTTTTGGTCTTCTTTATGGTTTCCTTTGCTGTGCAAAAGCTTTGGAGTTTCATTAGGTCCCATGTGTTTATCTTTGTTTTTATTTCCATTTCTCTAGGGGGTGGTTCCAAAAGGATCTTGTTGTGATTTATGTCATAGAGTGTTCTGCCTATGTTTTCCTCTAAGAGTTTGATAGTTTCTGGCCTTACATTTAGGTCTTTAATCCATTTTGAGCTTATTTTTGTGTATGGTGTTAGGGAATGATCTAATCTCATAATTTTACATGTTCCTGTCCAGTTTTCCCAGCACCACTATTGAAGAGGCTGTCCTTTCTCCACTGTACATTCCTGCCTCCTTTATCAAAGATAAGGTGACCATATGTGCGTGGGTTTATCTCTGGGCTTTCTATCCTGTTCCATTGATCTGTCTTTCTGTTTTTGTGCCAGTACCACACTGTCTTGATTACTGTAGCTTTGTAGTATAGTCTGAAGTCAGGGAGCCTGATTCCTCCAGCTCCGTGTTTCGTTCTCTAGATTGCTTTGGATATTCGGGGTCTTTTGTTTTTCCAAACAAAGTTTGAAATTTTTTGTTCTAGTTCTGTGAAAAATGCCAGTGGTAGTTTGATAGGGATTGCATTGAATCTGTAGATTGCTTTGGGTAGTAGAGTCATTTTCACAATATTGATTCTTCCAATCCAGGAGCATGGTATATCTCTCCATCTATTTGTATCATCTTTAATTTCTTTCATCAGTGTCTTATAATTTTCTGCATACAGATCTTTTGTCTCTTTAGGTAGGTTTATTCCTAGATATTTTATTCTTTTTGTTGGCACATATATACAATGGAATATTACTCAGCCATAAAAAGAAACGAAACTGAGCTATTTGTAATGAGGTGGATAGACCTAGAGTCTGTCATACAGAGTGAAGTAAGTCAGAAAGAGAAAGACAAATACCGTATGCTAACACATATATATGGAATTTAAGGGAAAAAATGTCATGAAGAACCTAGGGGCAAAACAGGAATAAAGACACAGACCTACTTGAGAATGGACTTGAGGATATGGGGAGGGGGAAGGGTAAGCTGTGACAAAGCGAAAGAGAGGCATGGACATATATACAGTACCAAACGAAAGGTAGATAGCTAGTGGGAAGCAGCCACATAGCACAGGGAGATCAGCTCGGTACTTTGTGACTTCCTGGAGGGGTGGGATAGGGAGGGTTGGAGGGAGGAAGACGCAAGAGGGAAGGGATGTGGGAACAGATGTATATGTATGACTGATTCACTTTGTTATAAAGCAGAAACTAATTTTTAAAAAGAAGAATAAAAAAAATAATTTAAAAAAAGACTGAAAAAATAATTTTGTCAACTCTGTTATCATCCCTGGACCAGGAAATTGCAAATGCATTTACCATTAGTAGGAGTCAAAAGTAGTCACACCACATTTGGCATCATCTCATTATAAGCAGTTATCAGGAATATACTCCCCAGTATCTATATATTTACATTTATAAGAAGAGTTATCTTCTTTCTGTTACACTACTGCTCAATCTTTTATTTGCTTTTAACACTGAACTTATCCCTTTGGAAAAATCTGAGGTAAGCCTCATGAACATTTCCATGCACAAGATCTATAAAAGTGAACTACAGTCTTAATTGGCAGCTTTGTAAAAACCATTGGTTTGCATAAAGGATAGTAATGGTTCCTGAAAGCTGAAAATGATCTGTAGACAATCTAGCCTACACCTCCTTGCAGGATTACCTTTGAATAATTCTCCCAGAAGCAGCCCTAAATCATTACCTATCATGTTTTATAGATCTCCAGAGAAGGCTTTTGAGACAACCTTGCAGTGTTAATGTTTAATGTTCCATAAACTATTGTCAGGATAAATTCTCTTTTCTACCTAACCTGCAGTTTTATCCTTTTTCCATTTAAATTCTCCCCGAAGGTGACTACTGCTCATCAAGTTCATTTACATTCTGACAACTGTTATTAATAAAGGGCATGGGGCTTATGTTTTTAATTCCAATGGTAAATTTTTAGCTGTCATTTACTTGACCTCTCAGCAGCACTGGCAGAGATGACTACTACTTCCAAGCTGATATACTTTATTCACTTGGCTTTCAGTAAACTACATTAATCTGTTTTTCCCCTTTTTTCTGTTACCTCATTAGCTGTTCTGTCTTATTTTGTAGATTCTCCTTCTCTACTCCCACCTCCCTAAAATTCTGGAGCACCCTAGGGCTTATCCTTACTCCTATTTTCTTCTCTATCTACATTTGTTCCATAGGTGATATCATCCCTTGATTTTTAAACATCATCTGCACACTAATGGCTCCTAAATTTGTATATTCATTCTAGGCCTGTTCCGTCGGCTCCAGGTTGATATATTCCACTACCCACTTGGCAGCTTAAACCTAACACACTCAAAATTGAGCTCCTGATTCTACACCCTCCAACCCAAACTGTCTTTTCCCAGTGTTTCCCATTGTAGTAAATGACACCAACATTCACCAGTTGTCCAGGCCAGAATCCTTGGAGTCATTCTTGAGTATTTCCTCTCATAACCCACATACAATTTATTAGCAAATCCTGTGGGCTCTACTTTTAAAATATGTCTAAAATATCACTACCTTTCACCACTACCAACACTTCTACTCATGTCCAAGCCACTATTATCTCTTACCTAGATTATTGCAATAGATTTCTGGCTAGTTCTCTTGTTTCCACTCTTGTTCCCTGAGAGTCTATTCTTCACACAGCATCCAGATTAAGCTTTCTGCTATTAACTGAATTGTGTCCTCCTAAAATCCATATGTTGAAGCCCTAAACCCCAATATGATGGCATTTGGATGAGGACTTTGGGAGGTGATCAGGCTTAGATGAGGTCATGAGGATGGGTCCCATATAATGGGATAAGAACTTATAAAAACTGACACCAGAGAACTTGCTGCTTCTACTTCTTCTACTTCTTCTTTTTCTTCCTCTCCTCCTCCTCAGCTCCTCCTCCTCCTCCTCCTTCTTCTTCTTCCTCTTCCTCCTCCTCCTCGTCCTTCTTTCTTCTTCTTTCTTCTTCCCTCTCTCCCCCTCTACCTGCATGCATTGAGGAAAGGCCATATAAAGACACAATAAGAAGGTGGCTGTCTGAAATCCAAGGAGAGAGCTCTCAGTAGACACCTACCCTACTGGCAACTTAATCTTGGATTTCCCATCTCCAGAACTGTGAGAAATAGATTCTTGTTGTTTAAGCCACCCAGTCTATGGTATTTTGTTATGGCAGCCTGGATAACTAAGATAGTTTCCAAAAATATGTAAATTCTAGAATAAAGTCCAAAGATTTTACCATGACCTATAAGATTCAGTATGATCTGGATCCCTGCTACTTCTCTGATATCTCTTTCCAGGCTCCCCCTGGCTCACTGCATTCCAGCCACTCTGGCTACTTTGCTTTACTAGGTTACCACAGATTCTTCCTCCATCCTCAGACTTTGCACTTGCTGACCCTGCCCCTCTTCTTCCCAACAGTGGCATTACTCACTTTCTACCTTTAGATTTTTCTCAGATATAAACTCATTAAAGATGCCTCTTTATCTAAAATAGCCACATCTTTACCCCATTGCATTTTATCCTCTTATCCTGATGATTTTTCTTTATAAACTTAACATTAACTGATATTATCTATCTACCTCTAATTTATTATCTTTTCCTCCTTTAGATGATAAGTTTCATGAGGGTAGGGAGTGACTATGTTTGTTTTCCTCACTATTGTAGATTTATATGTAGCAGACATTTGATAAATAGTCAATGAATAAATAAATGAGTTTGATCTCACAATCACTGCCACTATCTGGCTCTTTTGTTTAACTCTGAAAGTTAAAGCAAGGAAAGGATGACTTGGAGTGATTTTAAAGGTCAAACAAGAGAAATATATTTGGGAACTCACTTTTAGTATGACAGAATAACAACCTTTTAAATTTTCTGTTTCCACACTCAGCTAACAGCTCTACTCTTTTACCCTGACAAAGTACATGCTAGTGGTTAGGAAGTCCTCATGGTTTATGATGAAGTAACCATCTGATACCCTTAGAAATGAACTTGGATCTTGTTTAATTTTCTATTTAGGCTAACCTTGTGCTTTATTCATTTAACAAATACTAAATATTTAGGGGAAAATGGGCTGGAAATGAAGATGAATAAGGTCTGGTCCATGCCACTGAGAAACTCAGTCTTATGAGGACGGGCACATAATAGAATAATTTCAATACAATGTGATGTGTTAGCATGTAATTCAAGGTGCAGTGTGGGACCCTAGGGGAAAAGTGTCTACAACTACCTGAAAAAGTCAGAGAATGCTTCATAGAGGAGGTAGCATTTGATATGATAGATGAAGGATGAATGAGTCACATTGCCAGACAAAATATGCAGAGAAGTTTTATTGAAGGATGTGGTGCATGAGCTGGGCCATAGAGAAAGGTATGATTGTATAAGAAGGAATCTATGGAGGAGGACATAGCATGGGCAAAGATACAGAGACACATGATTTAAAAAAAAACATGGTTTGTTTGAATGATTGCAAATAATGTGAGTATACTGGGAGAAGTGGAAGATAAGACTAATCTAGGTAATCCAAGCTGATTCTGAGATTACCAGAGTGACTAATTAAAAGAATACATCATTACGAACAGATGGTAGAGTCACGATGGCTGTGTGAGAAGATCCCGAGTTAGCATCTCTCCACAACTAGGGTGCCTGCTGGCCACTGATGGGGGACACTGATGCCCAAGGAGACAGGAGGAACCCCCAAGTGAACCAGTAGGGCGTGGGAGAACAGAGGGGGGAGGAAAAGTGGAGGCCAGACAGGATCAGCATCCCTGAGGCCAGGGAGATCAGGAGAGGTAGGCGGGAGGGGCCCTCCAGGAAGAGTGAGGGAGGAGCGGAGGAAGATCGCCTGGTCCACTAGGCCCAGGGAGCCTGCTGAGCTCCCAGACCAATACCCCCCCCCCCAAACAAAAGCCCAGGACCAGATGGCTTCACAGGCAAAATCTATCAAACATTTAGAGAAGAGCTAACACCTCTCTTCCTCAAACTCTTCCAAAATATAGCAGAGGGAGGGACACTCCCAAACTCATTCTACGAGCCACCATCACCCTGATACCAAAACCAGGCAAATATGTCACAAAAATGAAAACTACAGGCCAATATCACTGATGAAAATAGATGCAAAATTCCTCAAAAAAATACTAGCAAACAGAATCCAACAGCACATTAAGAGGATCATACACCATGATCAAGTGGGGTTTATCCCAGGAATGCAAGGATTCTTCAATATACACAAATCAATCAATGTGATACACCACATTAACAAATTAAGGAATAAAAACCACATGATCATCTCAATAGATGCAGAGAACGCTTTTGACAAAATTCAATACCCGTTTATGATAAAAACTCTACAGAAAATGGGCATAGAGGGAACCTACCTCAACATAATAAAGGCCATATAACACAAACCCACAGCAAGCATCATACTCAATGGTGAAAAACTGAAAGCATTTCTACTAAGATCAGGAACAAGACAAGGATGTCCACTCTCACCACTCTTATTCAACATAGTTTTAGGAGTCCTAGCCATGGCAATCAGAGAAGAAAAAGAAACAAAATGGGTCCAAATTGGAAAAGAAGAAGTAGAACTGTCACTGCAGATGACATGATACCATATGTAGAAAATCCTAAATATGCCACCAGAAAACTACTAGAACTAATAAATGAATTTGGTAAGGTTTCACAATACAAAATTAATGCACAGAAGTCTCTGGCATTCTTATACACCAACAACAAAAAATCTGAAAGAGAAATTAAGGAAACACTCCCATTTACCATTGCAACAAAAAGAATAAAATACCTAGGAATAAACCTGCCTAAGGTGGTGAAAGACTTGTACTCAGAAAACTATAAAACACTGATGAAAGAAATCAAAGATGACATACACAGATGTAGAGATATACCATGTTCTTGGATTGGAAGAATCAATATTGTGAAAATGACTATATTACCCGAAGCGATCTACAGATTCAATGCAATCCCTATCAAACTACCATGGCATTCTTCACAGAATTAGAACAAAAAATTTTACAGTTCATATGGAAACTTAAAAGACCCCAAATAACCAAAGCAGTCTTTTTTGTTGTTGTTTTTAATTTATTTATTTTATTTATTTTTGGCTGCGTTGGGTCTTTGTTGCTGCTCATGGGCTACTCTTCATTGTGGTGCATGGGCTTCTCATTGCAGTGGCTTCTCTCATTGTGGAGCATGGGCTCTAGGCATGCAGGCTTCAGTAGTTGTGACTCAAGGGCTCTAGAGTGCAGGCTCAGTACTCGTGGCACACGGGCTTAGTTGCTTTGCGGCATGTGGGATCTTCCCAGACCAGGGATTGAACCTGTGTCCTCTGCATTAGCAGGCAGATTCTTAACCACTCTCCACTAGGGCAGCCCACCAAAGCAATCCTGAGAAAGAAAAATGGAGTTGGAGGAATCAGGCTCCCCAACTTCAAGCTATACCACAAAGCTACAGTAATCAAGACAGTATGGTACTGGCACAAAACCAGAAATATAGATCAATGGTACAGGATAGAATGCACAGAGATAAAGCCACCTACATATGGTCACCTAATTTACAACAAGGGAGGCAAGAACATACAATGGAGAGAGGACAGCCTCTTCAGTAAGTGGTGCTGGGAAAACTGGACAGCTACGTGTAAAAGAATGAAATTAGAACACCACCTAACACCATGCACAAAAATAAACTCCAAATGGATTGAAGACCTAAATGTAAGACCAGACACTATAAAACTCTTAGAGGAAAATATAAGAAGAACACTTTGACATAAACTACAGCAAGATCGTTTTTGACCCACCTCCTAGAGTAACGGAAATAAAAACAAAAGTAAACAAATGGGATTTAATTAAACTTAAAAGCTTTTGCACAGCAAAGGAAACCATAAACAAGATGAAAAGGCAACCCTCAGAATGGGAGAAAATATTTGCAAATGAAACAACAGGCAAAGGATTAATCTCCAAAATATACAAAGAGCTCATGGAGCTCAATATCAAAAAAAAATCCAATTAAAAAATGGGTGGAAGACCTAAATAGACATTTCACCAAGGAAGACATACACATGGCCCAGAGGCACATGAAAAATGCTCAACATCACTAATTATTAGAGTAATGAAAATCAAAACTACAATGAGGTATCCCCTCACGCTGGTCAGAAGGGCTATTATCAAAAAATCTAGAAACAATAAATGCTGGAAGGGGTGTGGTGAAAAGGAAACCCTCCTATACTGTTGGTGGGAATGTAAATTGATATAACCACTATGGAAAGCAGTATGGAGGTTCCTTAAAAAACTAAAAATAGAACTACCATATGACCCAGCAATCCCACTACTGGGCACATACCCTGAGAAAACCATAATTCAAGAAGAGACATGGGGCTTCCCTAGTGGCGCACTGGTTGAGAGTCCGCCTGCCAATGCAGGGGACATGGGTTCGTGCCCTGGTCCAGGAAGATCCCACATGCCGCAGAGTGACTGGGCCTGTGAGCCATGCCTGCTGAGCCTGTGCGTCTGGAGCCTGTGCTCTGCAACGGGAGAAGCCACAACAGTGAGAGGCCCGCATACCGCAAAAAAAAAAAAAAAAAAAAAGAGACATGTACCACAATGTTCATTGCAGCAGTATTTACAATAGCTAGGACATGGAACCAACCTAAATGCCCATCAACAGATGAATGGATAAAGAAGATGTGGCACATATATACAATGGAATATTAGCCAAAGAAAGAAACAAAATTGAGTTATTTGTAGTGAGGTGGATGGACCTAGAGTCTGTCATACAGAGAGAAGTAAGTCAGAAAAACAAATACCATATTCTAACACATATATATGGAATGTAAAAATATAAAATGGTATTGATGAACCTAGTTGCAGTGCAGGAGTAAAGATATAGACATAGAGAATGGACTTGAGGACAAGGGGAGAGAAAGGGAAGCTGGGGCTAAGTGAGAGTAGCATCGACATATATACATATGTACACTACCGAATGTAAAATAGTTAGCTAGTGGGAAGCAGCAGCATAGCACAGGGAGATCAGCTCGGTGCTTTGCGATGACCTAGAGGGGTGAGATAGGCAGGATGGGAGGGAGGCTCAAGAGGGAGGGGATATGGTGACATATGTAGGCATATGGCTGATACACTTTGGTGTACAACAGAAACTAACACAGTATTGTGAAGCAGTTATACTCCAATAAAGATCTATTAAAAAAATACATCATTACAAATTCCATTCCCACAATGACAGCTAACTAAGAGGGAAATTTGATAAACCAGTCTAAATTATAGTGTGCATGACTCCTTTGTTATTGCTCTCAGAGACATTTAAATTTTATAGGAGGCTGCCTAGAGAGGAAAATGCATTAGCTAGCAGAATTTTGGCATGGGCAAATAGATCAGACTTCAACTGAAGAGTTCCTAGAAAGCTTTCCTGCCCTTAAAAGTCATACCATCATGGTCTCTGTCTGCCATGTCTACTCACTTCCCTAGCGGATTTTAAATTCTCCCTGCAGCACTTTGTCTAAAAGGGGCAAGAAAATGAATGAATTTAGTTTTTAAGAATATAAAATAATCATTCACCTGATTGGAATTCCAAATACCCAGAAGAGATAAAAGAAGTAGTGTGATTTAGAAAATAGCACAGGGAGATCAGCTTGGTGCTTTGTGACCACCTAGAGGGGTGGGATAGGGAGCGTATACTCCAATAAAGATGTAAAAAAAAATAGAAAATACTTTAAAAAACAAGAATTGAAGCAACTGTTCTTTACCTGTCTAAGTAAAGAATAATACATAAAGGGAAAAAAGTCCATCTGTTTTGAGTCATGAAATCATCCTCCAGGCTCCAAGAAGAGTTTATATCCAATTGGGAGAGAGAGTCATTCTCCCCGTGAAACTCAATTCTAAAGAACAAAATCTTTTCCTCAAGGCTCCTTGGTGGGATAGATATTCCTCTTTCATCAATCCAGGTTACTGAGCTACTGATCTTCCTCTTTCATCAGTCCAGGTTACTGACCAAGATATGTGTAAAGGTTAAATTACAGTACCTCAATTGGAGCATTTAAAGCCTGATGGTTGTTCATGCCATACTGAAAAACAGAGCTTTAAAAATAGAACATGGGGCTTCCCTGGTGGTACAGTGGTTGGGAGTCCGCCTGCCGATGCAGGGGACATGGGTTCGTGCCCCGGTCCGGGAGGATCCCACATGCCACGGAGCGGCTGGGCCTGTGAGCCATGGCCGCTGAGCCTGCGCGTCCGGAGCCTGTGCTCCGCAACAGGAGAGGCCACAACAGTGAGAGGCCCGCGTACCGCAAACAAAAATATATAGAGAACATGAAGAACAGGTTCTTTTTAAAAAGAAAGTAAAATGAAAATGAGTTCAATTTAGAAAAATGAAGCAAGTAAGAGGATTTGGACATTTAAAAATTGCTATATAACTATGAAAAGAAAAGAAAGTTCTAACAAGCCTGCATTCCCATGTCAAATTAACACTAAATTGACTAAAAAAATCACAGGCTTCTATTTATTGATTATTAATATTAAAATACATATATATCTTGAGCACTGTGCTAAGGGATGTTGGTGATGACAAAAAGATCCTTTGTTGTCTGATTTGAATCTAATTATGGAAGCAAATCATATACTGAGGGTATAAACGTATATGGAAGTCACTTGATACAGATGTACATATCATGCTATAGGCATTTCAAGTAAGGGAATGGTCACTGAGGGACGGGGTTAGACTGGGCAGCTCTATAGAGAAGATTATTCTTGAACTTAGAGCTTTGAAAAAATTAAATTTGGGGTTTTGAATGGTAGAGCGATAAGAGAAAGCATTTTAGATATAGGGAAGAGGCATGAGTGAAGGTATGGAGGCAGGAATGTGCTACGTGATTTTAAGGAGGCCAGTTTGACAGAATTGGGGCCAGTGATAATGTGGGGGATTAGCGGGGGGCTGGATGAATAGGTAGGGTGGAGCCAGTTAATGGAAGATCTGGAATGTCAGGTTGATTAGTTTTGACTTGAGCCTACAAGCAAGTGGATGCCCTTGTAGGGGAATGACATGCTGAAAGCAGCACCTTAAGAAGATTAATCCAGCCGTGGTTTTTCAGGAAGGATTTGTTTGTCTGCCTGTGGCAAGTGATGGATGGGTGTGGGATCAATGAAAGAGTTAACTCTTAGTTATTGTATTAAGGCTTATCAGAAGCAAATCTTTAAATTCTCTGCTAAGTGATTGGAATAGGGAACGAAGCCACGCTGTTTTTCTTTATGTTCTTTTTTCCAATTTCTTTGTTGGCATTATCATAATTTATTTTAATTCTCCCCTTTTCTAATTCAGCATGCTGCTCAGGGGGAGTTGGAAAGGAGAGACTTTCAGGGTGTTTGTACTGCTCCCCCTACCTTCTTGCCCCCACCCCCCACCCCATCCATGCTCAGTGGTCAGGAGAGATCTTTAAAACAGACTTGTGAGTCATTCTTCCGTTCCCTGGGGAAGATGTGAGTCATTCAGCCTGTAATCATCAAAAGCCCCTAAGTCTGGGCTTGGTGCCTTGCTTCAGTCCTCAGCATGATTGTAAACTGGGTTTCTTTCCATTTTCTTCAAAATCACCTCTTCTTAGTTTGACTTCATTATCTGAAATTATGCAAAGTCCTAATATCCGAGATAGATCCTTATTAAAATGGAAATACAAACACACATAAAAAATGCCAAATAGGGATGAACTGGGGATTATATCTGTTACTGTCTCCTCAGTTCAGTTGAGGTCAGTTCAATGATTATTTATTGAACACACCCATCAGGGATTTATGGACTTCATAGGCACAAAGCCTTATCCATATGACATAAACATATAAACACAATAAATGAACAAACCATATTGAGCTGTTAAATGCAATGTGGGATGTGTATGATTAGGTGCTAAAATAGGTGGCCCAGACAATTGTAAGAATTGACTGAAATAATTACTCAACATTATAAAACAGAACCCAGAGCCCCACAGTAATGTGCATGTATGGACATTAAATCAACTTTCTGTATCTTATCTGTGAGTTTCTCAGATCTGGTATGAGCACAAATGAGAACTGATAGTTAATGGATTCAATATCAAAATATCATTCCCAAATGGGCTTTTTCTTCCTATTTTTGAGTTCTGCCTTTATAACATTTTTTTCCAAGTAGCTGAGCTGTCCTTTCATTAAGTGCCATTTTTTTCTTACAATTAAGGGGATTTGTTTTTCACTGAAAACTATTATCTGAGTGCATACATACAGCAACTTCATTTTGGTTTGAAGACTAGACTGTAGGGTTATGCAGGAAGTGAATGTGCTTACTCCATCTGTAGATTAATGAGACAGAATTGGAATCTCTCATGGTGCTGCAGTCACATCTGGTGATGAAGTTTGCTTTCTGTGCCAATAAATATGTGCCTATGCTCACAGAAATATCTTGAGGATGCTGAGTTTTGTTGGCAGATTTGAGAATGGGTGGGATAAATTAGAGTAACTTTGTAAAGGGAAACTGTGCTTTGGAATCATTTTTCTGACAGTGAAGGAAATGTGCTGGGATAGAAAGAAGAGCTGGTTCATGAATAGTGTTAAAATGCATTAGGTTGTCTGGCCTATCAACCTATAAGTACACATTAAGATTAGCTCAGTATATTCTGTGTATGTTGCCTGGTTGAGAGCAAGGGCCGGAGGGAAGAAGATCTAGGGGATGATGAGACTTACAAGAGAAGAAAAGGAAAAGGAAAGAAGAGAGAGAGACAGAGGAAGGAATAATATGAATTAATGACAGAATGGGAGAGAGAGTTGCACATACTTGGGTTTGGATCATTGACAAGGCAATAGAGCAACGTATTCTTGGTGTTTCAGTAGAATGATTGTTCAAAGGACAGAGAGTGTGGGTAGAGGGCATGAATGACAAATAAAACTGGCTCATCTAGACATATAAAATGTTGTTTGATTATTCAAAGACCTTTCCTCCTTTTCCACGTCTGCCACATATAATTCATTGAAATCACAGGAAAGGAGACTGTTCCAGAGCTGTATTCATTCTTGCTATTGCAAGATTGGAGTAGTTGGATCTACTCAAGGTATGAAAATAGTGTAATTCAAAAACAATTGAATATTTTTGAAAATGTATTGCTTAGTAACTATATTATATATGGTTACATAGGCAATTCCTATACTTTCTCTGTAGCAAGATACCTTTAAGCTAGGCAATTTGGTGCATAAAACACATTCACTTATAACCTAGTTATTAAGTAATAATATTTTGAAAGTATTCTAATTTTGAATAGTTCTGAATACTCTTCCCCCAAACTCTCATTTTCTACCATACCAAACCAAACCCCCTTCCACATCCTAATGATAAGCTATTTTACTGCTTCCTCCAACCATGCTTTGTATGCCAAGTAGACATAGAGAGACCCCATATCGTTAGACTGGCCATCTTGGACTATTTGATAGCATTCAAATGCTGTGGCATTAGCTGTGGCATCATCCTAGAGCGGTTATTTGGAAGCCGCAAATTAAAAACCCTTAGAGTCATATCAACAGAAATGAGACCTAGAAGGTCATGCAGGGCACCTGAGGGATATGCAAGGGTAAGTTGTTGACATTGAAAGGCTTTCACTTAAATGAATGTGGTAGATCCAAGTAATTTTCTGTCAGCTTTAAAAACTCTTATTTTTCAACATTTCGTCATCTCTAGAAACGAGCTTTCGACATCTTCTTGTTTTTTTCCTTTTCTTAATAGTTGTAGTAGGATTGCCAGGATTCACATAGAACTCTGGAACCTCCAGGGACTCTGAAGGCAACCTGGCTATGTGTTTCTCTGTCTTCATAAGAAATCTTCTACACAGAGCTGAATGTAATGATTTTTGTTACTTCTAAGATGATTTTTCCAAGGATTTAATGAGACATATGGGAGAAATAACCTTTTTCAGAGTAGCAGAGATAAGAGGCTATTCCTATATAACTGTCTCAACAAGACTCTAAATGAAGGAAAAGTTCTGATTTAACCCCAGAAGGAGAGAAGTAACTGACTCCTCGTTTATCACATTTCATCAGCTGTAATTCTACCTCCTTTACTTCTCAAAGCAGCATTTGTTTAAGGAAATGTAATGGGTGGTTGTTTTTGGGAGGGAGGGGGCATTGAGCAAATGTAAGCCTCTATTATGAAGAGAGCTTCAGTGTTCCCAGAATTTCAAAGGAATAAGTTCATCTCAGGAGCTCCAGGAAAGGTTTCATTCACTTATCGAGGAAGCTATAGTAAATGTTAAAAAAATTCACAGAAGTGCTATGTGTAACACTCTAATTGCCATAGTGAATACTCTCAAAAAATTCTCACTTGGTGGAATAATATTGAATCAGATTTTGTTAATGGGAATATTCTTTGAAGAATTAAACAAACTAGAAGAGAATAAAATATCTTCATTATTCACTGTCCCTTGTAGAACCTGGTAAGAAACTGATTTAACTCTCTTTTCAGGATATCAAGGTGCCTTCAGTGTGATATTCTACTGGATAATACCTCAGTGATCCGAAGTGTCAATGAAGTTTGAGATCAGCTCTCAATCACATAGGTGAGGTTGGCAAAGCTCATCTTTGGAGTTCCCTTACCTTTTCTTTTAATGCTTTTTTCCCCATTGTGGTATCTTTATGTTAAAGTGTGACTAATATGCATGCAATATTTTTACAGTCAATTTAAATTCACATTCTGATGAATTTGGTAGTTGTATATGATTGTGTGGGCACCACCACAATCAATGTATAGAATAGTCAGTCCATCACCTTAAAAACTTTATTCATGTCCCTTTAACTTGACCTACTCTCCCCATCCCTGGCCCCAGGTAACCATTTATCTCTTTTATGTCATTTATAGTTTTCCTTTTCTAGAATTTCATATGAGTAGAATCATACAGTATGTGATATTTTGTGTTTGACTTTTTTTCTCTTAGCACAGGGTTTCTCAGCCTTGATGCTATTGGCATTTGGGCTGTATAGTTCTCTGTTTTGTGGTGCTATCTTGTGATTTTTAGTATGCTGAGCAACACTGATGATCTCTACCTGCTAGATACCAGTTCCATTCCCAGTTGTGACAATCAAAATGTTTCCAGATATAACCAATTATTCCCTGGGGGGCAAAATCTTTCCTGGTTGAGGACTATAGACTTCCCAGAATGTTTTTGAGATTTATTCATGTTGTTATATGTACCAATAGTTCACTCTCTTTTATTGAAGAATAGTGTTCCAATTTATGGATATTCCACAGTTTATTTTTTATTCAAATGTTGATGGGCATTGGGTTATTTCAAGTTTTGGAATATTACAAATAAAGCTACTATAAGCATTCACATATATATTTTGTGTGAATAAATGTTTCCCTTTCTCTTGGGTAAATACTTAGGAGTGGAATTGCTAGGTTATATGGTAACTCTGTGCTTAACCTTTTGAGGAAAAGCCAGACTGTTTTCTAAAGTGGATACACCATTTTACATTCCCACCAGTAATGCTTCAAATACTCACCAGCACTTGGTATTGACCATCACTTCGATTATAGCCATCCTCGTGGATGCATAGTGGTATCTCATTGCAGTTTTGATTTACATTTCCCTAATGACTAATAATGCTGAGCATTTTCATGTACTTATTGGCCATCTGTATATCTTCTTTGGAGAAATGTTTATTGAAATCCTTTGCCTCTTTTTACATTGAGTTATTTGTATTTTTGTTGTTGAGTTGTAAGAGTTCTTTATATAGTTTTGATGCAAGAGCGTTTTGTGAGATACATGTTTTGCAAATACTTACTCCCAGTCTGTGGCTTATTTTTTGGTTTTCTTAATTATGTTTTTCAAAGAGAAAACTTTCTTAATATTAATGAAGTCCATTTTGTCACTTTTTTCTTCTATACTTTGTGTTTTGGTATCCTGTTTAAGAAATTTTACCTAAGTTAATGTCACAAAAATTTTCTCCTATGTTTTTCTCTAGGAGTTTAGCAGTTTTGGTTCTTACATTTAGATATATGATCCATTTTGAGTTAATTTTTGTGTTTGGTGTGCAATGAGTCAAGGTTCTTTTTTTCCTATACAGTTATATAGTTGTTCCAACATCATTTGTTGAAAAGAATATCTTTCCTCCATGAAATTACATTAACACATTTGTCAAATAGCAATTGAATAAAAGTATGGAAAGGTACTATGTGTACTTGAAAGAAATGTGTATTCTGCCATTTTTGTGTGTGTTCTATAAATATCAATTAAATTGAAGCGATGATAGTTTTGTTCAGATCTAATTTTTTGCTGAGTTTTTGTCTGGTTTTTCTATCAATTTCTGAGAGAAGAGTGTTAAGATCCCCAACTATGATTGAGGAATGGTCTGTTTTTCCTGTAATTTTGCCATTTTTATTCATGTATTTTGAAGCTTTGTTATTGGGGGAACACACTTGTGACTGTTTTGTCCTATTGAATTGACACGTATTATTATGGTAATAATATTATCATCTCTAGTAATTGTAATACATTTTGTTTTAAAATGTATTTTATTGGATATTAGTATAGGTACTCTAGGCTTCTTAAGCTCACTGTTAGCATGGATCCCACTTCCTAGCTTGATCATATGGCTGTTGGCTAAGGCTCCAGTTCCTCACCATGTGGACCTCTCTATAGGGCTGCTCATGATATGCCAGCTGCCTTCCCCCAGAGTGAATGATCCAAGAGTAAACGAGTATGATTGACCAAGATAGATTTCAAAAACCTAAGCTGAAGTGTGACATAACCATAATTTCTGCTATGTTCTGTTGGTCACCCAAATGAACCCTGGTATAATTTGAGACTCTACATGTATGAATGTTAGGGGGTGGTGGTAACTGGGGCTAGCTTGGAGGCTGGATCCTATAATAGTCTTAGAATAACCACCTGAAAAATGAAATTTATACTTAGAAGTTTTAATTTAAAGAATAGTTTCTTTTCTGCCCAGTGTTCCCCAGGAGCCCGGAGTTGTCACACTCAGTTACATCTCAGAAGATATTTAATGAACAATGAATAAAAAAAAAAACAACTCAGACACTTCTGACATTCTCTGCATTGTGCTAGATCCTATGGTTGGCAGAGAGGGGTGTAAGAAAAGTAACATTCAACATAACATTAGTTTTCAAATAAATCACCATCAGTTGAGACAATACCAACATTTCTGTCATTACTGTTAATCCAGTGCAGGCCTCCATCTTATTTTCCATTGCAGTAATGTCTCAACTGATATCCTTGGTTCCAGACATTGTTCCCTTGAATCCATTCTTTATTTTGCTTCCTGAAGTATCCTTTTATGGGTCTGATTATACAACTCCCTTTTATAAAATATTTGATGTTTCTTTATTGCCTATAGAAAAAACAAATCTAATATCTTTAGAAACTTTAAGATCTTCAAAATCTGACTCTAGTCTCTGTGACTTACACCCTCACCCCCTTCACAATGCGAATTATGTTGTAGTCTAATTTTTTTCCAAATAATTTTCTATAGAACTTTAATTCCAGTATCTCTGGGGAAAAAAAAGTTTCCATGGTTATATAATTTTGGGAAGTACTGTATAATATATTCTTTTCTTAGAAATGCATGCAATATATTAATATGTTAAAAGCTCTGAAAAAATAATGTAACGAAGAGGGCTATTTAACATTAATCAGTTGTTTCCCAGTTTATTTGACCATGGAACCAATTTTTGAAGAACACTTCTTAAAAAGCATAAAACTCTCTCATAGAACAGGTTTTGAGAAATGCTGCTCTGTCATGTGGGACTATTTGCAGCTTCCTGAATAACCACGTTTTTCAATTTTTAGCCTGGGGTGGGGGAGAGTCATCTGGAAGTGGAAAACCTACAAGGCCTTTTCTTTTCTTACCAACACAGAAATCTTACTTATCCTTCAAAGCCCAGCTCATGTTTAATCTCCTATAATACCTTCTCTGTCACACCATACACTTTTCCCTAAGGCAAAATTAATTGCTTATCTATGTCATCATAAAACTTTGCTTGTATTACCCTTTAATATTCCTTCTCACATTTTGTGTGTCTGCCTCTTCTGGTAAACTAGGAGCTTCCTTAGGGAAGGGGCCACATCTTATGCACTTTCCTATCATGAATTCCTAGCATAATGCCAGGCATTTTAGGGGTGTATTCAGTTAATGTTCATTGCATAAATATACATGAAATCATCCCAATACAAGCTAATATATAAATAAAGCCTGAATTATATATTGCATACTAAGTGCTATAAGATTTCAAAAAATGGTATCAAAGAGGACTGGAATAGTAAAGGGAAATTTCATAGAGAAGGTGGGTCTTGAACTAGAATTTGACAGATAAGTAGGATTTGTATAAGGTAAACACTTTAAATGAAGACAGAGCTAAGCATTATCCTGGCATGTTAATGAAATGGTCAGGGAAAATAATGGATGCTGAGGAATAGAAATAACTAAAGTTGGTAGTTAGAGTGGTATCAGGTTACAAAAATCTTTGAATGCCAAGTATAATAGTTTAAAGGCTGTTGATTAAAGGATTAAATTAGGATAAAAGCAGGATTTAACAAAGAGTAACAAAAGCACACAAAACATATATCGATTTAAATTAAGGTCTCTGTTCATTATTAGAGTCACCAATATCTGTCAATATTTGTTAAATGACCTGTGCAATTCACATTATTAAGGCTCATGTTTGAATTGCATTGACTTTATATTTCCTAACAGAAATTTAGTAATTTATAGATTAAGTATTGTCATGAAAGCAGAATCTTCCTCCTTTCCCCAATTTTTTTTCTGATAAAATGTTTCTCCATAGAACTATAAACATGGTCTTCTTAAATTCAAGTACTAGAGGTGACCCCTGTTCTTGGCCATTAATCCAAGTTTTCTAGTCCTTACATTTCGAAATGTAGAGGGAGTCCCTTGAACTCATTGGAGGAAAGGTATTCCTCAACAGAGAAGCAAAACTTTTCTTAAATTGACATTCATCTTTCTTTAGGTCTAACTCATTAAAATAGTGTGAAATTAGTTTGTAGGCCATCATATTGAGTTTTTAATGTACCTATTGTCAAAAAATGTTTTTTCTCTTAATGAGATTGTAAGCTCTAAGAGAATGTTTCAAATCTAATAATTGGATTTTGGATTGCCTTATTCCAGGAATATATTTTCTAAATTTTTTCTGAATGCTATTAACTGAAGGTTCTTAAACTTTTTCAATATAAGTTTTACTTCCTTGGAACTGATAAATCCAAATCTTCTTTCTTAGTTCTAATTCAAACCTCTACTTTTGATATGATATCTTTAAGGAATATTATTAAGATATATATTTTTAATTTTTATTTTTATTGAGATATAATTCACATATAACATTATATTAGTTTCAGGTGTACAACATAATGATTCAATATTTGTATTTATTGCTAAATGGTCACCACAATAAGTCTAGTTAACATACCTCCCCACACATAGTTACAATTTTTTTCTTGTAATGAGAACTTTTAAGATCTACTCTCGTAGCAACTTTCAAATACACAATAGAGGATTATTAATTATAGCCACCATGGTTCATTACCTGACCAATTTATTTTTAGTAGTACCTTACCAGTCCCCTCTCTCCCTTTACCCTGGTTTATTTTTCTTCACATCACTTATTACAACCTGGCATATTATATATTTATTTCTTTATTTTTTGCCTCTCCTCACTAAAGTTTAACATCTATGAGAGCAAGGACTTTGTTTTGCTTACTGCCACATTCAGAGTTCCTAAAACATTGCCCAGAACATAATAGGTACTTAATAAATACTAGTTGAATGAATGAATGAATGAGTGTGAATGAATGAAATAATACGTTAAATGCTTTTAGGCCTAAAATGAGTTATTTGAAAGCAGAGCATTTCTTCTTTCAATGAGCAAAATATTATTGAGCTGTTTCTATATGTAAGATATTTTACTAAACACCTGAGGCATACAAAATAAATCGTATGTAGCCAGGTCATGTCTGCCCTCAAGGAACCATTTAGTTGGGAAGATAATATATGCATAAAAATAACTTTAATACAAGGTAAAAATAAAAAAAAATTCAGAAAAAAAGGATACATATAAAGTACTATGAGCATTAAAAGGGGGAAAACATTTTTGGCTGATGGCATGAGAGTAGACATCATAGGCAAGAGAGTGTTTGACACATGGTGGGTAAATATTTGGATATGGTTTAGAAGTAAATATATTTCAGACAGGAAAAAGGGTAAACAAAATATGGAGCATAAAATATAGGATATTAGCTCATTGCTATTTTATTTCAATATTCATATGCTGACATTTTACAAAGTGATGGTTGGGTAATTATCAGTGATAAAATATTGAGTTGACAATATATAAAGCTATTTATCTCTTTTCTGTCACCTTGACCACAGGTAGAACAAATCATCTCATTTAGTGGTATCATGGATAGACAGGAGGTGACTAACCAAATATCCTGACGTATGACACAAGGTCTTATATGTATGAAATATAGCTTCATGCTTTCTCCTCTTCGATCACACACAAAACATCTATGATGGGCATCTTGAAAATTCAAGCAGTGATTTTTGGCAGCTTGATAAGTGAAAAGGCTAGAGGACCACTGAAAAAGAGACAGAGATAGGTATCCAGCTTAAATTGTGTTATTAAAAAAATACTGAAATATATCTGTCATAACAACAAACTGTAAATTAATAATCTAGAGAATATTTTTAAAAAACAAAAAAAGCGAAACATTTTTATTGCAGAATGAAAGTTTTATTGCTTCATTGTCTCATCAGTGAATAATTATTGAGGACGTACTATGTGTAAAGCACTGAGCTAGACACTGTGGGATAAAACATTATCAATATGGGGACTTCCGGGTAAGATGGCGGAAGAGTAAGACGCGGAGATCACCTTCCTCCTCACGGATACACCAGAAATGCAGCTACGCGTGGAACAACTCCTACAGAACACCTACTGAGCGCTGGCAGAAGACCCCAGACCTCCCAAGAGGCAAGAAACTCCCCACATACCTGGGTAGGGCAAAGCGGAGAGATTCCCGCACAGAGGATCGGTGCCGAGCGGCACTCACCAGCCCGAGAGGCTTGTCTGCTCGCCCGCCGGGGCGGGCGGCGCTGGAAGCTGAGGCTTGGGCTTCGGTCAGAGCGCAGGGAGAGGACTGGGGCTGGCGGCGAGAACTCAGCCTGAGGGGGGCTAATGTGCCACAGCTAGCCGGGAGGGAGTCCGGGAGAACTCTGGAGCTGCCGAAGAGGCAAGAGACTTGTTCTTCCCTCTTGGTTTCCTGCTGCGCGAGGAGAGGGGATTAAGAGCGCTGCTTAAAGGGGCTCCACAGACGGGCGCGAGTCGCGACTGAAAGCGCGGAGCCCAGTGACGGGCGTGGGACGCTGGGGCTGCTGCTGCCGCCGCCAAGAAGCCCGTGTGCGAGCGCAGGTCACTGTCCACACCGCCCTTCCGGGAGCCTGAGCAGCCCGCCACTGCCAGGGTCCCGGGATCCAGGGGCGGCTTCCCTGGGAGAACGCACGGCGCGCCTCGGGCTGGTGCAACGTCACGCCGACCTCTGCCGCTGCAGGCTCGCCCCGCACTCCGTGCCCCTCCCTCCCGCCCGGCCTGAGTGAGCCAGAGTTCCCGAAGAGGCTGCTCCTTTAACCCTTTCCTGTCTGAGCGAAGAACAGACGCCCTCCGGCGACCTACACGCAGAGGCGGGGCCAAATCCAAAGCTGAGACCCGGGAGCTGTGAGAACAAAGAAGAGAAAGGGAAACCTCTCCCAGCAGCCTCAGAAGCAGCGGATTAAAGCTCCACAATCAACTTGATGTACCCTGCATCTGTGGAATACATGAATAGACAACAAATCATCCCAAATTGAGGAGCCAGGAGTCAGTACTGTGCCTCTGAGGTGGGAGAGCCAACTTCAGGACACTGGTCCACAAGAGACCTCCCAGCTCCACATAATATCAAACGGCGAAAATCTTCCAGAGATCTCCATCTCAACACCAGCACCCAGCTTCACTCAACGACCAGCAAGCTACAGTGCTGGACACCCTATGCCAAACAACTAGCAAGACAGGAACACAACGCCACCCATTAGCAGAGAGGTGGCCTAAAATCATAAAAAGTCTGCAGACACCCCAAAACACACCACCAGACGTGGACCTGCCCACCAGAAAGACAAGATCCAGCCTCATCCACCAGAACACAGGCACTAGTCCCCTCGACCAGGAAACCTACACAACCCACTAAACCAACCTTAGCCACTGGGGACAGACACCAAAAACAACAGGAACTACGAACCTGCAGCCGGCAAAAAGGAGACCCCAAACACAGTAACATAAGCAAAATGAGAAGACAGAAAAACACACAGCAGGAGAAGGAGCAAGATAAAAACCCACCAGACCTAACAAATGAAGAGGTAATAGGCAGTCTATCTGAAAAAGAATTCAGAATAATGATAGTAAAGATGATCCAAAATCTTGGAAATAGAATAGACAAAATGCAAGAAACAGTTAACAAGGACCTAGTAGAACTAAAGATGAATCAAGCATCGATTAAAAACACAATAAATGAAATGAAAAATACTCTAGATGGGATCAATAGCAGAATAACTGAGGCAGAAGAACGGATAAGTGAGGTGGAAGATAAAATAGTGGAAATAACTAATGCAGAGCAAAATAAAGAGAAAAGAATGAAAAGAACAGAGGACAGTCTCAGAGACCTATGGGACAACATTAAACGCACCAACATTCGAATTATAGGGGTTCCAGAAGAAGAAGAGAAAAAGAAAGGGACTGAGAAAATATTTGAAGAGATTATAGTTGAAAACTTCCCTAATATGGGAAAGGAAATAGTTAATCAAGTCCAAGAAGCACAGAGAGTCCCATACAGAATAAATCCAAGGAGAAATACGCCAAGACACATATTAATCAAACTGTCAAAAATTAAACACAAAGAAATCATATTAAAAGCAGCAAGGCAAAAACAACAAATAACACACAAGGGAATCCCCATCAGGATAACAGCTGATCTCTCAGCAGAAACTCTACAAGCCAGAAGGGAGTGGCAGGACATAATTAAAGTGATGAAGGAGAGAAACCTGCAACCAAGATTACTCTACCCAGCAAGGATCTCATTCAGATTTGATGGAGAAATTAAAACGTTTACAGACAAGCAAAAGCTGAGAGAGTTCAGCACCACCAAACCAGCTTTACAACAAATGCTAAAGGAACTTCTCTAGGCAAGAAACACAACAGAAGGAAAAGACCTACAATAACGAACCCAAAACAATTAAGAAAATGGGAATAGGAACATACATATCGATAATTACCTTAAATGTAAATGGACTAAACGCTCCCACCAAAAGACACAGATTGGCTGAATGGATACAAAAACAAGACCCATATATATGCTGTCTACAAGAGACCCACTTCAGACCTAGAGACACATACAGACTGAAAGTAAGGGGATGGAAAAAGATATTCCATGCAAATGGAAACCAAAAGAAAGCTGGAGTAGCAATTCTCATATCAGACAAAATAGACTTTAAAATAAAGACTACTAGAAGAGACAAAGAAGGACACTACATAATGATCAAGGGATCGATCCAAGAAGAAGATATAACAATTGTAAATATTTATGCACCCAACATAGGAGCACCTCAATACATAAGGCAAACACTAACAGCCATAAAAGGAGAAATCGACAGTAACACAATCATAGTAGGGGACTTTAACACCCCACTTTCACCAATGGACAGATCATCCAAAATGAAAATAAATAAGGAAACACAAGCTTTAAATGATACATTAAACAAGATGGACTTAATTGATATTTATAGGACATTCCATCCAAAAACAACAGAATACACATTTTTCTCAAGTGCTCATGGAACATTCTCCAGGATAGATCATATCTTGGGTCACAAATCAAGCCTTGGTAAATTTAAGAAAATTGAAATTGTATCAAGTATCTTTTCTGACCACAATGCTATGAGACTAGATATCAATTACAGGAAAAGAGCTATAAAAAATACAAACACATGGAGGCTAAACAATACATTACTTAATAACGAAGTGATCACTGAAGAAATCAAAGAGGAAATAAAAAAATACCTAGAAACAAATGACAATGGAGACACGACGACCCAAAACCTATGGGATGCAGCAAAAGCAGTTCTAAGAGGGAAGTTTATAGCAATACAATCCCACCTTAAGAAACAGGAAATATCTCGACTAAACAACCTAACCTTGCACCTAAAGCAATTAGAGAAAGAAGAACAAAAACATCCCAAAGTTAGCAGAAGGAAAGAAATCATAAAAATCAGATCAGAAATAAATGAAAAAGAAATGAAGGAAACAATAGCAAAGATCAATAAAACTAAAAGCTGGTTCTTTGAGAAGATAAACAAAATTGATAAACCATTAGCCAGACTCATCAAGAAAAAAAGGGAGAAGACTCAAATCAATAGAATTAGAAATGAAAAAGGAGAAGTAACAACTGACACTGCAGAAATACAAAAGATCGTGAGAGATTACTATAAGCAACTCTATGCCAATAAAATGGACAACCTGGAAGAAATGGACAAATTCTTAGAAATGCACAACCTGCCAAGACTGAATCAGGAAGAAATAGAACATATGAACAGACCAATCACAAGCACTGAAATTGAAACTGTGATAAAAAATCTTCCAACAAACAAAAGCCCAGGACCAGATGGCTTCACAGGCGAATTCTATCAAGCATTTAGAGAAGAGCTAACGCCTATCCTTCTCAAACTCTTCCAAAATATAGCAGAGGGAGGAACACTCCCAAACTCATTCTACGAGGCCACCATCACCTTGATACCAAAACCAGACAAGGATGTCACAAAGAAAGAAAACTACAGGCCAATATCACTGATGAACATAGATGCAAAAATCCTCAACAAAATACTAGCAAACAGAATCCAACAGCACATTAAAAGGATCATACACCATGATCAAGTGGGGTTTATCCCAGGAATGCAAGGATTCTTCAATATACGCAAATCAATCAACGTGATACACCATATTAACAAATTGAAGGAGAAAAACCATATGATCATCTCAATAGATGCAGAGAAAGCTTTCGACAAAATTCAACACCCATTCATGATAAAAACCCTGCAGAAAGTAGGCATAGAGGGAACTTTCCTCAACATAATAAAGGCCATATATGACAAACCCACAGCCAGCATCGTCCTCAATGGTGAAAAACTGAAACCATTTCCACTAAGATCAGGAACAAGACAAGGTTGCCCACTCTCACCACTCTTATTCAACATAGTTTTGGAAGTTTTAGCCACAGCAATCAGAGAAGAAAAGCAAATAAAAGGAATCCAAATTGGAAAAGAAGAAGTAAAGCTGTCACTGTTTGCAGATGACATGATACTATACATAGAGAATCCTAAAGATGCTACCAGAAAACTACTAGAGCTAATCAATGAATTTGGTAAAGTTGCAGGATACAAAATTAATGCACAGAAATCTCTGGCATTCCTATATACTAATGATGAAAAATCTGAAAGTGAAATCAAGGAAACACTCCCATTTACCATTGCAACAAAAAGAATAAAATATCTAGGAATAAACCTACCTAAGGAGACAAAAGACCTGTATGCAGAAAATTATAAGACACTGATGAAAGAAATTAAAGATGATACAAATAGATGGAGAGATGTACCATGTTCTTGGATTGGAAGAATCAACATTGTGAAAATGACTCTACTACCCAAAGCAATCTACAGATTCAATGCAATCCCTATCAAAATACCACTGGCATTTTTCACAGAACTAGAACAAAAAATTTCACAATTTGTATGGAAACACAAAAGACCCCGAATAGCCAAAGCAATCTTGAGAACGAAAAATGGAGCTGGAGGAATCAGGCTCCCTGACTTCAGACTATACTACAAAGCTGCAGTAATCAAGACAGTATGGTACTGGCACAGAAACAGAAAGATAGATCAATGGAACAGGATAGAAAGCCCAGAGATAAACCCACGGACATATGGTCACCTTATCTTTGATAAAGGAGGCAGGAATGTACAGTGGAGAAAGGACAGCCTCTTCAATAAGTGGTGTTGGGAAAACTGGACAGGGACATGTAAAAGTATGAGATTCGATCACTCCCTAACACCATACACAAAAATAAGCTCAAAATGGATTAAAGACCTAAATGTAAGGCCAGACACTATCAAACTCTTAGAGGACAACATAGGCAGAACACTCTATGACATAAATCACAGCAAGATCCTTTTTGACCCACCTCCTAGAGAAATGGAAATAAAGACAAAAATAAACACATGGGACCTAATGAAACTTAAAAGCTTTTGCACAGCAAAGGAAACCATAAACAAGACCAAAAGACAACCCTCAGAATGGGAGAAAATATTTGCAAATGAAGCAACTGACAAAGGATTAATCTCCAAAATTTATAAGCAGCTCATGCAGCTCAATAACAAAAAAACAAACAACCCAATCCAAAAATGGGCAGAAGACCTAAATAGACATTTCTCCACAGAAGATATACAGACTGCCAACAAACACATGAAAGGATGCTCAACATCTTTACTAATTAGAGAAATGCAAATCAAAACTACAATGAGGTATCATCTCACACCAGTCAGAATGGCCATCATCAAAAAATCTAGAAACAATAAATGCTGGAGAGGGTGTGGAAAAAAGGGAACACTCTTGCACTGCTGGTGGGAATGTGAATTGGTACAGCCACTATGGAGAACGGTATGGAGGTTCCTTAAAAAACTACAAATAGAACTACCATATGACCCTGCAATCCCACTACTGGGCATATACCCTGAGAAAACCATAATTCAAAAAGAGACATGTACCAAAATGTTCATAGCAGCCCTATTTACAATAGCCTGGAGATGGAAACAACCTAAGTATCCATCATCGGATGAATGGGTAAAGAAGATGTGGCACATACATACAATGGAATATTACTCAGCCATAAAAAGAAATGAAATTGAACTATTTGTAATGAGGTGGATGGACCTAGAGTCTGTCATACAGAGTGAAGTAAGTCAGAAAGAGAAAGACAAATACTGTATGCTGACACATATATATGGAATTTAAGAAAAAAAAAGGTCATGAAGAACATAGGGGTAAGACAGGAATAAAGACACAGACCTACTAGAGAATGGACTTGAGGATATGGGGAGGGGGAAGGGTAAGCTGTGACAAAGTGAAAGAGCGGCATGGACATATATACACTACCAAACGTAAGGTAGATAGCTAGTGGGAAGCAGCCGCATAGCACAGGGAGATCAGCTCGGTGCTTTGTGACCGCCTGGAGGGGTGCGATAGGGAGGGTGGGAGGGAGACGCAAAAGGGAGGGGATATGGGAACATATGTATACATATAACTGATTAAATTTGTGATAAAGCAAAAAATAAAAAAAAAAAAAAAAAAAAAAAAAAAAAATAAAAGATAAACACCTCAACTTCAAAAAAAAAAAAAAAAAAAAAAAAAAAAAAAAATAAGTACCATTGAAAGAGACCAAAACAATCATACAAGAAGCAACAATCAAAGGCATGAAAATGTGATTTTCTGATGTTGATTAAAACCTTGAGTTAGAAAGTGTTGATTTCAAAATTTACCAAAAAGAAACCTATACTTAGATAAAACATGGCAAATTGAAATGTACATTTAAATAAACCATAATTCTAAAAGCATCCATTCAGCACAAACAGATTAAGAAGGAATAAAATTAGTCTAGACCTATGCTCATTCTTTGCAGCATGAAATATCAAGGAAAAATGGACTAAACCCTTCAAAGATTTGAAGGGAAGATGTTGTGGAATTAGGGTTTTCACCTAACAAACAAGTTTTTTTTTGTTTTTTAATATAAGGGCTCACAAAATGTACTACTCACTTATTCTTAGCAAAATAAATAAATAGATAAAATTAATGAGCTAAGGATAAAATAAAATTTAAGAAATCAAGAATAGGAGAGTAATTCTTATTTTCAAATATCTGGTATTGAATATAAGTAATATAAAAGCAAAAGAAAAAGTAAAAATTCATATGGCAAAGTGGCTACAGAAAGAAAACAAGAAAACAGCATGGTGACATTAAAGAGAAAATATCATATAAATAAAATCATCAGTTATATTAAATAAATATAAATGGGCTAAACATAATTTATTCTGTTGTCCACCTTAATGTTAAATATGTTTTAATACTTTATATGCTGTATTTGCAGAGGTTTCCTTAGATTTATTATATATATTACCAATTTTACTGTCAATTGTTTAAGCTGTTCATTTTATTAATTAAAATTCTCATTTCTAGAAAAAAAAAAAAAAAAAAAAAAAAAAAAAAAAAAAAAAAAAAAAAACATTATCAATATGTATTACTTATCAAAAAAATTTTAAATCCAGTAGGGAGAAAAAGGCATCTCTCCAAAATGTCATAATACGTTAGCCAGAAAGTATAAGTGTCATAAAAGACGTTGAAGCACATTCATGGAGCTTCAGAGGAAGAGGAATGCATATCTACTGGTGGGGAGATCATTGAGATGATTGCATTGAACCTGGAATTTGAAGGAAGAATAGGATTCAACCTGCAAAAATGAGAGAGGGGATTTAATAAAGATGGCATGCCATGAGCAAAGATATAGTGATGAGGATGTGAGAAGTCTTTTTTATTTTTTATCTTTTTTGAATCTGTGTAATGGTATCTGGATCCAGTAATTAGAAGACAAATGCTTAATATGAATATGGCCCATAGCCTGCAAATATTACGTGAGATTATTATTTTTCTTTCATTAAAGAGGTCCAATAAAATCTCATGAGTGACATTTAAATCTACTCTTAGTACACTAATACTGCATAATATTTGAGCATTCAGTTTTAATTGAAGGCTGTGAATTAAGAAAAATGAAATGGCTCATTTCAGATGTGTCCGATGGTCTATGTGATGACAAATAACTGGCTTGACTGAATTTTTATTTGTCAGTTGATACTTTCTCATTGCATATGTAGATATGAGAAAGGAGTAAGTGCATGTTTGGAGTACATTTTTTGGACTTTTATACTGATTCCATATTCTTGTTGTCATGACTACCTGTCAGGCATAAAACAGAGCAGACGTTCCTTTATTTGAATACCTACATCAGCTCTCTCTGCACATAACATGTACTAGTCATTAAGTCAAGGGAAGTAGTGAGAGTAACTGAATTTTTATCACTAAAAACTGCCTTTTCCTGTCTACATCCATTCTTTCTCTTCTGAAAAGCTGTTATTACTCTGAAGATAAAAGATCAACTTTTCTTCTAAGTGCAAGCATGTGTCCTTTAAGTGCCTAGACACTGCTTCTATGATGAATGTATATGAGTACAGCTAAATGGTTAAATTCAAGATGATTTTAATTATAAGTCCACATTAATAGAATTATGATATGATAATGTTCACGTGTGTGAGTAACTCAGTTTGAGGAAGAATTGAAAAGGATTTCTGCTTGGTTCAAAGGGAAAAATCAATTTATGACAGAGAGTCTTGTTTTCTTTCTCTCATTTAATTTCCTGTTTTTATGCAATGTAATAGGTCAAAAATTCTGGCTATATTAAAATAATTCTCATCTTCTTGTTTGAAGTCAATAGTTGATACCGATGTTTTATGATATGAGGCTAAATTATATAATTTAAGCAACCTTACAGATGATTCACTCAACACCTCACTCAGTTTGCAGTTAACCACCTTTACTCCACTGCAGCAACCCAATTTAAAGGTCACACCGATCTTTGCTTCCTAAAACAATACTTACAATAATCTTTATAATGAGGGTGGTGGAGGGATAAATTAGGAGCTTGGGATTAACAGATACACACTACTATATATAAAATAGATAAAAAACAAGGTCCTACTGTATAGCACAGGGAACTAGATCTAATATTCTGTGATAAACCATAATGGAAAAGAATTTGAAAAAGAATGTATATTTATGTATAACTGAATCACTTTGCTGTACACCAGAAACAGAGCATTGTAAACTATACTTCAACAAAAAATAATCTGTAACATTTTAGCAATTATAATAATTTAAAAATAATACTATGTACCAGGCACTGTGTTAAGTAATTTATATAACTCATGTATTCTTCCTGATAACACTTGGAGTAAATACTAGTATTATCACCATCTTCCAAATGAGGAAACTGATGCTAGAGAGGTCAAATAAATTTACCCAAAAGTAACACAGACATGCAGATGAAGAAACCAAAGTCACGAACCAAGATTTGACCGATTCCAAAGTCTGTACACGTTAACCACTCTGTTCCAACTCTGCAATTTTAAATTATGACTCCTTGCTTCAATTTTTCGACCTCTTCATCTAAACAGATCCTTAGCTTCACTGAGCACTCCAATCCTTGCTGTTCCATATTCTGCCAAAAGATCAGTTACTTTCGATTTCACTTTATTCTTTACCTAGTGTTGATACTCCCACCAGCGCCCTATCCTTGTGTCTTTGTATCGTTTCCCTCAGCTACCCTACACATTCTCACACCTAGATCAGTCCAATTATCTATTTATTTTGCCTCTCCTCTCAAATTCCCCAGTCTTGGTTGAGTTGCTTTTGATGACTACATTGCATAACAATTTGGCACTATTAAATATGTATTTTTCTCACCTTGATGCAGCTGTCAGTATTGGTTACCAATCCTTTTATGATCCCTAGTGACCTTCCTTTTCCAGTCTCCACTGTTGCTGTTTCAAACCATATCACTTTTTTCAGACGCTCCTTTTGTCCCATCCATACCACTTCAATATATGCAAATTATTTTAACTCCTGTGCCATAGAAGACAAAGTACCTCAACTATTCTTTCTTCTGTCCTCCAAATTTATATATAGCTTTACCTGCTTATACCTGATTCTTTTCCAAGGCCAATCTATGCCGTTGATTTTATCCTCTCTCCACCATCCAGTCACCCTATCCCTTCTCCAGAATCTTGATCCATCAATTGTCAAATCTCTTTACTTCTCCACCTACTCCCCCTTATTGGCTGCTTTCTTTCAACCAACAAAGAAGTTCACATTGGCTTGCTCTCCAGGCTCCAATAGCTAAAAGAAACAAACAAAAAAGAAAGATTGGCTTGGCCCAACTTCTGCTATAGGCTGCAGCCTTCCCTTCTCTAACATATTTCTTGAGAGAGCATTCTATTCTCACTTCCTCCATTTTATTACCTTTGGTTCATCCCCTAACTTGCTGAAATTTCTTCACTTTGCTACATAGTCTGAAATCATACCAGACTGAGATTTATCTAAATTTCCAAATGCAAATACACCTGGTGAGACTGGGAAAATGGGTATTAGATTATTTATTCCCACTTTTAGGTGAATAATTTCAATTGAATCAATTTACTTATAATACTGAGCAGCTGTTTTGAGAACATGGCATTCTTTAATCAGAGATAGGGGATAATTTTGGTAGTGGAGTACTTAGGGAAGGGAGAAAATCTAAGTGAAATTCTGCACTGGTAGTGATGAGATGTCTTTAAAACACTTAGAATGCAAGATGAGGGCAGGGAGTCCTGTATGGTGATTCAATATGGTCATCAAGAAACAAGAAAGGGACAAATGAAGGTAGATGGGAAGGCCTTAAAGACAAGTTGTTTCCGTTTAGCAGTATGCCTCAATCCAATCCAATCCCAATGGACAGGTAAACCAGTGCAGTGCCATAGGATTAAAGGTACTAGGTTTCCGTGCATTTTGTGAGAGATTTTCCACACCGATTTCTGGTGTACTAGGTATATCAGAGAGGAAAAAGGCAATTGGAGATTAAGGAATAGTTGTCCTGATTCTGTACTTCTGCTCAAAGTTCATGGACACAGAATGTTTTTCTTTAGGTAAATTATACTAGATATGTATGATCAAGAATGTTCTGGTGAGTCTATTTAGGAAAGTTCCCCCAGGTAGGGATTTAACACACTTGAACTATAATATTAAATCCTTGCATTAGGAAACAGTAATTGAATTAACACCCAAACTCATTATTTTTGACAGATACTTAATCATTTGTTAGATATTTTTTTAAAAATCCTAAAATGTATAATTCAGCATGAAAGATTAAAATAAGAAATTTAGCATATCATTTTGATGTATTAAAGTTCTGGCCAAAGTTTGGGCCTCCTTCAATGTTCTTTTTTGTTTTGCTTTGTTTTTAGATGAGGTGGTAAGAGAGAAGGTAATAGATACAGTAGTTAGAAATGCAGCTAGGTGTATAGAAACAGGTTGAATTAACTCTTTGTGTTGGCTGAGTGCCAGGCCACTGGGCAGGGCATGAGATTATAGAAGCTCCTAGGATATACAGTAAGTCCCCTCTATATGAATGAGTTCCATTC
The DNA here is from genome assembly GCF_949752795.1 of Hyperoodon ampullatus. NCBI lineage: Eukaryota > Metazoa > Chordata > Mammalia > Artiodactyla > Ziphiidae > Hyperoodon > Hyperoodon ampullatus. Next base: position 98,142,711 of record NC_136913.1, read on the forward strand.
CGAGAGCGCGTTTAAGTCCAATTTGTTCTTAAGTTCAACAAAGTTAGCTAGGTACCCAACTAACACAATCAGCTATATAGTACTGTACTGTAAGAGATTTATAATACTTTTCATACAAATAATACATAAAAAACAAACAAAAATAAACATTTTTAATCTTACAGGACAGTACCTTGAAAAGTACAGTAGTACAGTACAGCAGCTGGCATACAGGGGCTGACATCGAGTGAACAGGCAAGAAGAGTTACTGACTGGAGGAGGGAGGGGAGGTGGGAGATGGTAGAGCTGAAGGATCATCAGCAATAGGAGACGGAGGGCTAGCTGCAATTTCACTCACACCTGACGTTGATGGCACAGGTTCTGGTTCCTTGCTGGATTCAATTATATCTATCCTCTTGAAAAACCGATCCAGTGATGCACGTTTGCATCTTTGAAAGTTCGCAACTTGAAGGTTCGTATGTAGGGGACTTACTGTAAGACAAAGGGAAGATTTTTCTTGGGTGAAACTTTGAAATGAATTATTTCATCCCTTTAGAGGTTTGAAACTCTTCATTTGAGAACTCAGAGCATTTCTATGGATGTTAAAGAAGACTTCCTTCTCCTCCTTTGTTCATTCACCTTTTCCTTCTTTCTCTTTCAATGCCTCCTTCCCCTGTTTCTGTTTTGTATATTACTCTCTAGATATATGTGGCTTAAATGATATGATCTAAGAAAGCTGTTTCTGGAAAGCAAAGAGCCTTGGCTAGAGGCTTTTCCCCATCCTTTCTGCTATTCATGCATTAGTAGGAAATGCAAAATTCTCCATTGGATTGTCAGAGTTCAGTTTGGACATCTTTGATGATTTCTTCATCATTTTGGCATGGTAGAGTACCATAGTTATTCACAAAAGCATGATTATCTGAATATATAATAGTGCCCCTTTATCTGTGGTTTCGCTTTCTGCAGTTTCAGTTACCTGTGGTCAACGGCAGTCCAAAAATATTAAACAGAAAATTCCAGAAATAAACAATTTATAACTTTTAAATTGCATGAGATTCTGAGTAGTGTGATGAAATCTCGCGCTGTCCCACACTGTTCTGCCCAGGATGTGAATTATCTCTTAGTCCAGCACCCCTTCCCCCACAGTTAGTCACTTAGTAGCCATCTTGGTTATCAGGTTGACTGTTGTGGCATCACAGCACTTATGTTCAAATAACCCTTGTTTTATTTAATATTGGCCCAAAGCACAGGAGTAGTGATGTTGGTAATTCGGATATTCTCTTACTGTGCCTAATTTAGAAATTATAATAGGTGGGTATGTATAGGAAAAAAACATAGTATATATAGGCTTCAGTACTATCTGTGGTTTCAGACATTTACTGGAGGGCTTGGAATGTATTCCCTGAGGATAAGGGGAGACTATGTATATTGTTTGATATTGTTTAGCATTGTTTCATAAAAGAAATTGCTGTAGTAGTTCATCATTGAATGTCAATAGCTGAGCTAAATTTACAATTTGACTTTACCCTCTGGTCAAAATAGTGTCAATGAACTGAGCTGACTATTCACACTGTGAATGCTTTGCTAAGATATTCCAGTCAATTTCCTTAGTTTTGCTCCTACCCGCAAGATCATTCAAGCCTCTTGTGTTTCCTATCCTAGGTAATGGATTGGTACTTGTCTTTTTTTCATTAAATATAGTTTGTCTTTTTCCTTCATTTCAGCTTTTGTTTTTTTTTTGAGTCAGTAGCAGATGAAGCTTATCTAAGCCAGAGTTCTTTTTTTTTAATCTAATAAGAGATTTATTTATTTATCCTTGGCTCACACTTTTCTTAGACTTTTTTAAACATCTTTATTGGAGTGTAATTGCTTTACAATGTTGTGTTAGTTTCTGCTGTATAACAAAGTGAATCAGCTATATGTACACATATATCCCCATACCAAGTATAACAACAACAGCAACAAAGATTCACAGATGCAAGAGATTTCTCATTTCTCTGAGAGCTTTCACTTGAGTGAGATTTTTTTACTCTTTAACCAGATCCATTTGTTGGATGCTGTATTTAGGGATTGGTGGGAGGTCTCCCATGGCTTTTGTCATTTAAGAAGGGTCAATGAATGTTCCTCAAATTCACGTTTTGTAGATTTGAATTAAAAACATGTATATGTGAAAAATATATTCGATGGAGCAATAGTAAATCAGGGAAAGGCAATATAGAATAGTAATTAAGAGTGTAGATCTGGGTTCATAACCCACTCACTTATCAACTCTGGGCAAATTAGCTACTCTAAGTTTTAGTATTTCTATCTTTAGATGAAAACAATGATTATGCCTGTGTCATGAGATTGTTATGAGATTTGAGGAGAAAGCATGTAAAACACTTAGCATATTGTAAATGATCTATGTTTATTGTTGTTTTGTGTTGCTGTTAGTTAAAAGATCTTTCTTATCTCAATATTACGTTTTCTCCTATATTTTCATATTTTCTTCTTCTTTTTTTTTTTTACAATTTCAATCTTTTTAACTCAATGATTCTCAAATCTTTGGATCTCAGGACACCTTTACACTCTTAAAAATTATTGAGGATGCCTAAAAGCTTTCGTTTATATAGGTTACACCTATAAATATTTACCATATTAGAGATTTTTATTATTATTAAAACTGAGAAATTTAAAAAACGTTTATCTGTTCATTTAAAAATAACATTAGTGGGTTTCCCTGGTGGCGCAGTGGTTGAGAGTCCGCCTGCCGATGCAGGGGACATGGGTTCATGCCCCAGTCCGGGAAGATCCCGCATGCCGCGGAGCGGCTGAGTCCGTGAGCCATGGCCGCTGAGCCTGCACATCCAGAGCCTGTGCTCCGCAACGGGAGAGGCCACAACAGTGAAAGGCCCATGTACCGCAAAAAAAAAAAAAAAAAAAAATTAGTATATACTTTTAATGGAAAATTACTATCTTTTCTGAAATGAAAATAAACTTAGTGAGAAGGATATTATTATTTTACACTTTTGCAAATCTTTATAATGTCCAGCTTAATAGAAGACACATTAGGTAGCCTCTGAAAAACTCCACCATACAGATGAGAGAAAAAGAGTAAAATTGGCAAATAGTGCCTTGGTGTATTTAAGGAAATTGTTTTTAACTTCGTGGACCCTCTGCAATGTTCTCAGTAACCTCCAGTGGTCCTAACCCAATTGTTGTACAACATAAAATGTCTATTTTCTAAATAACCTAGATCTATTTATTGATACTCTTTCCTTTTTCCTACCCCAGATTTAAAACGCCACCATTATTTGTTCACAGTAAAACAAAATATTTATATCTGGTCTGTTTCTAAGCTTTCTGTTCTCTTTCATATTTTTATGTTTTGGTACTAGCACTATTCTTCTATTTTATATTTATATTATATTATGTTATATTATTTTAATATCAGCAATATAAATTCCACTTCTCATTCTCACTTTAAGTAATTGTAGTAGGATTTTTTTCTCCAGAACTCCACTGAAACAGCTCTTATCAAGGACAGCAATGACTTACATATTGCCAAAGCCAGTGGCCAATTCTCTGTCATTATTTTTTTTTAATTTTTCTTTTTTATTTATATTTATTTTGGCTTCACCATGCAGCTTGCAGGATCTTAGTTCCCCAACCAGAGATTGAACCCAGGCCCCAGCAGTGAGAGTGCTGAGTCCTAACCATTGGCTCACTAGGGAATTCCCTTAACTTTTCAAATGTATTTGCCATTATTGACCATTTCCTCCTTTTTGGAGCATTTTATTTTCTTGGCTTCCATGACACTACACTTACCTGGTTTCTTTCTACTTCATTAGCTGCATCTTCTGAAGCTGATTCTGGATTATCCTCTCTTATATGACTTCTAACTGTTGAAATGCTTAAGTTATATCTGGGGCCTTCTTCTCTTCTGTATCTACACTCTGTCCTTGGTCATTGCAAGTAATCATAGAGCATAAAATATCATTTAAAGGCCAGTGACTCAAATTTACAATTCCAAGGAATAGCCATGACAATCATAAAAAACAGAAAACAAAGCTAGAGAATTATACTAACTGGATACTAAAACCTACTATAAAGCTGTAGTAATTAAAACAGGTGAAAGGGTAGACAAACTGACTAATGGAAAAGGATGGAGTAGAATATTCACACACACACACTCTAAGTCATCTGATTCATGGCAAAATTATACCATGGTGCATTAGATGCTTTTTTGAATAAATGGTGCTGGCTCAATCAGATATTCAAGTAGGGAAAATTGTATCTTGACCCTTACCTCACACCATATACAAAAATCAATTCCAGATGTATTGTATGTGAAAGCTAAATTGATAAAAGCTTTTAGAGGAAAACATGGGAAAATATATTTTTACCTTGGAGTAGGCAAAGATTTCTTTTTGTTTGTTTTCTGTTTTTTTAAAATTTCTTTATTAATTTTATTTATTGGCTGCAGTTGTCTTGTTACATTCATGCATTCACCAACTTATAGAAATGTGTTTAAATAATCAATAGGTTAGGATGATGGGATAATGACAACTTTTCAGGATTGTCTTTAAGACTATTTTTCAACAGATATTCCAAAAAATAAAATAAAATGTAAAGAATTTGGGGCTTTGTAGTTTTTATAACTTAAGAATAGAAAATAAATGCTCTTACATATCTCTCCTTTTAAACTCTGGTTCTAATGTTCTTTTTAACCTTATTTTAAATTCAGTAAAATAAGATTAAAGAAGTATTGTCAACTGAGTTCCATAAATGTTCCATACACAATGACTAGATATTTTCTCTAATACTTGAGTGCTGTCATCAATTTTAGATACTTAATGAAAATAACAACACATAATTCTCTCCCTGAAACTGGGTCAAATAAACACTCTTTTATTAAAGGAAGGTCTTGGTCTAGGTTTAGGGGTTGTTGAGGGTCGAGTCCTCTTTTTGGCCTGTGCTGCTTTTTATTAAAGGCTGTAAACTGTGCATGGGGATGTGTTTCTTGCTTTGGCTCCTTCTCTTTATTTTGTACTGCATGACTCTGAGTCCTTCTGGAGGGTGGTTCTGAGACCACTTTATTTTCAGTTATTTTTATATATTTTTTATATAGCATGTTCTTATTAGTTATCTATTTTATACATATTAATGTATACATGTCAATCCCAATTTCCCAATTCATCCCACCACCACCACCCTCCCGCCCCCCCCCCACATTCCCTCCCGTGGTGTCCATACATTTGTTCTCTACATCTGTGTCTCTATTTCTGCCTTGAAAACCAGTTCATCTGCACCAATTTTCTAGATTCCACATAAATGTGTTAATATACGATATTTGTTTTTCTCTTTCTGACTTACTTCACTCTGTATGACAGTCTCTAGGTCCATCCATGTCACTACACACGACCCAATTTTGTTCCATTTTATGGCTGAGTAATATTCCATTGTATATATGTACCACATCTTCTTTATCCATCTGTCTGTTGATGGGCATTTAGGTTGCTTCCATGACCTGGCTATTGTAAATAGTGCTGCAGTAAACATTGGGGTGTATGTGTCTTTTTTTTTTTTTTTTTTTTGCAGTATGCGGGCCTCTCACTGTTGTGGCCTCTCCCATTGTGGAGCACAGGCTCCGGACGCACAGGCTCAGCGGCCATGGCTCACGGGCCTAGCCGCTCTGTGGCATGTGGGATTTTCCCGGACTGGGGCATGAACCCATGTCCCCTGCATTGGCAGGTGAACTCTCAACCACTGTGCCACCAGGGAAGCCCGCATGTGTCTTTTTGAATTATGGTTTTCTCTGGGTATATGCCCAGTAGTGGGATTGCTAGGTCATATGGTAATTTTACTTTTAGTTTTTAAGGAACCTCCATACTGTTCTCCACAGTGGCTGTATCAATTTACATTCCCACCAACAGTGCAAGAAGTTTCCCTTTTCTACACACCCTCTCCAGCATTTGTTGTTTGTGGATTTTCTGAATGATGCACATTCTAACTGGTGTGAGGTGATACCTCATTGCAGTTTTAATTTGCATTTCTCTGATAATTAGTGATGTTGAGAAGCTTTTCATGTGCCTCTTGGCCATTTGTATGTCTTCTTTGGAGAAATGTCTATTTAGGTCTTCTGCCCGTTTTTGTATTGGGTTGTTTGTTTTTGTAATATTGAACTGCAGGAGCTATTTATATATTTTGGAGATTAATCCTTTGTCCGTTGATTCATTTGCAAATATTTTCTCCCATCCTGTGGGTTTTTTCATCTTGTTTAGAGTTTCCTTTGCTGTGCAAAAGCTATTGAGTTTCACTAGGTCCCATTATTTTTCCCATTACTCTAGGAGACTGATTGAAAAAGATATTACTACAATTTATGTCAAAAAATCTTCTTATGTTTTCCTCTAAGATTTTTATAGAATCAGGTCTTACATTTAGGTCTTTAATCCATTTGGAGTTTATTTTTGTGTATGGTGTTAAAGAATGTTCTAATTTCATTCTTTTACATGCATCTGTCCAGTTTTCCCAGCACCATTTATTGAAGAGAGTGTCTTTTCTCCATTGTAGAGTCTTGCCTCCTTTGTCATAGCTTAATTGACCATAGGTGCATGGGTTTACAAAATGAAAAGGCAATCCACAGAATGGGAGAAAATATTTGCAAACCATGCGACTGACAAGGGATTAATCTCCAAAATATACAAACAGCTCATGCAGCTTAATACATATATATATATATATATATATATATATATATATATATGAACCCAATCAAGATATGGGCAGAAGATCTTAATAGACATTTCCAAAGAAGACATACACATGGCCAAGAAGCACATGAAAATATGCTCAACGTCGCTGATTATTAGAGAAATACAAATCAAAGCTACAATGAGATGTCACCTCACATTGGTCAGAATGGCCATCACCAAAAAGTGTACAAACAATAAATGCTGGAGATGGTGTGGAGAAAAGGGAACGATCCTACACTATTGGTGGGAATGTAAATTGGTACAGCCACTATGGAGAACAGGATGGAGGTTCCTTAAAAAACTAATAACAGAGCTACAATATTATCCAGCAATCCCACTCCTGGACATATATCCAGACAAAACCATACCTAGAAAGGATACATGCACCACAATATTCATTGCAGTGCTGTTTGCAATAACCAAGACATGGAAGCAACCTAAATGCCCATCAACAGAGGAATGGATAAAGATGTGGTACATATATACAAGGGAATGTTACTCAGCCATTAGAAAGAATGAAATAATGCCATTTGCAGCAACATGTATGGACCTAGAAATTTTCATACTAAGTGAAGTAAGTCAGACAGAGAAAGGCAGATATCATATTATATTACTTATAGGCAGAATCTAAAAAAATGATACAAATGAACTTATCTAAAAGACAGAAACAGACTCATAGACTTAGAAAACAAACTTATGGTTACCAAAGGGGAAAGGTTGGGGAGAGGGATCAATAGGGAGTTTGGGATTGACATATACACACTACTATGTTTAAAATAGATAAAAAGCAAGGACCTACTGTATAGCACTGGGAACTCTGCTAGATATTCTGTAATAACCTAAATGGGAAAATGATTTTTAAAAGAATAGATTACATGTACATGTCTAACTGAATCCCTTTGCTGTGCACCTGAAAATAACACAACATTGTAAATCAACTCTACTCCAAAATAAAATAAAAATTTTTAAACAAAAATAAACAAATGGGACCTAATTAAACTTAAAAGCTTTTGTATAACAAAGAAAACCATTGATAAAATGAAAAGACAACCTACTGAATGGGAGAAAATATTTGCAAATAATATGACTGATAAGGGATTAATATCCAAAATATATAAAGAGTTCATACAACTCAATATCAAAAAACAAACAATCCAATTAAAAAATGAGCAGAAGACATGAATAAACATTTTCCAAAGAAGACACACAGATGACCAACAGGCACATGAAATGGTGCTCAAAATCACTAATCAACAGATAAATGCCAATCAAAACCACAATGAGATATCACCTCATGCTTGTCAGAACGGCTATCATCAAAGCGTCTACAGGGCTTCCCTGGTGGCGCAGTGGTTGAGAGTCCGCCTGCCAATGCAGGGGACACGGGTTCGTGCCCTGGTCCAGGAAGATCCCACATGCCGTGGAGCGGCTGGGCCCATGAGCCATGGCCGTTAAGCCTGCGATCTGCAACGGGAGAGGCCACGACAGTGAGATGCTCGTGTACCGCAAAAAAAAAAAAAAAACGGTCTACAAATAACACTGGAGACGGTGTGGAGAAAAGGGAACCCTCCTACACTGTTGGTGGGAATGAAAATTGGTAAAGCCACTACGAAAAATAGTATGGAGGTTCCTCAAAAAATTAAAAATAGAACTACCATATGATCCAGCAATTCCACTCCTGGGTATATATCTGAAGAAAAGGAAAACACTAATTCAAAAAGATTCATGCACCCCAAAGTTCACAGCAGCATTATTTATAATAGCCAAGATATGGAAGCAACCTAAGTGTCCATCAACAGATGAATGGATAAGGAAGTTATATACATATACATACATGCATACATACAGACACACACACACACAATGGAATATTATGCAGATATGCAAGATATCCTAAGTAATATGGAAACTATGGAAGCAACCTAAGTGTCCATCAATAGATGAATGGGTAAAGAAGATGTGGTACACACACACACACACACACACACACACACACAATGGAATATTACTCAGCCGTAAAAAATAACGAAATTTTCCCATTTTAAACAACATGGATGGACCTGGAGGGTATTGTGCTTAGTGAAATAAGTCAGACAGAGAAACAAATATTGTATGTTATCACATATGTGGAATCTAAAAAATAAAATGAATAAATATAACAAAATAGAAACAAACCTACAGATATAGAGAACAAACTAGTGGTTACCAGTGAGGAGAGGGGAGGGGGGCAGTGGCAAGATAAGGGTAGAGGATTAAGTAGTACAAACTACTATGTATAAAATAAATAAGCTACAAGGATATATGGTACAGCACAAGAAATGTAGCCAATATTTTATAATAACTTTAAATGGTATATAATCTATAAAAATATTGAATCACTATGTTGTACACCTGAAACTAATATAATATTGTAAATAAACTGTACTTCAATTTTTAAATACTCATTATTTTCAGAGATGCATACTAAATTATGTATATACTGGTGAAATAACATGAAATTTGGAATTTGCTTTAAGTACTTAAGCAAAGAAAAAGAAATAGGACAGATGAAGCAAATATGGCAAATTTTTGATAATTAAATTTGAGTCATGGCCACCTAGAGGGGTGGGATAGAGAGGGTGAGAGGGAGGGAGATGCAAGACTGAAGAGATATGGGGATATATGTATATGTGTAGCTGATTCACTTTGTTATAAAGCAGAAACTTACACACCATTGTAAAGCAATTATATTCCAATAAAGATGTTGAAAGAAATTTGAGTCATGGTTATATGAAGTTTATCATATCATTCTCTCTATTGTATATATGTTTGGTATTTTTCATTAAAAAGCAAACAACTCTCCAATGGCTCCTAAAATCACATATAATAAAATCCAACCCCCTTATAGAGACCTTATAAGATTTGCATGATTTGTCTACTTCTCTGACTCATCTCTCTGTACCCTTTCCCCCATTCACTACCTTCCAACTACTCTGCTGACTGTTTTGTTTTTGAACACACACAGAGCTCTTTTCATTTTCAGAGTATTTGAATTTTTTTTCTTCTGTTTAGAATGCTCTGCCTCCAAATAGTTCCCCTTTTCAACATTGGGGATCCAACTCAAATATTACCTCCATGGAGCATTTGTCCCCAGCCATCCTAACTAAAGAAGCCTCCACAGTCATACTTTACTGTAATATCCTATGCGTAAGATCAGATGATTGTTCAGAAAATACTTTCTACCACTTCTCTTCCCCTGGAGGAATATATTTTCTTTCTCCAATGTTGTTGGGCTTGGCTAGGTGAATTGTTATGACTAATTTGGCCAGTTGGTTATAAGCAGATATAATCAAGAGGACTTAAAATGTGTTTGCACAGTCAGGCACTCTTGCCCTTCCTGATAGAGCCATGGAAAGAGCTTTCCCCGGGTAGGTGCTGCCCCTTTGTTATTGATCTTGTTACTAACAGCTCTAAAGTACCATACAGATATTTGTTGTAATTGTCAAAATCTATCACAGTGACTGGCAAATACTAGGCATTCAATAACATTTTATTGAGAAATGAATGAGAGGCCACGGAAAAGGCTTGCTTTAGGATCCTTTGGCCACCTCTTTTGTCCTCCAATATTAGTGCAGAATCCTATGTTTTGGGATGTAGGATAATGAAACCTAGTCAACCAAGGGGAAATGTCAGATTTCATGACTTGTCACAGTTTGCATTATGAACTTTATTTTCCCTCTAAAAACCTTCCCAAAGCCTTACTGTGGAGAAATATGCAGTTTCCTTCAACTAAGGGAATTCCTGACCATGCTAGAAAATGGTTGGAAGAGAAAAGATAATGTAGGTATAGTAAGAGTAGGTCTTTCCATGAGATAGTTCTCTTATGATTTGTTTGTATTTTCCATGTTAATGAAAAATTTTGTGACAGTCACAGAACAAATAGCACCATGTCCCTTATTTCACAGTTTGCAAAGCTTTCATTTACTTTTGACTTATTTTTTCTTCTGTAATGTTGAGATATTATATTAGGAAGTCATAGGACCCATGACTTTTGATGCCACTTTTATTTTTGACTCTTAGGATAGTTATATCCAGGAATCAGGTTGTTATTCCACATAGGAATGAATGATGAGAAATTTCCTGCACATCCCATGAATATCTGGTCATTCCAGAAGGATCCCCTGGGACAGTCAGAGGAGAAAATGGATAATGAAGTTTTACTGCTCTGGTTGAATTGCTTATTAAATCTCACACACCATGGGTAAGTGTGAAAGTCAAAGCTTATACCTTGTATGTGCTAAATATCAGCTGATCTAGAACAGTTACTATTATGATTATTTTAAAATATAATCCTTAAGGATCATGCTTTACTTTGAAGTTCAGATTACTATAACCTGTGATTGTGTACCTTGATCTATTTCAACCAATTAATAGTAATTGTTGTTATGCTTTCATGGCATCATAAATCTAGTTTACTAGTTGATTCTAAATGCCATTCAAGAGAAGTCCTCAGTTCTATTTATTTAATATAACTGGTGCTTCTCTTACCATTTTACCTTTATACACTACTCCTTACAAACTCTTTCTCTTCTGAATCATTATAACTCCAAAATCTAGTGTATACTCCAATCCAACATCCCTGTAGACATGGCTTACTAGAGTCTATTCATTCTACAAATATTTATTGGGCACCTGTTATGTACAGAGCACAGTGCTTGATGCTGGATCCTGAGAAAAGAGCATGAGTTTTGGTCTTCCATTACTGAGTCTTTTTCAGTATGGCTTTTGGGTCAACACTAATGCTTTTCTGGGCCAATCATCCATACTGATCTTCTTTTAGCTACTAGAAATTTCCTTGCCGAGATTTCTTTTTCAACATGTATATGGTATATGCCAATAATTAATCAACAATCATGAGTCAGGAAAAGAGTTTTAGAGTGTCATCAGTGTGTAAATTCAGGCCTGCATTGGGGGCTGCAACGGAGAAGAAGCACAGCATATTTAAAAATGACCTATAGAAACTGGTGGGAATGTAGGTGTCTTCTATGGAGTCTACTACTGGGCTCAGCTGTAGACCTATCCCAAGAACTGTTTCATGGTGTCTTGGCACTGGCAGAAGATCAGCCTTAAGTTGGCCTCAAGGTTTTTAGAGTTTTGAAGAGCTTATAACCATTGATGATGTGTAGGAGAACTATGGTGGTGCTTTCTAGGTTGCCAACACTTTCAATTTAACCACCCTCTTTAAAAACAAACCAAAAAAAAATACTCTAGATTAACTCATATCGAGACATTAATTCCATTTCTGACTCTGTCAATAGCTACTTACCTCCTCTTTGGCTATTTCTTCTATAAAGTGAGGGATAGTCTCCAATATGTCCTCAAACAATGATATTCTCTGATCCTATGAGTATATATTTAGTCCTAGAAAGATACTAGTTTTTTAATATATTTTCGTGGCGTTTACAATTAGAACTAAAGGAAACTGAAAATGGAAACCCATGGCTGAAGAAGTGGCACATCATAAGAAGTCAGAAACTTATCATTGTCCTTTGTAGTCATTTCAGTAAATGATGTCTATCTTCAGTACATGCATATCTCTTTAGTTATACTGCTGCTTTAATAATCAGGCATAAATGCCCTGTGGTAATTAGGGAGCATGCCTCCTACTGCAAAGTTATAAGGTATGAGAATTGGGATAATTAATTATTGCTAAGGTAATTGAAGAATGGAATACCCTGATCAGCCTCTTATAATTGTGTCTTATTTTCCTCTTTAAGAAAACAATGAAGAAGAGCTATTATTACAGATAGAAGAGAATGCATATTGAATTTTCAAATCATTCCAAAGGCTTTTAATAAATGTTATATAACCTTAGAAATGGCAGAAAGAACTTGGTCACAAGGAAATGGAGATTTTGAATGCTCGAATTACTTAAAAAATTCATCACAATGAAACAGAACTGATCTAAAGTCTGAATGACCAAGCAAAGTGGAAGCTAGGACTGTCTCCCTCAACAAGGGATAAGCAAGTTTCTATGCCAAAAGCTGAGACATTGCCCCTTCCCTTTTCCCTAGCAAAGCATCTGAGGTCCAGAAACATATTTAGTGTTCTCTAGAAGTCCTGCATTGACATTTCGTTTACAAAGGATAAAATATACTTTTTCATGCAATTTTTGTGCTTTCAAAAAGGCTTATAGCACAGAAAAATTAAGCTTACCCAACCTATTCTTTAAGGCTCAATTCAAGTCCTATATCATCTGTGGTGAAACTCTTTCTGATGAATTCTCCCTTCTTTACTCTTTTTTTAAATTTTGCATTTATTGTATATGTCACAAATAAGACCGTATTGTTTAGTTTTGATATCACAGACTTTAGCACTTTATACTTACACATTCTTTATATAGTTTATGAGTGTAAGCCTTGTCTCCTCAGCTGGTTTTCAAGTGCCTCAATAACAGAATTCTCTTTCTCAACTTCCTATGATTCCCCACAACATCTAGCATGCTTCTGGGCATGTAGAAAGTGCTTGATTAAATGATTGATTAATAATGTGGTTTGATGAAAAATGATTCAGAGTGACATGGACGTTATACAAATTTGAGAAAACAAATGTAACACTTGGATGCCTTGAAGAATGTTCCATTCAGATGTCTGATTAATGGATAAACTTTAATTCATCATGTTCTCATCATTGACAGGCAGACATACAGCATCAATGTTAGTGCAGTAGAAAATTTTATTTTCAGAACATAGAAGTGTCAGTAATATATATTTATATTTATATATTTACATTTATTCATTTACAAAATAAAATGTGATCAAACCTTATCAAACTGAAATTTTTTATTGTCAGGATAGGTTTTATTCATTTTTATTTTTATAAAATTTCAAATATCTGTATATTTTTAGTTTCAATATAAGTTCATTTGATCCATTTTAATAATCATTTCTATACAAATATAACAAAACTATCGCCTTATGATTATTACCTTACAGATTCTGATAGGGCCTATGATGGTTAATTTTATGTGTCAGCCCTAACTAATATAGGGTATCATGTATGTTTGACCTTTATCAGACTTATGTCTGCCCCCGACTTTGCTTCAGGCTGGCTTAGCACAGTGTCACATCAGAAGTAGGTAACCCTATTAAAGCCTAATTTGATCTAAATTTCATGTACCAGCTCTCACACCCCAGTTCTTTTTTGCTTTCCTGAGACTGACTCACGATTACTGCCTATTTAGTGGTACAGATTATTAACTGCATTAAAGCACTAGGATAAGGGGGAAAATGCAGTCTGAAATGGAGCTCTATTGCCTTGAAGAAATTAGAGCTTTTAAATAATTTGCACAAAAGCACTATATGGGCCAGCAGTGGCCCAGGCCTGACTATGGCTCCGTTTTCACGTTTGGTTTAGTTTTGGCCTTGGTCACTGTCTATAACCTAAAACTTTCTGTCCCCTTTCAAACTCGCCTCACTTACTGTGCCCATTTAGACAAATCCCCTTTATTTCACTAAGCTCACAGGTGCTTCCCCTATTAGAGGTCAATCTCTTTAGTGCTGGCTGCAGATAAGGTTATGCCACTCTTCAAAAACTGCCCTTGTGATTTGGTTTGCTGCCTTCAAATGATATGCGTTCTAACAGTTAGTGATTTCCCTAAAATTGAAAATAATTGTTCTGGATTTGAAGTCTCAAGCATAGACTTTTTACATTCATTATACATAAAATGTAGATCTTTTAAACAAAAATGGTAAGTCTCTGCAAACAGTAAATAAATGTTCGAAAATATAATACTTTTAAAGTGAACTTTTCTTCAAAGTAATGAAATCTTAAGATAAAGGAATATATCTGGGAAAAAGAAAAAATAGCTTTTACTACTACCATCACAGATTGTGAGTTTTTATTAATTTTAACACAAAATAATATATGTTCCTTGAAAAAAATTCAAACAGTACATCAGTGTAGATAATAAAAAGTTAAAGCCCTTCTTATCCCACTGACTGAGCTGGTCCCATGTTCAAAGTGTAACAACTATAACAAGATTCATGTATTTTCTTCCAGATTTTTTCCATGCATATTTAAATATATATGTGTAGATTTTTTTTAAAAAAGATGGTTTTTTTATTACAAAAAAAATGGTTTGTGGTATATGTACTGTTCTACAAATGCTTCTTTTTTATATAACATACTATCAAGGACATACCTTCATATTAGTACCTAGGTAACTTACTCTGTTAATGACATCATGGCATTTCATTGTCCAAATATACCTAGATTTATTTGACAAATTATTATGTTGCATTATTTCTTATCTTTCACTCTTACAGATAATGTCGTCATCAACATTCTTATATTACACAAATACCTTGTATTAGTTTTCTATTCCTGAATAACAAATTATCAAAAACTTAGCAGCTTAAAGCAAGACAAATTCATTATTTTGTGATTTCCATGGAGGTGTGACTAGGGAAGGATCTGAATCCAAGACTTTTCAGGTTGATGGCTGAATGACTTTCCGTGTGGCTATATGACTAAGGTTCTTGCTTTTTTACTGGCTGTTGGCCAGGGACCACTCTTAGCACTCTCAGGTCCTTGCCACATGGTGCCCTCCATTGGCCCTTTCACACTTTGAATCTCTCTGATGTTGGGAAGGGCTCAATCTCTTGGTGGGGCTCACTTAATCAGGACAGAACCATAAGGATAATCTTCCTCTTGAGTAACTCCTAAGTCAACTGATTGATAACATAATCACAGGAATGATTCCCATTATATTCACAGGTCTTGCCCACACTCCAGAGAATTATAGAAGGCATGTACATCATGGAGTGGGAATCTTGGAGGTTATCTTAGAATTTTGCTTATCACATAACCTTAGACCATTTATAGGTTTATCTGTAGTAAAGTGTCACAAGTAGAATTGCTAGGCAAAAAGATATGGGTATTAGAAATTTTGATTCACACCTAGCTTTCTTTTTTCAATAGGAGTATAGTTGACTTACAATATTATATTAGTTTCAGGTGTACAACATAGTTGATTTGATATTTTTAAACATTACAAAATGATCACCACTATGAGTTTAGTTACCATCTGTCAACATAAAATGTATTACAGTATTATTGACTATATTCCCTATACTGTACATTACATTCTTGTGACTTATTTATTTTATAACTGGAAGTTTGTACCTCTTAATCCTCTTCACTTATTTCATCCATGCCCCACACCCCTCTCCTCTGGCAAATGCTAGTTTGTTCTCTGTGTCTATGAGTCTGTTTCTGTTTTGTCATGTTTGTTATTTTGTTTTGTTTTGTTAGATTCCACATGCAGGTGAAATCATACAGTATTTGTTTTTCTCTGTCTGCTTATTTCACTTAGCATAATAGGTTCATCCGTGTTATTGCAAATGGCAGGGGTTTTTATGGATGAGGTCCATCCATGTTATTGCAAATGGCAGGGTTTTTTATGGATGAGTAATATTCCATTGTGTGTGTGTATATATATATACATCATATCTTCTTTATCCATTCATCTGTTGGTTGGCACTTAGGTCACTTCCATATCTTGGCTATTGTGAATAATGCTGTTATGAGCATTGGGGTGCATATATCTTTTTGAACTAGTGTTTTTGTTTTCTTAGGATAAATACCAAGAAGTAGAGTTGCTGGATCATGTGGTAGTGTATTTTTAATTTTTTAAGGAGCCTCCACATAGTTTTCCATAGTGGCTGTACAAATTTATATTTCCACCAACAGTGTACATGGGTTCCCTTTTCTCCACATCCTCACCAACACTTGCTGTTTCTTGTCTTTTTGATAATTACCATTCTGACAGGTGTGAGATGATATCTCACTGTGGTTTTAATTTGTGCTTTCCGGATGATTAGTGGTGTTGAGCATTTTTTTCATGTGCATGTTCGCTATCTATATGTCCTCTTTAGAAAAAATGCCCATTCAGACTCTCTGCCCACATAAAGTTGTATGAGTTCTTTATATATTTTGAATATTAACCCCTTATTAGACATATCATTTGCAAATATCTTCTCCCATTCATTAGGTTGACTTTACATTTTGTTGATGGTTTCCTTTGCTGTACAGAAGCTTTATAGTTTAATGTAGTCCCATTTATTTATTTTTACTTTTTTTTTCCCTTGCCCGAGACAGATCCAAAAAAATATTGCTAACCTGATGTCAAAGAGGTAACTGCCTATGTTCTCTTCTAGGAATTTTGTGATTTCAGGTCTTATATTTCACTCTTTAATCCATTTTGAGTTTATTTTTGTATATGGTATTAGAAAATGGTCTAGTTTTATTTTTTTACACATAGCTGTCCAGTTTTCCAAACACCATTTATTAAGAGACTGTTTTTCCTTATTGTATATTCTCATGTCCTTTGTCATAGAGTAATTGACCATGTAGGTATGGGTTTATTTCTGGGCTCTGTATTCTGTTCCCTTGATTGCTGTGTCTGTTTTTTGTGGTATACCATACTGTTTTGATTACTATAGCTTTGTAGTATAGTCTGAAGTCAGGGAGTGTGATACTTCCATCTGTTTTCTTCTTTCCCAAGATTGCTTTGGCTATGTGGGGTCAGTTGTGATTCCTACAGTTTTTAGGATTACTTGTTCTGGGTCTGTGAAAAAAGCCATGGGTATTTAGTAGGGATTCTACATATTCACTGAATATGTAGATTGCTTTGGGTAGTATATTTAAGAATATTAATAATTCTAATTCATGAGCATGGTATATCTTTCCATTTATTTCTGTCACTTTCAATTTCTTTAATAAATTTCTTATAGTTTTCAGAGTACAGGTCTTTTATATCCATGGCTAAAATTATTCCTAGGTATTTATTATTTTTGATGCAATTGTGAATGGGATTTTCTTCATTCTTATTTCTGACAGCTCATTAATAATGTATAGAAATGCAAGAAATTTCTGTATATTAACTTTGTATCCTGCAACAGTGAATTCATTTATTAGTTCTAAGTTTTTTGGAGGAGTCTTTAGGGTTTTCTACATATAGTATTATGTCATCTGCAAATAGCGCCAATTTTATTCTTCCCTTCCAATTTGTATGCTTTTTATTTACTTTACTTGTCTGGTTGCTGTGGCTAGGACCTCCAATATTATGTTGAATAAAAATGCTGAGAGTGGGCACCCTGGTTTTGATCTTAGAGAAATGTTTTCAGCTTTCCTCCACTGAGCATGATGTTAGCTGTGAGCTTCTCATATATGGTCTTTATTTTGTTGAGATATGTTCCCTCTATACCCACTTTGTTGAGAGTTTTTATAATAACTGGATGTTGGATTTTGTCAAATGCTTTTTCTACATCTATTGAGATGATCATGTGATTTTTATCCTTCATTCTGTTGATGTGGTGTATCATGTTGATTGATTTGCTTATAAGGTAGAGACAAGATTCATAGCAGAAGAGTGGAAGGCAAATATTTTTCACTTAAATGAGGTTGTTAATTGACTTTCTCTGCTAAGGCTTTAGAGCTTTTATTGAATTAACATAAAAGGAGCAAGAGTCTACATAGACATGTTTTTGTGTATGTACAACTCATGTTCTGAACTGGAATTCCACTTGCTGCAATTCATACACAATCTAATAGTTCATTGTCTTCTTTAATAAACTAAGGAAATGAAAATAAAATTATTATTGCATCCCTAGAACAAATCCCATGTACCATTGTTTGTGATCTTTTTAATGTAGAGTTGAATTAAGATTGCTAATATTTTGTTGAAGATTTTTGCATCAATGTTCATCAGTGTTATTAGCCTGAATTTTCTTTTTTTGTAGTGTATTTGCCTCATTTGGGTATCAGAGTAATGCTGTCATCATAGAATTATTTTGGATATGTTTCTTTCTCTTCCACATTTTGTAACAGTTTGAGGATAGGTATTAACTTTTTTTTGAATGATTGGTAGAATTCCCCTCTGAAGCCATCTGGTCCTAGACTTTTGATTATTGGGAGTTTTTTGATTACAGATTTAATTTAATTACTGGTGATCAGTTTGTCCAGGTTTTCTATTTCTTCCTGATACACTCTTGGAAGACTGAATGTCTTTAGGAATTTATGCATTTCTTCTAGGTTGTCCAATTTGTTGGCATATAATTGTTCATAGTAGTCCCTTATGATTGTATTTCTGTGTTATCTGTTGTAACTTCTCTTCTTTCATTCCTGATTTTATTCATTTGGGCCCTTTATCTTTTTTTGTCTTGGTGAGTCTGCCTAAAGTTTTGTCAATTTTGTTATTTTTTCAAAGAACCATCTCTTAGTTTTATTGATCTTTTCTATGACTTTTTAAGTCTCTACTTCATTTATTTTCACTCTGGTCTTTATTATTCCCTTCCTTGTGCTAAATTTGGGCTTTGTTTGTTCTCCTTTTTCTAGTTCCTTTAAGTGTAGGGTTAGATTGTTTATTTGAGATTTTTCTTATTTTTTGAGGTAGGCTTCTATCACTATGACTGTCCCTCTTAGATGTGCTTTTGCTGCATCTCATAGATTTTGGATTGATGTGTTCCCACTTTCATTTGTCTCAAGGTATTTTTTGAATTCTTCTTTGATTTCTCCATTGACTCATTGGTTGTTTAGTAGCATGTTGTTTAGCCTCCATGTGTCTGTGTTTTTTCCAGTTTTCTTCCTGTAATTGACTTCCAGTTTTATACCATTGTTGTCAGAAAAAATGCTTGATACAATTCAAATTTCTTAAATTTATTAAGACTATCTTGTGGCCTACCATGTGATCTATCCTGGAGAATGTTCTACAAGCACATGAAAAGAATGTATATTCTGCTGTTTTGGGATGAAATGTTCTTTGTATATCTATTAATCCTATCTGGTATAATGTGTCATTTAAGGCTGATGTTTCTTTACAGTAAGTCCCCTATAGACAAACCTTCAAGTTGCAAACTTTCAAAAGTGTAAATGTGCATTCGCATGTCCAATCATGTAAGTTAGTTCATGTGTCTGGTGTACATAGTCACGTGTGTGCATCCTCTACAAGTGGTTGTGCCTTTGTGTACTTTACTGTACAGTACTGTATAGATACAGTAGTACAGTATTTTTATTTGAAGCCCAGGATGTCTGGAAGCAAGCATAAAAGCAGCAGTGATGTAGCTGGTACTGCTAAGTAGCACCAAGCGATAATGATGGAAACAAAAGTGAAAATAATTGAGAGAGTGGAGCAACAAGAGGAAGAAGAAGTAATAACCGAAGAACTGAAGAGATTCACAATGCAGGAAATGGCAAGAGGATTTTCTTTATTTGAGGAGGAACTGTTAGTTTTTGAGGCAGAGGACCTGAACGTAGAACAGTACATGAAGGTTGCAGCAGCTGTTCAGATTGAAATCTAGTGCTACCATGTCATTTATGATGAGAAGAAGAGAGCTACTACCCAGCCATCACTGGATCATTTTTTCAAGAGGGTAGATAGAATTGAATCCAGCAAGGAACCAGAACTTGTGCCATCAATGTCAGGCATGAGTGAAATTGCAGCTTGCCTTCTGTCTCCTATTGCTGACAATCCTTCAGCTCTACCATCTACCACCTCCTCTCCCTCCTCCAGTCATTAACTTTTCTTGCCTGTTCACTCATTGTCAGCCCCTGTATGCCAGCTGTTGTACTGTACTACTGTACTTTTCAAGGTACTGTACTATAAATTAAAAATGTTTTCTTTATTTCTGTTTTTTTATGTATTATTTGTGTGAAAAGTATTATAAACCTATTACAATACAGTACTATATAGCCGATTGTGTTAGTTGGGTACCTAGGCTAACTTTGTTGGACTTATGAATGCACTCTTGGAATGGAACTCTTTCATATGTAGGGGACTTGCTGTATTGATTTTCTGTCTGGATGACTTATCCATTGGTGTAAGTAGGATATTAAAGTCCCCTGATATTATTGTATTACTGTCAATTTCTCCCTTTATGTTGGTAATATTTGCTTTATATATTTAGGTGTTCCTATGTAGATGCACAAATATTTAAGAAGGCCATATATCCTTGTTGGATTGACCCCTTTATCATTATGTAACTCCCTTCTTTGTCTTTTGTTATAGTCTTTGTTTAAGGTCTGTTTTGTCTGACAGGAGTATTGTTAACCCAGCGTTATTTTTGTTCCCATTTGCATGTAATATCTTTTTCCATCCTTTCATTTTCAGTCTGTGTGAGTCTTTAGATCTAAAGTGAGTCTCTTGTAGGCAGCATATAGGTGGGCCTTTTATTTTTTTTCGGTACGTGGGCCTCTCACTGCTGTGGCCCCTCCCACCGTGGAGCACAGGCCCCGGACGTGCAGGCCCAGTGGCCACGGCCCATGGGCCCAGCTGCTCCACGGCATGTGGGATCCCCCTGGACCAGGGCACGAACCCGCGTCCCCCACATCAGCAGGCGGACCCCCAGCCACTGCACCACCAGGGAAGCCCCAGTGGGTCTTATTTTTTTAAATCCTTTCAGCCACTCTATGTCTTTTGGTTGGAACATTTATTCCATTTACATTTAAAGGGTTTATTGATGAGTATGTATTTATTGCCATTTTGTTAATTGTTTTCTGGTTATTTTTGTAGTTCTTCTCTGTTTGTTTATTCTTTTTGTCTCTTCCCTTGTGGTTAGATGATTTCTTTAGCCTTATACTTGTGTTTCTGGGTTCCTTTCCCCCTCTCTCTCTCTCTCTTTTTTTTGGCTGCACCATTCAGCTTGTGGAATCTTAGTTCCCTGACCAGGGATTGAACCTGTGCCCTCAGCTGTGAAGGCATGGAGTCCTAACCACTGGGACACCAGGGAATTCCCTCCTTTCTCTTTTTTTTTTTTGTGTGTGTGTCTATTGCAGGGTTTTGGTTTGTGATTATCATGAGCTTCAAATATATCACTATATATGTGTGTGTGTGTATGTATGTATTCACCTGTTTAAGCTGTTAGCTGCTTAAGTTTGAATGCATTTTAAAAGCACTACATTTTACTCCCCAACTCACATTTCTGTTTTTGGTATCACATTTTACAAATTTTTACTTTATGTATCTCTTAACTACTTGTTGTGGTTAATGTTGATTTTATGACTTTTGTCTTTTAACATATTTAAGTGGTTGATATACAGACTTTACTATATATTTGCCTTTACAAGTGAGATTTTTTTCTTTCATATATTTTCTTATTTTTAGTTATGTCCTTTTGTTTTTCACTTAAGGAAGACCTATTAATATTTTTGGTAAGGATTGTTCAGTGGTGATGAACTCTTATTTTTTGCTTATCTGGAAAACTCTATTTATACTTACATTCTGAATGATAGACTTGCTAGGTAGATTATTCTTGGTTGTGATTTTTTTTCCTTTCAGCACTTTAAATATATCTTGCCACTCCCTTCTGACCTGCAATGTTTCTGATAAAAAAAAATCAACTCATAGCCTTATGAGGGGTCCCGTTGTATGTGACGTGTTTTTCTCTTACTGCCTTTAAAATTCTCTTTTTATTTTTAACCTTTGCCATTTAAATTATGATATGCCTTTGGGTTCATCTTGCTTGGGACTCTATGCTTCTTTGACCTGGATATTTGTTTCCTTCCACAGGTTAGGAAAGTTTCAGCCATTATTTCTTCATATAAATTTTATATCACTTTCTCTTCTGCTTCTGGGACCCCTATAATGCAACTTATTGGTTGAATAAATAACAAACATTGGTGGAAGGCACAATATAAGAGCTACAATTTAGATAGACTCAAGTGCCCCTCACATGTGTAACTGATACTCATAGTATGTAGAATTGTGTTGATGTGGCCTATTAACATTTTTTCATCAATAGGGACAGCTACACATGCAGGCAAAGTAGGCCATTGCTTTTGTCATATGATTTAGGTGTTGAAGGTGGAGAGTCCTGTTGTCTCCCTAAATACTTCTCTTATTCTCCCATTGTTTGATAACTGAAATTCAGTAGTAGAGCTGAAAGCTTTGATTCCTTTTAAAAATGTAAATATAGATGATCCCCAATTTTCTGATAATTTGCGTTTCTGGAAACTGTGGTAAAGCCGATCACATCTAGCAGCTGATTTCCCCTTTAGCATTTTGATTCCCTAATTTGTGGCACTGCATTTGGAAAGTATGTGCCAAGTATTTATTTGTTGGTTGGTTTATTTAACTACTAATAAAATACTGACACATTGAATAATTTTACTTAATTTTTTTCATTACAGATTCAAACTTTAGGTAATCAATCCCTCTTTATCACTCACCATATTAGGGTAAATTTAAAGCTGTTGTAGTAAAGGGACTGCCCCAATTCAGTGGCTTACAGAAAAAAGAAAATTCTCATATAACAACAAATCCAGATACCAGTGGTCCAGACTGACCGGTGAACATTCAAGACTTTGAGGTTCCTTTCATCTTGTTGCTCTACCATCCCCTAGAGCAGGGATCAGCAAATTATAGCCAGTGGGTCAAATCTGACCTGCCAGCCATCTGGTTGTGCTCATTTGTGTATGTATCATCTACTGTTCCTTTTGTGCTACAATTGGCAGAGTGGAGTAGTTGCAACAAAGGCCCTATGTGGCCCACAAAACCTAAAATATTTACTGTTTGACCCTTTACAGTAAAAGTTTGCCTGCCTCTACCCAAAATAATTGTCCTGATAAGCATGATCAAGACTGAGTCTCAGGCATTTCATGTTCAACTTTAAGGGAAAGTGAAAGTGTAAGGTTGTTGATGTTGCTGTTTAATCTATTTGAGATCACACAAAAGTTACACATATTACATTAATTCATATCCTATTGACCAGAATTAGCCATATGGCCCCAGATAACTGCAAGACAGTTTTGGAAATGTAATTTCTACCTGTTCTTCTTCTTCCTTTTCCTCTGGGAAAATAGGATAACTGATCTTATTGGACAACTAGTAGACCCTGTCATACTTGTATTTCTGAAAACTTTCTTATGTAAGAAAGAAAGAGGTGAAGTAACAGGTCCTGAATCACAGTGTCAATGGGAGTGTGGCCATTTGTGAACTTGATCTATTGGGTGATTTGCAATGGAAAAGAAAAGGGTTGAAAAAGTTTTGTGTACAATATACATTGCTTTGTTTTATACCTGCAGTTACACTGGCTGTTGAGTGGTGTTGAGTTGAATGTGTACACTGATAGGAGGTGGGGAAGGAATAAACCCCAAAGAATAAGCAAAGCTCTTGAGAAGTGCAGGGCAGGTTTACTGTGAATAGCAGGATAAAACGTAGAGGATTAGAAAATGGATCCAGGAATCTAAAAGACCTCATCTTGATTCTGGCTTTACCAGTTACTAGCTGTGGCAAGCTCTGAGTTTCAGTTTCCTCATCTGTAAAATGGGGATAATGATAATAAGACCCAGTCTGTATGGTTGTTGTGATAATTAAATAAGGTAATGTATATATAAATATGCTAATCAGGAGGGCTGGCAAGATTAGCATTCTTTAACAGTATGAGTTAATATTATTAGGCAGACTTGACTTACAAGGAAGGTAAAGCAAAGCTGCAAAAAAGGAAAATCTGCAATTATTAATCACCTACTTTATGTCAGGAATTGTGATAGGCAGTTTACATGTGTTATATCAATGAATATACTATCCCCTGTGAATATATGTGTGTGTGTCACTTTTAAATTCTTTTCAGTCATTTATGTCTCAGTGTGAATGAGCATCAGAAAATATTTTAATGGGACAAGTGTGGAAATTAGAGCACAAAGTAAGAGAACAAGCATGGAGGAAGGGAAGAAGAGAGATCAGATGGGGAGGGGAGAGTCAATCACATTATTTTACCAAAGGCCACAACTGATCTATTACTTTAAAAATGTGGATGAACTCAGGAACAAATTTGAAATATGCAATGGTTAATACTGAAGACAAAATAAACTTTACATTAAAATAAAAGTCAAACTTAAAAAATAAGTACCAGCATTTTCTTAAATTAGATGACATCTTGGAAATAAGTGAGGGTTTTTTGTTTGTTTTATAAGGAAAGAGTATTGATCTTCTCTCTTGATTTTAGTTATTCTCATTATCTGAGTAAGGAACTTCATTTTTATATTATAATTAAAATCGTCCTTTGCAATTATTTTAATATATTGTGGTAGTTCATCAAAAACTTGGCATTGGGCTTCCCTGGTGGCGCAGTGGTTGAGAGTCCACCTGCCGATGCAGGGGACACGGGTTCGTATCCCGGGCCGGGAAGATCCCACATGCCGCGGAGTGGCTGGGCCCATGAGCCATGGCTGCTGAGCCTGCGTGTCCGGAGCCTGTGCTCTGCAACGGGAGAGGCCACAACAGTGAGAGGCCTGCGTACTGCAAAACAAACAAACAAACAAACAAACAAAAAAAACACTTGGCATTAAGAATATTGACGTTTCACATTTTACTTTCATCATCTATGAAAATGTTTATGCTAATAAAACATACTAATTGATTTTTACTTTTGAAGGATTAACCCTTTCTGTTCTATTCTAGTCTATTTTAATTATATTTATATAATTATCTGATTGTATTCCCAGAAAGGGAAGCCTTCCATCAAACATTCATTCTTAGACTATAATAAAGTATAGCTAGAGGAAATAATTTTTCTATAGAAAGAGTCAAATATTATGTATTGGAAAACATAGAGCTATATTTAAGATATTTTACTGAAGTTTAATTTTTTGAAAGATAATACTAAGATTATGCAAAATTTTTCTGATAGCTAAATATGATTTATTAAGTAAGCTGGTGTGATGCATCATTAACAAAATTGATGACTCCTCAAATTTGTATTAATGCTAACTCAGACAGTGAGTGATAATTACTTATGCTTGGAAAAATATCATATTTACATTAAAATTTACCTGAAGAGGGTGAACATTTAATAAATATTGTGATAGCCAGCTTAAAAATGGCCCCCAACAATGATCCCTGCTTCCTGCTATTCACACACTTGTGTAGTCTCCTCTCATACTGCACAGCGGTTAGACTGTGACCAACAGCTTATGGCAGATGTGATGTTAAGTCACTTCAGGGATTAAGTTATACAAAACTGTGGCTTCTATTTTTGGTGTTCTCTCTGTCTGTCTCTCTCTATCTCGGATCACGTGCTCTGGGGAAAGCCATGTCATGGGCAGACCTGTGTAGAAGCCCACATGGCAAGGAACTGATGTTTCCTGTCCACAGTTACATAAATGTGATTGTTAAGTGGATACTTTAACCCATTTAGAGCTTGTATTCCTAGTCATAGCTTAACTGCCACTTTACGGGAAACCCTGAGTCAGAACCACCCAGCTACACAGATCCCAGGTTCCTGATTCTCAAAAACTGTGAGATAATAAATGTTTGTTGTTTTAAGCTGCTAAATTTTAGAGTAATTTGTTACATAGCAATAAATGATTAATATAAATGATGGTTTCACACATTTCAAAGACTCTCTGGAAAAGGAAGAAAGCATTTGACACATATTTGAACACATGACATTTATATCTCATATTTTCCTTGTCTACCAGGCAAACCTTATATGTTGGTGATTATTAAAGTAATAATAGCACCTGACATTTATTTCTTACTATGTGTCAAACAATATACTAAGCATTTCTATACATTATCCCATTTAATTATTATACAAATCTTATAATGCATTACCATCTTCAATTTATTGCTAAGGTACCTGTGGCTAAGAGAGTTTAAGCAACTTGCCAATAACCACATGCCTGAATGGTACAGCTGGAACTCAAAACCTGTTCTCTTTGACTCCAAAGTCTGCTCCTAACAAATATAGAAAAGAAGACTACTATATTGGGTGGCTACAGTATTATTGGGGAAGAACCTCCTGTACTCCAAATCCTTACCTAATCATCTACTCCAGTGTTTTTGAAGCTTGTTTTTACTAAGGCCCCTGGTAAAATACAGTTTCTATCATGTGCAACACACACAGACACACAGACACACACACACACACATGCACATCTGAAATAAACACTTGACAGAATAATACCCGTATGTAGTCTGATCTGTTCTATTCTAGTCTATTTTAATTAGCTTGATTATAGCATTGCTGGTCACAATTTCCTAAATATCAAACTCTCATTTTGAAAAGCCCATTTCTGGCTGATGCTTGGAAACTTTCCTTCAAGGATAAAACTCTTATGTTTAAGGATTGCTTTTTGTAAAAATGCAAGTATGACACAAGCCTACATAAAGGCTATCCTTGTATTACAAGTTAACTTCATTCATTTGTTCATTAGAAAAGTAAGTACATTTGCTGATACAATGTGGAAACATTTTTTTAATGTAAATACCTTAAGGTTAAAATACTTTTACTGTAAAACCTCAAGGTGAGGTCTGTATTCTCTAGTTCACCACAAGCTCCACAAAACCTATTGCTTAGCATCCATACATTTCCCACATTTCTATGATTTCTTATGTACCCGAAGGAACCTACCCTTGTAGCCCTGATTATCTTCTTTTGGAGCAGTGGTTATCCAAGTCGGCAGTACCATTCCTAGGGGGTGTTTTAGAAATGGAGGGGGTGGCATTTTCTTTTGGTTGTCACAATGCATGGAGGTAGTACTGGCATTTAATGGGTGGGGGCCAGGGATACTAGATGCCCTGCAATACATGGGACAAGCCCATGGGGTGAAGATTTTCCCTGTATTCCATATGGCTTTTTTTAAAATTTTGACATTAAAAAAATTAAAGTAGAGTTGATTTACAATATTATGATAGTTTCAGGTGTACAACTTAGTGATTTAATATTTTAATAGATTATAGTCTACTTAAAGTCATTATAAAACATTGGCTTTATTCCCTGTTCTGTACAATATATCCTTGTAGCTTATTGACTTTATGCATGGTAGTTTGTACCTTTTAATCCCCTACCCCTATCTTGCCCCTCCTCCTTCCTTCTCCCCACTGGTAATCACTAGTTTGTTCTCTATATCTGTCAGTCTGTTTCTGTTTTCTTATATTCATTCAGTTGTTTTATACATTCCACATATAAGTGATAACATATGTTGTTTCCCTATCTCACTAAGCATAGTACCCTCTAGGTCCATCCATGATGTTGCAAATGGAAAAATTTCATTTTTTATGGCTGAGTAATAATTCATCCTTTTGAATTAGTGTTTTCATTTTCTTCAGATATATATCCAGGAGTAGAATTGCTAGATCATATTACCATATGATAGTTCTATTTTTAGTTTTTTGAGAAACTCCCATAATGTATTCCACAGTAGCTGCACCAACTTACACTTTCACCAATGGTGTACAAGGGTTCCCTTTTCTCCACATCCTGATCAGCATTTGCTATTTGTGTTCTTTTTGATGATAGCCATTCTGACAGGTGTGAGGTGATATTGTGGTTTTGCTTTGCATTACTCTGATGATTAGTGATGTTGGTATCTTTTCATGTGCCTGTTGCTCATCTGTACATCTTCTTTGAAAACAGGTCTTCTGCCCATTTTTTAATTGAGTTGTTCATTTTTTTAATGTTGAGTTGTATGAGCTGTTTATATATTTTGGATATTAACCCCTTATTGGTTATATCATTTGTAAATATTTTCTCCCACTCAGTACGTTGTATTTTCATTTTGTTGATGGTTTCCTTTGCTGTGCAAAAACTTTTAAGTTTAATTAGGTCTCTTTTGTTTTTATTGCTTTTGTTTCCTTTGCCTTAGGAGACAGATCCAAAAAATATTGCTACAACTTATATCAGAGTGTTCTGCCTATGTTTTCTTCTAGAAGCTTTATGGTTTCAGGTCTAACATTAAGTCTTTAATCCATTTTGAGTTTATTTTTGTATATGGTCTGAGAAAATGTTCTAATTTCATTCTTTTATGTGTAACTGTCCAGATTTTCCAGCACCACTTATTGAAGAGACTGTCTTCTCCTCACTGTATATTCTTGCCCCATTTGTCCTAGATTAATTGACAATATGTGTGTGGGGTTTTTTATGGGCTCTTTATTCTGTTCCATTGGTCTATGTGTCTGTTTTTGTGGTGGTACCATACTGCTTTGATTACTGTAGCTTTGTAGTATAGTCTGAAGTTAGGGAAGTGTGATAATTCCAGTATTGTTCTTTTTTGTCAAGATTGCTTTGGCTATTCAGGGTCTTTTGTGGCTCCCCATATGGCTTTCTAATGCCTCCAACAGAAATTCATGTAGGAAAAAACTAAAATTATCTGGGCCTAGAATATAATTCTATTTTTATATAAATGCAAATTACTTTTGCATAATTTTATTAAAAATATTTTAGCATCTTTATTGGAGTATTATTCCTTTACAATGTTGTGTTAGTTTCTGCTGTATAACAAAGTGAATCAGCTATATGTATACATATATCATATATCCCCATAACCCCTTCCTCTTTCATCTCCCTCCCACCCTCCCTATCCCACCCTTCTAGGTGGTCACAAAGCACTGAGCTGATCTTCCTGTGCTATTCAGCTGCTTCCCACAAGCTATATATTTTATTTTTATTTTTTAATGATTTTATTTATTTTTTTTAAAATTAGTTTCTGCTTTATAACAAAGTGAATCAGTCATACATATACATCTGTTCCCACATCCCTTCCCTCTTGCATCTACCTCCCTCCCACCATCCCCATCCCACCCCTGCAGGTGGTCACAAAGCACCAAGCTGATCTCCCTGTGCTATGCGGCTGCTTCCCACTAGCTATCTACCTTACGTTTGGTAGTGTATATACGTCCATGCCTCTCTTTTGCTTTGTCACAGCTTACCCTTCCCCCTCCCAATATCCTCAAGTCCATTCTCAAGTAGGTCTGTGTCTTTATTCATGTTTTACCCCTAGGTTCTTCATGACATTTTCTTTTCTTAAATTCCATATATATGTGTTAGCATACGGTATTTGTCTTTCTCTTTCTGACTTACTTCACTGTGTATGACAGACTCTAGGTCTATCCACCTCATTACAAATAGCTCAGTTTCGTTTCTTTTTATGGCTGAGTAATATTCCATTGTATATATGTGCCACATCTTCTTTATCCATTCATCCGATGATGGACACTTAGGTTGTTTCCATCTCCAGGCTATTGTGAATAGAGTTGCAATGAACATTTTGGTACATGTCTCTTTTTGAATTATGGTTTTCTCAGGGTATATGCCTAGTAGTGGGAATGCTGGGTCATATGGTAGTTCTATTTTTAGTTTTTTAAGGAATCTCCGTACTGTTCTCCATAGTGGCTGTACCAATTCACATTCCCACCAGCAGTGCAAGAGTGTTCCCTTTTCTCCACACCCTCTCCAGCATTTATTGTTTCTAGATTTCTTGATGATGGCCATTCTGACTGGTGTGAGATGATATCTCATTGTAGTTTTGATTTGCATTTCTCTAATGATTAATGATGTTGAGCATTCTTTCATGTGTTTGTTGGCAGTCTGTATATCTTCTTTGGAGAAATGCCTATTTAAGTCTTCTGCCCACTTTTGGATTGGGTTGTTTGTTTTCTTGCTATTGAGCTGCATGAGCTGCTTATAAATTTTGGAGATTAATCCTTTATCAGATGCTTCATTGGCAAATATTTTCTCCCATTCTGAGGGTTGTCTTTTGGTCTTATTTAGGGTTTCCTTTGCTGTGCAAAAGCTTTGAAGTTTCATTAGTTCCCATTTGTTTATCTTTCTTTTTATTTCCATTTCTCTAGGAGGTGGGTCCAAAAGGATCTTTCTGTGATTTATGTCATAGAGTGTTCTATGTTTTAGACATAGACATATGCCTATGTTTTCCTCTAAGAGTTTGATAGATTCTGGCCTTACATTTAGGTCTTTAATCCATTTTGAGCTTATTTTTGTGCATGGTGTTAGGGAATGATCTAATCTCATACTTTTACATGTCCCTGTCCAGTTTTCCCAGCACCACTTATTTTTTAGGATTTTTTAAAATTAGTTTCTGCTTTATAACAAAGTGAATCAGTCATACATATACATCTGTTCCCCCATCCCTTCCCTCTTGCGTCTCCCTCGCTCCAACCCTCCCTATCCCACCCCTCCAGGCGGTCACTAAGTCCCAGCACCACTTATTGAAGAGGCTGTCCTTTCTCCATTGTACATTCCTGCCTCCTTTATCAAAGATAAGTTGACCATACGTGCATGGGTTTATCTCTGGGCTTTCTATCCTGTTCCATTGATCTATCTTTCTGTTTTTGTGCCAGTACCACACTGTCTTGATTACTGTAGCTTTGTAGTATAGTCTGAAGTCAGGGAGCCTGATTCCTCCAGCTCCGTGTTTCATTCTCAAGATTGCTTTGGCTATTCGGGGTCTTTTTTTTTCCAAACAAATTTTGAAATTTTTTGTTCTAGTTCTGTGAAAACTGCCAGTGGTAATTTGATAGGGATTGCATTGAATCTGTAGATTGCTTTGGGTACTAGAGTCATTTTCACAATATTGATTCTTCCAATCCAGGAGCATGGTATATCTCTCCATCTGTTCGTATCATCTTTAATTTCTTTCATCAGTGTCTTATCATTTTCTGCATACAGGTCTTTTGTCTCCTTAGGTAGGTTTATTCCTAGATATTTTATTCGTTTTGTTGCAATGGTAAATGGGAGTGTTTTCTTGATTTCACTTTCAGGTTTTTCATCATTAGTGTACAGGAATGCCAGAGATTTCTGTGCATTAATTTTGTATCCTGCTACTTTACCAAATTCATTGATTAGCTCTAGTAGTTTTCTGGTGGCATCTTTAGGATTCTCTATGGATAGTATCATGTCATCTGCAAACAGTGACAGCTTTACTTCTTCTTTTCCAATTTGGATTCCTTTTATTTCCTTTTCTTCTCTGATTGCTGTGGCTAAAACTTCCAAAACTAAGTTGAATAAGAGTGGTGAGAGTGGGCATCCTTGTCTTGTTCCTGATCTTAGTGGAAATGCTTTCAGTTTTTCACCATTGAGGACGATGTTGGCTGTGGGTTTGTCATATATGGCCTTTATTATGTTGAGGAAAGTTCCCTCTATGCCTATTTTCTGCAGGGTTTTTATCATAAATGGGTGTTGAATTTTGTCGAAAGCTTTCTCTGCATCTATTGAGATGATCATATGGTTTTTCTCCCTCAATTTGTTAATATGGTGTATCACATTGATTGATTTGCATATATTGAAGAATCCTTGCATTCCTGGATTAAACCCCAGTTGATCATGGTGTATGATCCTTTTAATGTGCTGTTGGATTCTGTTTGCTAGTATTTTGTTGAGGATTTTTGCATCTATGTTCATCAGTGATATTGGCCTGTAGTTTTCTTTCTTTGTGACATCCTTGCCTGGTTTTGGTATCAAGGTGATGGTGGCCTTGTAAAATGAGTTTGGGAGTGCTCCTCCCTCTGCTATATTTTGGAAGAGTTTGAGAAGGATAGGTGTTAGCTCTTCCCTAAATGTTTGATAGAATTTGCCTGTGAAGCCATCTGGTCCTGGGCTTTTGTTTGTTGGAAGATTTTTAATCACAGTTTCAATTTCAGTGCTTGTGATTGGTCTATTCATATTTTCTATTTCTTCCTGAGTCAGTCTTGGCAGGTTGTGCATTTCTAAGAATTTGTCCATTTCTTCCAGGTTGTCCATTTTATTGGCATAGAGTTGCTTGTAGTAATCTCTCATGATGTTTTGTATTTCTGCAGTGTCAGTTGTAACTTCTCCTTTTTCATTTGTAATTTTATTGATTTCAGTCCTCTCCCTCTTTATGAGTCTGGCTAATGGTTTCTCAATTTTGTTTATCTTCTCAAAGAACCAGCTCTTAGTTTTATTGATCTTTGTTATTGTTTGCTTCATTTCTTTTCATTTACTTTTTTTTTTTTTTTTTTTTTTTTGCGGTACACGGGCCTCTCACTGTTGTGGCCTCTCCCATTGTGGAGCACAGGCTCCGGATGCGCAGGCTAGGCGGCCATGGCTCATGGCCCCAGCCACTCCTCGGCATGAGGGATCTTCCTGGACTGGGGCACGAACCCATGTCCCCTGCATCGGCAGGCGGACTCTCAACCACTGTGCCACTAGGAAAGCCCTCATTTACGTTTTTCAACAGGTTTATTGGAGTATATTTGCTTTACAATGGTGAGTTAGTTTCTGCTGTATAACAAAGTGAATCAGCTGTATGTGTACATATATACCCATATCTCCTCCCTCTTGCATCTCCCTCCCACACTCCCTATCCCACCCCTCTAGGTGGAAACAAAGCACTGAGCTAACCTCCCTGCGATCTGATCTTTATGATTTCTTTCCTTCTACTCACTTTGGGGTTTTTTTGTTCTTCTTTCTCTAATTGCTTTAGGTGTAAGTTTTCGTTGTTTATTTGAGATGTTTCTTGTTTCTTGAGGTAGGATTGTATTGGTATAAACTTCCCTCTTAGAACTGTTTTGCTGCATCCCATAGATTTTGGGTTGTTGTGTTTTCATTTCCATTTGTTTCCAGGTATTTTTTTATTTCCTCTTTGATTTCTTCATTGATCACTTGGTTGTTTAGTAGTGTAATGTTTAGCCTCCATGTGTTTGTATTTTTTACAGATTTTTTTCCTGTAATGGATATCTAGTCTCATAGCGTTGTGGTAGGGAAAGATACTTGATACAATTTCAGTTTTCTTAAATTTACCAAGGCTTGATTTGTGACCCAAGATATGATCTATCCTGGAGAATGTTCCATGAGTACTTGAGAAGTAAGTGTATTCTGTTGTTTTTGGATGGTATGTCCTATAAATATCAATTAAGTCCATCTTGTTTAATGTATCATTTAAAGCTTGTGTTTCCTTATTTATTTTCATTTTGGATGATCTGTCCATTGGTGAAAGTGGGGTGTTAAAGTCCCCTACTCTGATTGTGTTACTTTCAATTTCCCCTTTTATGGCTGTTAGTATTTGCCTTATGTATTGACGTGCTCCTATGTTGGGTGCATATATATTTACAATTGTTATATCTTCTTCTTGGATTGATCCCTTGATAATTATGTAGTGTCCTTCTTTGTCTCTTTTAATAGTTTTTATTTTAAAGTCTATTTTATCTGATATGAGAATTGCTACTCCAGCTTTCTTTTGATATCCATTTGCATGGAATATCTTTTTCCATCCCCTCACTTTCAGTCTGTACGTGTCCCTAGGTCTGAGTGGGTCTCTTGTAGACAGCATATATATAGGTCTTGGTTTTGTATCCATTCAGCCAGTCTATGGCTTTTGGTTGGAGCATTTAATCCATTTACATTTAAGGTAGTTATTGATATGTATGTTCCTATTACCATTTTCTTAATTATTTGGTGGTTTTTTTTGTAGGTCTTTTCCTTCTCTTGTGTTTCCTTCCTAGAGAAGCACCTTTTGCATTTGTTGTAAAGCTGGTTTGGTGGTGCTGAATTCTCTTAACTCTCGCTTGTCTGTAAATGTTTTAATATCTTTGTTGTAAGTTTTTCCTTTTCATCACTTTAAATATGTCCTGCCACTCCCTTCTGGCTTGCAAAATTTCTGCTGAAAGATCAGCTGGTAACCTTATGGGATTCCCTTGTATGTTATTTGTTGCTTTTCCCTTGCTGCTTTTAATATCTTTTCTTTGTATTTAATTTTTGATAGTTTGATTAATATGTGTCTCAGCGTGTTTCTCCTTGGATTTATCCTGCATGGGATTTTCTCCATTTCCTGGATTTGATTGACTATTTCCTTTCCCATATTAGGAAAGTTTTTGACTGTGATCTCTTCAAATATTTTCTCAGATCTTTCTTTTTCTCTTCTTCTGGGATCCCTACAATTTGCATGTTGCTCCGTTTAATATTGTCCCAGAAATCTCTGAGACTGTCCTCAATTCTTTTCATTCTTTTATCTTTATTCTGCTCTGCAGTAGTTATTTCCACTATTTTATCTTCCAGATCACTTATCCCTTCTTCTGGCTCAGTTATTCTGCCACTGATTCCTTCTAGAGAATTTTTAATTTCATCTATTGTGTTGTTTATCATTATTTGTTTGTACTTTAGTTCTTTTGGTTCTTGAAAAACATTTCTTGTTTTTTCTCCATTCTATTTCCAAGATTTTGGATAATCTTTACTGTCATTACTCTGAATTCTTTTTCAGGTAGACTGCCTATTTTCTCTTCATTTGTTTGGTCTGGTGGGTTTTTACCTTGCTCCTTCATCTGCTGCATATATCCGTGCCTTCTCATTTTGTTTAACTTACTGTGTTAGGAGTCTCTTTTTTTCAGGCTGCATGTTTGCAGTTCCCGTTGTTTTTGGTGTCTACCCCCAGTGGGTGAGTTTGGTTCAGTGGCTTGTGTATGCTTCCTGGTGGAGGGGACTGGTGCCTGTGTTCTGGTGGGTGGGTCTGGATCTTCTGTTTCTGGTGGGCAGGACTGCATCTGGTGGTGTGTTTTGGGGTGTCTGTGAACTTAGTATGACTTTAGGCAGCCTCTCTGCTAATGGGTGTGGTTGTGTTCCTGTCTTGCTAGTTGTTTGGCATGGGGCATCCAGCACTGGAGCTTGCTGACCATTGGGTAGAGCTGGGTCTTAGCGTTGAGATGGAGATCTCTGGGAGAGCTCTTGCCGATTGATGTTATGTGCGGCTGGGAGGTCTCTGGTGGTCCAATGTCCTGAACTCGGCTCTCCCACCTCAGAGGCTCGGGGCTGACACCAGACCAGAACACCAAGAACCTGTCAGCCACATGGCTCAGAAGAAAAGGGAGAAAAAAGAAAGAAAAATAATTTAAAACATAATAAATAAAAATTATTAAAATAAGAAAATAATAATAATAAAAAGAAGAGGGCAGCCAAACCAATAAACAAATCCACCAATGATAACAAGTGCTAAATATTAAACTCAGATAAGCATAAAAATCAGAAAAAAGTCGGTCTGAGAGAGCAAACCCTAAGTCTACAGTTGCTCCCAAAATCCACCACCTCAATTTTGAGGTGATTCATTGTCTATTCAGGTATTCCACAGATGCAGAGTACAACAAATTTATTGTGCAGATTTAATCCACTGCTATTGAGGCTGCACGGAGAAATTTCCATTTCTCCCCTTTGTTCTCACAGCTCCTGGGGTTCAGCTTTGATTTTGGCCTGATTTCTGGGTGTAGATGCCCTCAGGCGTCTGATTCCTGCCCAGACAGGAAGGGGTTAAAACAGTGGCTGATTAGGGTGCTCTTGCTCACTCAGCCTGGGGGTAGGGAGGGGTATGGTAGTCAAAATTGGAATACAGGGCGAGCCTGCAGTGGCAGAGGCCGTCATGACTTTCCCACAGCCTGAGGCGTACCATGTGTTCTCCTGGGGAAATTGTCCCTGGATCATGGGACCCTGGCAGTCGTGGGCTGCACAGGCTCCCGGGAGGGCAGGTGTGGATAGTGACCTGTGCTTGCGCACAGCATTCTTGTTGGCTGCAGCAGCAGCATTGGTGTTTCATGCCTATCTCTGTGGTCTGAGCTGATAGCCGTGGCTCATGCCCGTCTCTGGAGCTCATTTAGGTGGTGCTCTGCCTTCTGTGGGCAGATGGGGAAGGAATCCCCTCTCCTCGTGCACCCTGAATCAATGGTCTCTTGCCTTTTCAGCAGGTCCAGACTTTTTTCCAGACTCCCTTCCAGCTAGCTGTGGCACACTAGCCCCCTCAGGCTGTCTTCACTAGCCAACCCCAGTCCTCTCCCTGGGATCTGACCTCTGAAGCCCAAACCTCAGCTCCCAGCCCCCACCTGCCCCAGCAGGTGAGCAGAGAAGTCTCTCAGGCTGGTGAGTGCTGGTCAGCACCTATTCCCTGTGCAAGAATCTCTATGCTTTGCCCTCTGCACCCCTGTTGCTGTGCCTTCCTCCTTGGCTCCGAAGCTTCCCACCCGCCCACCCCCTGTTTCCACCTGTGAAGGGGCTTCTAGTGTTTGGAAACTTTTCCTCCTTCACAACTCCCTCTCAGAAGTGCATGTCCTGCCCCTATTCTTTTGTCTCTGTTTTTTCTTTTTTCTTTTGCCCTACCTAGGTATGTGGGGATTTTCTTGCCTTTTGGGAAGTTTGAGGCCTTCTGCTAGCGTTCAGAAGGTGTTCTGTAGGAGTTCTTCCACATGTAGATGTATTTTTGATGTATTGGTGGGGAGGAAGGTGATCTCCACGTCTTAATCCTCCACCATCTTGGAAGTTCCCCCCTTGTAAAATTTTAATATCAGCTGACTTTTCCAGAAATGCAACTACTGTGTAAATCAAAGGAAGCTCTTACTTTATTTTGCTTAGTATTTCATATAGAGTGGTTTACTATTTCCAAAAATCATGTCATCTGTGCCAGTGCCCACTTGTGGTATTTGAGTTGTCCATAGAATACCTTGTATTAATCCGCATTTGTAGTTTACACATTTATAGCAATTTTGTCACATTCATTGTAATTCTATGGATATATTTCTATAGCCCTGGTTTATTTTATTTTTTATAAAATTTTAAAAGGTTACACTGCATTTACAGTTATTATAAAATATTGGCTATATTCCACATATTGTACAATATGTCCTTGTAGCCTATCTTACACCCAATAGCTTGTAAATTCTACTCTCCCACCCCTATATTGCTTCTCCCCTCTGTCTTCCCACTGGTAATTACTAGTTTGTTCTCTATATCTCTGAGTCTGCTTCTTTTATGTTGTATTCACTAGTTTGTTGAATTTTTTTTTAGACTCCGCATATAAGTGATATCATACAGTATTTGTCTTTATCTGGCTTATTTCACTTAACATAATGCCCTCCAAGTCCATCCATGTTGCTGCAAATTATAGCTCTTATTTTGAAATATCAAATATAAATAAAAAGTTGTGAAAATATTCAGTTCAGTGTTGTCTTATTTATTTTAAATCAAAACTTTTTCATTTTAAGTAGGTACAAGCATCTGACTACTCCATTATGTGTTCCAGTATATTCATGCCCAAACATTTACATATTGAAATATGTAATACATTATATTTATGTATTACCATATTATGAAACCCTTTCTTGGTATTTCTCTTTTATGTTTTAAGCTATTACATTGATATTTTGTATGTAGATGAGTTCTATTATTTATGATTTTCAGAAGGAGGGTATTGCAAAGTATTTGTTAAGACAAGGTGGCAATGGTCTGATAGAAGTGAGGACCACTGCTCTACAGCTATTCAAATGTTGCTTGAGCAGCTATTTAAATATACAGGTTTTTAGGCACAACTAAGGCCTACTGAATTAGAATCTGTGGTGAGCATAAGCACAAGAATCCATCTTTTAAAAAATTCCTGGGATATTTCTGATGCTTTGTACAATCAGTTCATGAACTGGCATTTGGAAAACATTGATCTTAATGTCATCATCATCTGCCTTTATATTCTTGTGCTCTTAGTCCTATCCTCATCTCTTCTTAGGAAAGGAAATGAATGATTTCTTCCATCTTTTATTTTGAATACATCTCTCCTCTAATTCCTTTATCTCTGTCTATACCTGTGCCTAAAGAGTCAGTGACTTAAATGAGTCCTTATTGGACCCAGTTTTCTTCCTAAAACTGTGCTTTATCATTTATATTTTCTTCCTGAATAAACATCTTAAACGAGTTGTGTAATCATATCTTATCTCCACTAATATTTCTTTATTCTCAATGACTTGTAATATGTCTTCTGCCCTCACTACTATAATGAAACTACTCTTTCAAACTGTTCTGACAATTCAGTGACACCTTCTCAGTTCTCATCTTGCTCAATTCCTTTGCAGAACTATACACTTCTGAATATCTTTTCCTGCTGGAAAATTTTCTTTTCCTTGGTTTCTAGAACAGTGAGCTCTCCTGATTCTCCTTATACCTTTCTGATAAACATGGATAAAATTTCCTTCCCTTATTCTTCTATCTACTCCTTAAAGTTCCTTTCAAAGATTAATCCCCAGACCAATTTTCTATATAAATATATATTCTCCAAATTGTATCCATAGCCATTTTTGAAGGATTCAGGCCTATATTTTCATTTGCCTTCTGGGCATTTATTTATACAGGATATATCCTGAGGGTATCTCAGTTTTATACATGTAAAACTGAACTCGTCTTTTCTCATAAACCACCCACAGTTCCTTTTTCCTAGTTAGTAAATATCTATCACCAAATTACTCAGGCTTGAAACCTCAGTCAACTCAATCAACTTTCTCATCCTTCATATATAGTCAGTTATCAACTTCTACTGACTCTTCTTCTGCAAAATCTGCTATAAATCTTTTAAATTCATACTGCATCTATCATCATTTCAAGCACTCATTACCTTCCACTTTAACTCTGGCCTCCTAACTGGTCTCCTTTCTACTAAGCTCTCTTATTTCTTAACACTTCGGCAGTTAACTACTTGGCCTCTGGAGCCAGGCTGTCAGTGTTTGACTTTATCACTACTGCATGACCTTGAACAAGTTCTTTAGTCTCTTTCTGTGCTTTAGTTTCCCCAACTATAAAATAAAGCTACAGGATTATCTACCACATAAGATTGTTTTGGTGATGATAGCAGATGTTATATGTATAGTGCTTCAAAAGGTGCCTGAAACAGGGTAAGCACTCAACAACTGTCAACTGTCATTAACTCTTTTACTTACTAGCATTTTTACCCAGGTTTCTATTTTTCCATTCAGAGTTTCCTTGTGTTCTCTACTCTTAGAAGTCTTTGCAATTGTTAAGTAGCCTCAATTATTTTGGCTCATTTGATTTGATGTTTTACATAAATTAAGCAGAATGGAATGGATTTCCTTTCACTTTGCTCCCTTTGCAGTATTTTAATAAATTACATAATAATAATAATTACTCTCTGTCCAGGTCAGATAAGATTAAATGTTCTTATCTTATAGTATTATTTCTATTTATTGGATCACTTATAGCTCATCTGTGAAATCTGACTGATTGGTGTGGCCTCACATTTCTGAGTAAGGAACAGAGTACTTCCTGAAGTCAATTACTATTTCTTTGATGTATACATTGAGTTATGCCTTAGATGGAATTTTTTATTGAAGTATAGTTGATTTACAATGTTGTGTTAGTTTCAGGTGTACAGCAAAGTGATACAGAACACTTTTTCAGATTCTTTTCCATTATAGGTTATTACAATATATTGAATATAATTTCCTGTGCTATACAGTAGCTCCTTGTTTATCTATTTTATATATAGCAGTGTGTATCTTTTAATCTGACTTACTTCACTTAGTATGATAATCTCTAGGTCCATCCATGTTGCTGTAAGTGGCATTATTTCATTTCTTTTTTATGGTTGAGTAATATTCCATTGTATATATATATATATACCATATCTTCTTTATCCATTCATTTGTTGATGGGCACTTAGGTTGTCCATGTCTTGGCTATTGTAAACAGTGCTGCAATGAACACTGGGGTGCATGTATCTTTTCAAGTTAGAGTTAGATACTATACTTTTTGCTTTCAGCTAATGAAGTTGCTTCTTGGGAGGCAAAGGAAAAAATCTAACTATAATTCAGAACTGTGGTACTAGCTTTGAGAACAATATTCCTTGAAATAGTCCTATATTCAGTAGACTAAGGAAATCTTTTTTGGGGAGGTGAATATTTACATAAGCTCTTTATAGTATGCTTCTCTTCTATATTTCTTTCTTTGACCATTTTATATGTACTTTATATAGTGCATGTTGAACGTTTCAGGATAAGCCAATCTCTTTTCTCTGATTAGATTTGACTTTTATAATCATGGTGATAGATTCCCACCTCTACCCTCACTTAGCCTGGACAAACTATGTGAGATTTGAGTAGATGGATGTTGAATAAAAGTTCAGAGAGCTCATGCACAATACAGCTCACACCAAGTGATCAAACTTGGCCAGTGGCAAGAGGCAGAATACAGTGCATTTGCCTTGCAGGTCTGAAATGGAGTCCCTTATACTAAGCCCCATGTCACCAAACCTAGATTTAACTTAATTACAGTTTTGGCTCTCCCAGAAATGGAACCTCAAACCAGTGAATCAGGAATCTCCTGATCAGCACTAGTTAGGTCATCTGCCTGATAGACCCCTACCATCAACTAAAAGAACATAACCTTGCAATAACCAACCCACTTTTTTGGCAACTACACCTTACTTGTTTTTGCTCCCATCAGCCTATAAAAGTCTTTCATTTTGTACAGCTCCTTGGAGCTCCTTTCTATTTGCTAGATTGGATGATGCTCAATTCATGAATCACTGAATAAATCCAAGAAGATCTTTAAAATGTACTCAGTTAAATTTTATTAGCAACAGTTTTAAGAGTGTTTCACAAACAGGTCAACAGGGTGGTAGAAAAAACTGCAGAGTTAAGGAGAGAATTGGAAGGGAAAAGGGTAGGAGAGAAATCAGCAGGTTGAGAAGATAGCAATAGTATGTTGGAGAAGAAATTTCTCAGCCTCCTCATCTGTCTCCTGAAAGTACTCCTATGGTCTTATCTGTCCCCGTACAAGAGAGTGTGATCAAAACCTGGGTGTAGGCTCCCTTCAACCACTGAGGGCAGCTTTGAAAAACAATTAACTTCTTTTTAAAATTGAAGTATAGTTGATTAAAATATTATATTAGTTTCATGTGTACAGCATAGTGATTCAGTATTTTTGTAGATTATACTGTTATAAATTATTATAAGATAATGGCTATAATTCCCTGTGCTATACCATATATCCTTGTTGCTTATCTATTTTAATTATACATACTAGCTTGTGTTTGTTAATCCCATACCCATAATTTGTCCCTTCCCTTTCCCTCTCCCCTTTGGTAACCATTAGTTTGATTTCTGTATCTGTGAGTCTGTTTCTCTTTTGCTATATACATTCATTTGCTTTTTTTTTTTTTTTTTTGCGGTACGCAGACCTCTCACTGTTGTGGCATCTCCTGTTGCAGAGCACAGGCTCCGGACGCGCAGGCTCAGTGGCCATGGCTCACGGGCCTAGCTGCTCTGCGGCATGTGGGATCTTCCCGGACCGGGGCACGAACCCATGTCCCCTGCATCGGCAGGCGGACTCTCAACCATTGCGCCACCAGGGAAGCCCCATGCTTTTTGTTTTTTAGATTCCACATATAAATGATATCATACAATATTTGTCTTCCTCTTTCTGACTTATTTCACCGAGCATAATGTTCTCTAGGTCCATTCATGTTGCTGTGTTTGGCAGAATTTTATTCTTTTTATGGCTGAGTAATATTCTAGTGAGGTGGTCACAGGAAACCGGGCAGCCACTAGGGCAGACCTCTCTCCACACCTGCACATTCCTCATGGGTGGTGTCCAGCCTTCCTATCTGTTCCAGTGGTTCTCCAGCCAGTCAAGGGAGCTTGTCTCCTATGCATAGAATTCCAGAACTGGGGTACCCAATCTGTGGCTTTCATTGCTCACTTCCCAGGGTGGATCTTTGCCAATGAATTCTCCCTTTTCCTCTGAGTCCTCTCCTGGGGCACAGGTCCCAACCCTGTCGCTCTTCTTCCCTTCTTACCAAATTACATGTGTCATACCTATAGCCTCGTTTGTATAGCAGTCCTTCTGCCAGTTTCTAGTTAGTTTTCAGTGAGAATTGTTCCACATGTGGATGTATTTTGGATGTGTTCATGGGGGAAGGTGAGTTCTGCATCCTCCTACTCTGCCATCTTAATTTCAGATCAACAATTAATTTTATGCAGTGTAAGAGATCAGTAAAATCCCTCTACCCTTAACTTTTTCAAATGCCCCGGTTACCTCATACTCTCTTATACTTTCCAGTCTTCTCTCTTTACCTGAAATCCTTTCCCTCAGATTGCATATTCCTTACACCTCATTCCCCCTCAGTCCCTTTTTTCTTATTGTTACTCACTCACCTAAAGCAATAGACAGTGAAGCAACAGGGTGAAAGTTTGCCTATATGGTGCAAAGAGGTCAAATATGAATTTCCATGGAGAAAAATGCTGATAGACTAGTAAAAGAGAATGGAGTGTTGTCACTTATTTATTAAAAGTGTAAGAATAAGACTTCCCTACACACCATTTTCCTTCCACAGATTTTTGATTCCTTTCTCATTCCTCATTAGGCTGCTTCACTTCCTACTCCTATTCTTCTTCTTTATTGTCTACATAGCCTTTCCTTTGCATAGTCATAGCATGAAAAGTATACTTTATATCAATTAAGCTAGGGAAAAAGCAGAATAATTGTGTTGTCTTTGATTGATGAGGCTGTCATATTAGTTAAATCAAATCTGCAAGTAGGCAAAGTGCTGCAGCATTTGTTTTAAAAGGGATATGTAGAGCACTGCATTCTATGGAGTGTCTCACTCATTGCATCATGCTCACAGCAGCTCCTTCAAAAGCTGAACACATGGCTTCTGACCTCAAAAAGTTGATCATCTACTTGGTGCAATCAAACATACACAATTGGAAACATTTTAAAAGAAAATATCAACAAATACAGGTTGATTTTGTAACAAATTGTGCCCCTAGTCAAGGTGGGCCACTCTTCTGGGGGCAATCAAGGAAGGGATCTGACGTGTGCCAGTTAGACTTTCAAGAGGTATTACAAGGAAGTAGATGAATGTAGAGGAATACAAACAGAGAGGTTAGGACTGATCCATGGTGCCTTCCAAAAGTCAGTGGATAAATTCAGATTTGGATCCAACACCACTTAGTGATTAGTCACTGTGTGCTAGGATTGGTGTTTTTACATGTGTGATCTTGTAATTATCATAACAGCTTTGTAGTGATACTAATGATCAGAAGAATTATGTAACTAAACCAAAATCAATTCTAATACTTGATTTTTGATTCTAAATCTGGTGCTTTTTTGATTGTACCCCATAAATAAAAAGGGAAATCTGAGGAAAAGACAGAGAAATAAAATCTTGAAAAGTAGACATGGTAATACAGCTGAGAATTAAACAATCTGAAAGGGGAACCATTGGATTTAGCTAAGCAGAATGGTTTATTTTCAGTGAAGAATCCACATGGAAGCAAGCTAACCTGTTTGTGCTAGCTCTCACATGGGGAGAACATTCTCTTGAAACTTCAGGACCATTTTTACATTATTTGCATTAAGAAGGATTAAGTAGGAATGATTCAGGCTACAGTGTTTTCTTTGTTAAGTTGT
The DNA here is from genome assembly GCF_949752795.1 of Hyperoodon ampullatus. NCBI lineage: Eukaryota > Metazoa > Chordata > Mammalia > Artiodactyla > Ziphiidae > Hyperoodon > Hyperoodon ampullatus. The sequence continues at coordinate 98,186,383 of NC_136913.1, forward strand.
GATTAGTGTCTTTGTCCAATAAAGATGTGTGCAAATTGAATTCAGAGTAACGTGATCTCTATTTGTAATGTACATTGCCACTGTATTCTGACAACTTGAGATCTGTCATGAAGAAAGAAATAAAATAATTAGCAATCAGCAGTGGGAGTTTAATACTTTAATTCTCCAGCTGTTGTGCAAAATGTGTTTGTGCATGTAGATTCAATTAGTCATAAAGTAGGGAATCAGTATAATGCAGCTATATTATACAGACTTTGAACATGCACTGTTGGTAGAAATTGATATGTTGTTTAGTTTACTGTCACTATTTAAAGGGAATGCAGACATCAGAAATATTTCAAACTAAGGGTTCTTAATATTGACAAGGAAACATTAAGAGAGACACATGGCCAGAGTAGAACCACAGAATATATTGAATGTATAATATATAAATTGAGATAATAACTACAAAGGAAATATTGTAACTTGACTATTTGCAACTTAAAAATAAATACAATTGAAACATTTGTCTATCTAAATGAAATATAAACACAATTTAATGACAAATGACAATCTGAGGTAAAATTTTTGCAAATATATGCAGAGATAGGGCCAATGCATTTGATGTGTAAAGAAAAGTTTGCAGATCAGTGACAATTAAAAAAATACACACATAGTAGCACCCCAGTAAAAAATGGTCAAAAGCTATGAACGAAAAATTCAAAAAAGAAGAAGTATGAATACAAATAAATGTGTAAAAAGATATGTCCTTACTAGCAAAAATATAGTAGGAAAAAATGCACAATGAGTTTATATCTTAATCTTCCCTTTCTCCCACATGAGACACACAAAAATGTTAATAATAAAATAAAATTAGAAAGACATGGTGAAGTTAAAAATGATAAACTATTGTGTGAAACAGAAAGAGAGATATACTTAGTGGTGAAATCACAGGCACAACTGAGTTCCAGTTTTAAGTACAGGCAGAAGTCACTGAAAATTTTACTTATATGTAATAAAGGATCCTTAAGCATTGCATACATGGAAGGGCAGAGATAAATTCACAGTGTGAAATCAAGAGCTTTGATGAAGCTCTCTTGGTCATGAAAAGAAAAAGATAAAACTTGGACAACTGCCTGGGGTTGTTGTCTTTTTAAAGCTGCATATCTTATAATTTTCTCAGCACAGGTCTTTTACCTCCTTAGGTAGGTTTATTCCTAGGTATTTTATTCTTTTTGATATGATGGTAAATGGGGTTCTTTCCTTAATTTCTCTTTCCGATAGTTCATTGTTAGTGTATAGAAATGCAACAGATTTCACTGATGAAAGAAATTGGAGATAACACAAACATATTGAAAGATATACTGTGTTCACGGAATGGAATAATTAATATTGTTAAAATGACCGTACAACCCAAGGCAATCTACAGACTCAATGCAATCCCTTATCAAAATACTAAGGGCATTTTTCAAAGTACTGGAACAAATAATTTTAAAATTTGTATGGAAACACAAAAGACCCAAATAGCCACAACAATCTTGAGAAAGAAGGACAGAGGTAGAGGAATCATGCTCTCTGACTTCAGACTATACTACAAAGCTACAGTAATCAAAACAGTATGGTAATGGCACAAAAACAGATACATGGATCAATGGAACATAATAGAAAGCCCAGAAATAAACCCACACTTATGGTCAATTAATCTATGGCAAAGGAGTTAAGAATATACAATGTAGAAAAGACAGTCTCTTCAATAAGCAGTGCTGGAACAAACTGGACAGCTACATGTAAAAGAATGAAGTTAGAACATTCTCTAACACCCTATACAAAAGTGAACTCAAAATAGATTAAAGACCTTAATGTAAGACCTGAAACTGTAAAACTCCTATAAGAAAACTTAGGCAGACACTCTTTGACATAAATTGTATCAATATTTTTTGGATCTGTCTCCTAAAGCAAAGGAAACAAAATCAAAAATTAGCAAATGGGACCTAATTAAACTTAAAAGCTTTTGCACAGCAAAGGAAACCATTGACAAAATGAAAAGACAACCCACTGAATGGGAGAAAATATTTGAAAATCCTATATTGGATAAGGGGTTAATATCCAAAATATATAAACAGCTCATACAATTCAACATGAAAAAAAACAATCAACACAATTAAAAAATGGGCAGAGGAACTCAATAGACAGTTTTCCAAAGGAGACATACAGGTGGCCAACAGGCATATGAAAAGATGCTCAACATCATTAATCGTCAGAGAAATGAAAATCAAAACCACAATGAGATATCACCTCACATCTGTCAAATAGCTATCATCAAAAATAACACAAATAACAAATGTTGGTGAGGATGTAGAGAAAAGGAAACCCTCTTACACTGTTGGAAATGTAAATCGCTGCACCCACTGTGGAAAACAGTATGGGGGTTTCTCAGAAAACTGAAAATAAAACTACCATACGCCTAAGCAATTCCACTACTGGGTATGTATTCAAAAACAAACAACAACAAAAAAATGAAAACATTAATAGAAAAGATACATGCACCCCAATGTTCATAGCAGCATTATATACAATTGCTGAGATATACAAGCAACCTAAGTATCCATCAACAGATGAATGGATAAAGATGTGGTATATTCCTCAACATAATAAAGGCCATATATGACAAACCCACAGCCAACATTGTCCTCAATGGTGAAAAACTGAAACCATTTCCACTAAGATCAGGAACAAGACAGGGCTGCACACTCTCACCACTCTTATTCAACTTAGTTTTGGAAGTTTTAGCCACAGCAATCAGAGAAGAAAAGGAAATAAAAGGAATCCAAATTGGAAAAGAAGAAGTAAAGCTGTCACTGTTTGCAGATGACATGATACTATCCATAGAGAATCCTAAAGATGCCACCAGAAAACTACTAGAGCTAATCAATGAATTTGGTAAAGTAGCAGGATACAAAATTAATGCACAGAAATCTCTGGCATTCCTGTACACTAATGATGAAAAACCTGAAAGTGAAATCAAGAAAACACTCCCATTTACCATTGCAACAAAACGAATAAAATATCTAGGAATAAACCTCCCTAAGGAGACAAAAGACCTGTATGCAGAAAATGATAAGACACTGATGAAAGAAATTAAAGATGATACAAATAGATGGAGAGATATACCATGGTCCTGGATTGGAAGAATGAATATTGTGAAAATGACTCTACTACCCAAAGCAATCTACAGATTCAATGCAATCCCTATCAAACTACCACTGGCATTTTTCACAGAACTAGAACAAAAAATTTCAAAATTTGTTTGGAAAAAAAAAGACCCCGAATAGCCAAAGCAATCTTGAGAATGAAACACGGAGCTGGAGGAATCAGGCTCCCTGACTTCAGACTATACTACAAAGCTACAGTAATCAAGACAGTGTGGTACTGGCACAAAAACAGAAAGATAGATCAATGGAACAGGATAGAAAGCCCAGAGATAAACCCACGCACATATGGTGAACTTATCTTTGATAAAGGAGGCAGGAATGTACAGTGGAGAAAGGACAGCCTCTTCAATAAGTGGTGCTGGGAAAACTGGACAGGGACATGTAAAAGTATGAGATTAGATCATTCCCTAACACCATACACAAAAATAAGCTCAAAATGGATTAAAGACCTAAATGTAAGGCCAGAAACTATCAAACTCTTAGAGGAAAACATAGGCAGAACACTCTATGACATAAATCACAGCAAGATCCTTTTGGACCCACCTCCTAGAGAAATGGAAATAAAAACAAAGATAAACAAATGGGACCTAATGAAACTTCAAAGCTTTTGCACAGCAAAGGAAACCATAAACAAGACCAAAAGACAACCCTCAGAATGGGAGAAAATATTTGCAAATGAAGCAACTGACAAAGGATTAATCTCCAAAATTTATAAGCAGCTCATGCAGCTCAATAGCAAAAAAACAAACAACCCAATCCAAAAATGGGCAGAAGACTTAAATAGGCATTTCTCCAAAGAAGATATACAGACTGCCAACAAACACATGAAAGAATGCTCAACATCATTAATCATTAGAGAAATGCAAATCAAAACTACAATGAGATATCATCTCACACCAGTCAGAATGGCCATCATCAAGAAATCTAGAAACAATAAATGCTGGAGAGGGTGTGGAGAAAAGGGAACACTCTTGCACTGCTGGTGGGAATGTGAATTGGTACAGCCGCTATGGAGAACATTATGGAGGTTCCTTAAAAAACTAAAAATAGAACTACCATATGACCCAGCATTCCCACTACTAGGCATATACCCTGAGAAAACCATAATTCAAAAAGAGACATGTACCAAAATGTTCATTGCAGCTCTATTCACAATAGCCCGGAGCTGGAAACAACCTAAGTGTCCATCATCGGATGAATGGATAAAGAAGATGTGGCACATATATACAATGGAATATTACTCAGCCATAAAAAGAAACGAAACTGAGCTATTTGTAATGAGGTGGATAGACCTAGAGTCTGTCATACAGAGTTAAGTAAGTCAGAAAGAGAAAGACAAATACCGTATGCTAACACATATATATGGAATTTAAGGGGGAAAAATGTCATGAAGAACCTAGGGGTAAAACAGGAATAAAGACACAGACCTACTAGAGAATGGACTTGAGGATATGGGGAGCGGGAAGGGTAGGCTGTGACAAAGCGAAAGAGAGGCATGGACATATATACACTACCAAACGTAAGGTAGATAGATAGTGGGAAGCAGCTGCATAGCACAGGGAGATCAGCTCGGTGCTTTGTGACCGCCTGGAGCGGTGGGATAGGGAGGGTGGGAGGGAGGGAGATGCAAGAGGGAAGGGATGTGGGAACAGATGTATATGTATGACTGATTCACTTTGTTATAAAGAAGAAACTAATAAAAAATATAATAATAAATAAATAAAAAGAATAAACAAACAAACAAAAAGATGTGGTATATATATGTATACATATATATGGTATACACACACACACACACAGAATGGAATACTATTTAGCCAAAAAAAGAATGAAACTTTGCCATTTGCAACTACATGGATGGACTTGGAGAGTATTATGCTTAGTGAAATAAGTCAGACAGAGAAAGACAAATACTGCATATAATCACCTATACGTGGAATCTAAAAGACAAAACAAACTCGTGAATATAACAGAAAAGAAACAGACTCACAGATATAGAGAACAAACTAGTGGTTATTAGTGGGGAGAGGGAAGGGGGAGGGGCAAGATGGGAGTAGGGGATTAAGAGGTACAAGCTACTATTTATAAAATAAAGAAGCTCCAAAGATATGTTGTATAACACAGAGAATATAGCCAGTATTTTATAATAACTATAAATGGAGTATAGCCTTTAAAAATTGTGAATCACTCTTGTACACCTATAACTTATATAATATTGTACATCAACTATACCTCAATTTTAAAAAAGCTGCATATCTCTGAGATCCACCTTTCTCCTGGCCTTTCAAACCATCACAGATATGAGTAAAGAAGGAGTCCTTGAACTCTCTTTGCTCCTGGTAACTTGCATCCCTCCCACACCTCCATCAAGAGAGGGCCCCAGCTTTAGGAGCTCTTGACAAGACCTCTATTCTATCTTTCCACACTCACACGTACACTGAAAGCCAGGCCTATCCCTAAATATGCAGGGTCCAGAGCAAGTGTACCAACAGAAGCATGTGTATTATATTTATACCTATTGAAATTTTGAAGATAGAGCTAACAAAATGTTAAATAAAATAATATTCTATCTTCGACCTTGATGGCTATACTTTTATATTGATAAAATCAAAACATTATAACTATGTTTTTTATATGCTGAAAATTAGTAAAATGTCAAAAACTACTGAATTATTATTTTACATAGATGACTTTCTGTTTAAAGTTTGGTGGTGTTTGTAGGAGTAATAAAATAAATACATAATTCATAAGTTAGTACATATTTGTTCCATTAACTCTATTTTTTTTGCTTTCATTGCAAAAAGATTATAAGGTTGTTAGAATCAAGATTTTCAAATAATCTGTGTTCTGATTTGAAGGATTAAAATTAATATATATTCAAAATTTATAAAATTTGAATGTATTTTATATAAAACATAAATTTAAATAAATTTAAAATAAAATTAATTTTTGTTTTTTAAGTTATTTTTCTTATAAAATAAAATCAGTAAAACTAAAAAGCAAACTTAATATCATACTTTTAAATCAAAATTATGTACAGTTTAAGTATTTTATTTAATTTTTAAAAAAGAAATAAACCATATTAAATATTTGTATAAAATGAGATTATTCACAAATTTTTAGTTGACATGTGTTAGTAACCAAAGAAAATAATTGGTATTATATTTTACACATGTCATACCTTGACAGATGTAGATACACCTTTAAGAATAATATGAATTGTTTAATAAAGCAAAATATTTCTCAGCCAACGAGCAGTTGCTGGATTTGTGAGTTTCTCAGGAACCATGAATTGTATCAGGAAGAGAAGCAAAAAATTGATGCTAAGCACTATTCTGAGATGAAACTTTGCTATGAAACAATCCATTGCATTCAAATAATATGAGTTGAAGGGTTTGACAAGTTAGTCTTTTCTACTACTAAAGTGATTCTGCTGCTCAATCTCTCCTCACACTCTAATGCACTGTCTAGCTCTGACTAAACAGCAGTGCAAACTACAAATCTTCATCACATGTGTTAGTTTAGATTCTTTGAGAAGCAGATGCCAAAACAGGATTAGACATGTAAGCGACTTATTAGGGAAAATGCCTATGAAAGACAAAGGAAAGGGATTTGTAGGTAGGGAGCATCTTCAGACAGTGGTACAAGTCTGACCCCTGTAGGAGAAGGCAAAGAAAGGTGAGAAAAAAGATCGCAGAAGTATCTCAGACTGCAGTGCTGTTCTTAGAAAGTTTTGGGCAAGTCAGTAGGTATTCTCTGATCCAAAGTAACCCATTAGAAAAAACCCATGTCCTGCAAGAAAAACCCTGTTCATGTTTCCCTACAGTACTTAAATTTTGGCTAGGAGCCTTGGAAGTGTGGCCTTTACAGAAATATGGTAGTGGACCCAGAGGACCCACAGCTGAAGCTGTTCGTCAGCTAAGCTCCATGATGCAGATTTAGGCAGCACATTTCTTGGTGACCAAAGTTCATGGGTAGGGTTCAAGATTGTTAAGATATCAGTTCTTCAGAAATTCACTTACAGAGTCAACTCAATGCTTATCAAAATCCTAGCAGGTTTTTCCTATATAAATTTATAAACTGATTCTCAAATTCATATGACAATGCAAAGGACCTAGAGTAGTCAAAATGACTTCTGTAAACAAGAACAAAAGTTGGAAGACTAACATTACCTCTTTTCAAGACTTACTTAAATTTATAGTAATCAAATTAGTGTGGTTTTGGTGTGAAGATACACAAATAGATCAACAGAACAAAATAAAGAGTTCAGAAATAGACTCATACACATGTATAAAAATGATTTTCAACAATGGTGCAAGGACAGTTCAGTCAGCGGGAAAAGGAAAGTCTTTTCAACAAATGGTGCTGGAACAAATGAATATATGTATGCAAAAATAAACTTCAGTCTATACATAATAACGCATTAAAATTTTATTTGAAATGGTTCATAGACCTAAATGTAAAGATTTCTTAGATTAAGTACTGGCAAACAGCAGTTTGCAGGCCATATCCAGCTCACCATATGTTATTTATTTATTTATTTATTTTTTTTTTTAACGCGGGCCTCTCATTGTTGTGGCCTGTCCCATTGCAGAGCACAGGCTCCGGACGCTCAGGCTCAGCGGCCATGGTTCACGGGCCCAGCCACTCTGCGGCATGTGGGATCTTCCCAGACCGGGGTATGAACCCGTGTCCCCTGAATCGGCAGGCGGACTCTCAACCACTGCGCCACCAGGGAAGCCCCACCATATGTTTTTATATATAAAAATTTATTGGATTATATTCTTGCCTATTAATTATGTATTGTCTATGGCTACTCTTGTACTACAAAAGCAGAGTTGGATAGTCGTGAAAGAAACGACATGGTCTGAAAAGCCCAAAGTATTTACTATCTAGTCCTTTAGAGAAAAATTTTTTACTGACTTCTGTATAAGGTATAACAAAAGCACAATCCATAAAAGCAAAAAATGATAAATTGCACTCAGCAAAATTAGAAATTTCTCCATAAGTCTTCACAAGACACTGTTAGGAGATCAAAAAGACAGGTCATAGACTAGGAGAAAATACTTGCAAATCGTATCTGACAAGGAACTTTTATCCAGAATATACAAAGAACTCTTAAAACTCAACAATGAAAAATACAAACAACCTAATAATAAAATGGGCAGAAGACTTGAACAAGTGCTTCACCAAAGAAGATATATATATAGCAAATATGCACATGAAAAAATACTCAGCATTATTAGTCATTAATGAAATGTGTATTAAAACCACAATGAGAAACCACTAAATACCTATTAGAATGGCTAAACTTCAAAAGACTCACCATACCAAGTATTGGCAAGTTTGTGGAGGAACTGAAACTTTGTACAGCACTGATGAGAATGTAATATTGTACAGCCACTTGGGAAAACAGTTTGCCATTCTCTTAAAGTTAAATGTTCACCTGTCATGATCCAACCATTCTACTCACAATGATTTACACAAGAGAAATAAAAATATATGCCCCTGCAATTACCTGTATATGAAAATATTCATAGCAGTTTTATTTATAATTCTCAAAAACTGGAAACAAATGTTCATCAGCAGGTGAATGAATGAACAAACTGTGGTATATTCACCATTGATACATGCAACAACATGAATAAATCTCTAATTATGCCAAATGAATAAAGTCAAACAAAAAGAGGAGCTCATACTATATGATTCCATTTATATAAAATTCTAGAAAATTAAAAATTTATAGTTACAGAACACAGATCATTGGTTACTTGCTGGGGAGTGTTAAGAGGGGCAGGAGAAAGGGACTGCAAAGAGGTACAAGGAAAGTTGAGGGAAGTAAATGTGTTCATTAGATTGATTGGAGTGATGGTTTCATGATTCTGTAGATATATCAAAGCTTATCAAATTGTACACTTTAAACATGCCAATTATACTTCAATATAGCTGTTTTTAAAAGTTAATAAAAGTGTTCACTGACAAGAGTTTACCCTCTTTAGGGACCAGGACCCCTAACCATGCAGAACCTAGGATTGTGAAGATGTGAGTTCCTCCTCGTTGGAAGTGATGGTAAGAGGACCATTCCAACTTTGACCCCCTGGTTCCTGGACTCATGTAGTCTTCCTCTTGGGGATACAATGCCATATAGAGATCTTTAATTTAATACACTTACTGCTTCTTGGAGGATGGCACCCTTTCTCTGCAAAGCATTGCATCTGAACTTTTGCTTTAGCTGTGCCCTTAAAAAGCTATTCCAATGCTCTTTGAAGCCAGTTGCTTCTGGAGGGTGCAGTGTGTGATACCAACTGTGGATACCATGGCCATGAGCCCATTTCTGCACCTCCTTTGTTTGAAAGTGTGTACCTTGGTGGGATGTTGGATGCTACATTGTATAGGATTCCATCCTCATGGATTGAGCCTTTCTAAGCCCCTGGATGGTATTGTTGGTTGAGTCTCTTCATACAGGAAAGGCAAACCCATACCTGGAATAAACATATGTCCCTGTGAGGACAAACCACTGACCTTTCTCAGATATATGGGACTTTATGTATACGACTTTCCACAAAGTGGGTGACTGGTCTCCACGAGGCATAGAGCCATAGCAGGAGCTCAGCATTGGTCTCTATTGCTGACAGGTTGGAGATTCAGAGGCAGCACCTGCTAAACTAGTCTTGGAAGGTAGAAGTCTATGCTTAGGCCTACATATAACCTCCATCTTTGCCACCCTGGTCATTCTGTTCATGCGTCTGTTGTACTATTTCCAGGGTGGTCCATGACAAAAGCTAACTAATGATAACTGGCTGAGTTTTGTCTATTCTTTTAAGTGCCTTTTCCATGGTGGATGCCTTCTGCTGGGCATTAATGTATAATATAAAAAAAGTTTTTACATTTAGTGCGTACTCCCATATGTTCATATGCCTCTACTCCAGACATCTTTGTCTCTAATTTTCCAGTCCTTTTTCCTTCCAGGCTCTAGACCAGATGGCCAGCAATTTATAATTTCCTTTATACGTTTTTTCATGCTCCTTCTAACAATTTAGAAGGAAATGCACTCTATTTCCATTCCTTTAGAAGTTACCATTAAAAGTTTAAGATGCATACTTAATAGAGTCTAAAGTTACTCACTATTTCTAGGCTTCTCTTGAACACTCTAAGGGTGTAGAAGGCTTTGACTCTGATCACTCTATCTCAATATTACATGTTACAACTGTCCTGTATTTTAGTTTTATCTTTTCTTTATACTCCCCTAATAAGACACTGTTATTTTTTATTCAATTATTATTTGTTTATATTTATGCATACCCTCTTACTCTCTTCTCATCATTTCCCCTTGCGTTTTAAGCTTTCCTTGTTGAAGGCTTCCTTTTCCTTATTCCTGAATTATATCCTTTAAAATTCCCTTCAGTGAAGGTCTGTTTTATGTAAATTCCCTCCATTTTTGTTTTCCAGAAAAGTGAATTTTGAATGAGAGCTGATATATTTTCTCAGCACTTTGAAGTTATTACACTGTCATGTTTTCTGGTACTACTCTGGAGAAGTCTACTGTGAGTTTAATTGCTATTACTTTAAATGTATTTTGTCTTTACTCTCTGTTTTTAACAATTTTTTGTTTTGGTGTCCTTCAGTTTCACTATGACATGTCAGATGTGGACTTCTTTTTATTTATCCTGCTTGTGATTCATTGTGTTTCTTCAACCTGAAGGCATTAGTTGTTACCTCTTTGACTCTTGACTCTCCACCATCCTCATAATTCTCTTTCTTCTTGGACTCCTATCATATACCCATTGGACCTTCTCATTCTATTTTCATGTTTCTAAACTTCTCTTTGAATATTTTCCATCTCTTTGTCTTTCTGGACTGCATTTTTGGGTTTTTCAGATCTAACAGTTTACAGATCTTTGCTTTATTAAGCAAAATATTTTATTTTTTGATATTAGTAAATCTCTTCTGAGATGCTGCAACTTCATAATCAGTTTTTCTCCCTTATTTCCACCTCTCTCTCTCTCTCTATTTCTGTCTTTTGCTCCCACTCTTTCTCCTTCCTCCAATCTCTCTCTCTCCCTTCCTTCCTGGCTCAAAAATTTGCTCTCTTTTTTGGGGTCTCACACATGAATATTTTAAACTTTATATTTTGATCAGCTATGAATTTAACAGCATTCTTATTGTATTTTATCCAGAATTTCTTAAAGATTTAATGGATTTTTCTCAAGATGTTTAATCTGCCTTATTTCTAGGAACCAAAGTTGACATGCATGACCTTTTAAAATAAAAACTAATAAAATTAATTAACAGCATATATAATAACTCAAGATTATGAGTTAAGCAAACTTTGCTTGGCTTCAATCTATATGGTAATAATACCAGGCAGTAACAGAGGACCTGAAACATTTTCAAAGCACTTTTTATATTTTATCTAATTTTACCCTCTCAAAACATTTGTAAAGTTGAATATCTTTACCAGAGAGGTGAAGGTACTTGTCAAGCTCACATAGCAAGTTAGGAGGAACTCACACCATTAGACACTAAGACCAATACACTCTTTACTATTAATTATTCATAAAGTAATATATTTGTCTCTCCGCCTGAGAAAACCCTCTTTTGATTGTAAGAAATCCAGAGAGCTACAATGTACATTTTCTTCCTATTTGAAAGAATGTCTTGGACTCCAAAGTTTGTGCTTTGGGATTAGAATATAAAAAAGACTCTATGCTAGAAGCCCTGGTTACAGTTTCCTCTGGGTTATGAAGGCAGAACAGTTTTATACTTATCTTTTGGAAGGCATCATGACATATTCTATATTATCATTACTTATATAAAAAAAATAAAACTTGCAAGTGCCAAAAAGCACTGTCCTTCTATCCCTAAGACGTTTTTAATCAACAAAATTACCAGGGCTTAGCCTTGTGTCCCCTGCTTTTCAACATGTAAAGGTCTTTAGGTCTCCTCTCAGTCACAGTGCTATTCTGCACCCATCCTGACATTCAGATGGATATTTCTTTGAATATAATCCAGAAGGAATGATGTTTCTTTTCTACCTGAAAATTTAACCTTCTTGGAAGTTAAGCTGATTCAAACACAGCTGGGCAAGACCAAAGATATTTTTTTTGTAGGTAAATAATATGAGTTGGTTGCAAGCTAAACAAACCTATGTAGGTGGCCTCTATAAGCTTATTTGCTTGAGACTTGTCAGCTTATCTTGTCAGCGCTTGTAGGATATACATAGGAACAGAATCCTCCCTTTAGAAATGGATGAGGTGATTGGAGGATATTCCTGAAGTTAAGTGGGAGGGAGAGGACTGGGAAGGTTGTAGGGAAGGAAGGAACAAAGGCTAAACTATGATGTTTTTATTTTCCTTTACTTTACTGGAATGGAAATAGAGGTACAAAGTCTTACAAAGTAAGTTTATTTCCCTTAATTAGGAAGCCATTGAATAGGGAAAAGTGGCAAATATGGATTGTGTTCCTATATGGTTTAGGTGGTATGTTTTCTGGACCTTAAATACTGAATTTTGGAACAAGGCTGGGTCATATATATTGAGCAATAATAATAATATAGAAACAACTACTATTTATTGAGCACATATGATGTGATAGGCACTGTTATAAGTCCTTTACATATGTTCATTAAATTAATTTTCAGAACAACTATTAGGTAATACTGGTATCCATATTGACATCCATATTTCAAAGATGAAGAAACTGAGTCTCAGAGATGTTAAGTAACTTGTCAAGGTTCGAAATCTAGAAAATGAAGCTAGAATTTGAACTCAGATACCTGGCTTCTGTGCTCTCTGCTATCTTTATTTCTTCAGAATTCTTATCTTAACATTTCCCTTTCTCTTACATGAAACCCCTGCTACTTCTGGGGATAGCGGTGCTATGGTGCCCATTTAATGGGGGTTAACATTAAAAAGGAAGCTATTGAGAAGTGTCATTAAGCAAAAAAGAGTTTCCAAATTCCAGGTGAAAATTTTAGCTATTGATCAAGAAATCTATCAAAAATAGCTAAGAGGGCTTCCCTTGTGGCGCAGTGGTTGGGAGTCCGCCTGCCGGTGCAGGGGATGCGGGTTTGTGCCCCGGTCCGGGAGGATCCCACATGCCACAGAGCGGCTGGGCCCGTGAGCCATGGCTGCTGAGCCTGCGCGTCCGGAGCCTGTGCTCCGCAATGGGAAAGGCCACAACAGTGAGAGGCCTACATACCGCAAAAAAAAAAAAAAAAAAAAAAAAAAAAATGCTAAGAATTACACATTCTGGGGGTGGGGGGTGATACTTGTGTAGTGAGTCTGATGTAAGTTATCTCAGTTCGACTGACCTTTATCTGTATTTGCCTCAAAGAAGAGGACCAGAGAGAGCATGAACAATTTTCCAGTGCAAAGCCCTGAGTTTAGGAAGTGTTTTCATCATTTAGACCTTTCACTTGATCCTCATTCTGCAAATATTTGTTGAGTGCCTACTATTTGTCAGGCACTGTGCTAGGCATTGAAGGTATTTTGATGAGCAGAGACAGGCCTGTCATCCTCTTATAGAATTTGTAGTCTACCAGGGGAGGCAGAGAAGCTAGGAGTCCCACAAACAAATGTGTAATTACAAACTGAGGCATGAGTTGTGAAGGAGAGGCATTTGGGACCATAGTAGGGAGAGTATCATGGGAAGAATATGGTCTCCTTCAGATGATTAGAAAACACTTCTCTGAGGAAATGACATTCCAGGTAGAGGAAGCATCATATAAAGGCCCTGTGACCCTTGTTCTTAAAGTCTAGAATGAGAAATAGATTAATTGCTTATTCATGGAAAAACTACTTTGCTTATAACTTTGTGTACTGTTCATACTTTTCAAAGAGTTGTTTAGACATGCTCTTTTACCTTCTTGTTGACCAAACAAATAAAAAAAATAACTTTCTTCTGGTAAGGTCACTTCTGTTTTTGCTGAGATCCTTAGATTAAGGAAAACTGATTTATCCATAAGGCTATCTTTTTTTTTTTTTTTTTTCTTGCTCTATGCGGGCCTCTCACTGTTGTGGCCTCTCCCGCTGCGGAGCACAGGCTCCAGACGCGCAGGCTCCGCGGCCATGGCTCACGGGCCTAGCCGATCCGCGGCATGTGGGATCCTCCCAGACCGGGGCACGAACCCGTGTCCCCTGCATCGGCAGGCGGACTCTCAACCACTGCGCCACCAGGGAAGCCCAAGGCTATCTTCTTAAGCATCTTCTTTCTACTCTCCTTTCCTCTTACTCTTACACAAAGATTTATTGGATGCCTATAATATGCCAAGTACTAGTATTCTTCTCTTCACAACCAAATTCTTGTTAGAGTAGTCTATACTTGATGCCCCCATTTTCTCACATTCTTAACCCATTGCGTTCTGCTTTCTATCCCCATCATTGCCCTGAAACTGCCAAATCCAGAATTCTGTTTTTCAGTTCCTCGTTGTACTTGGTTTCTCTGCAGCATTTAGCCCTGTTGTTCAAGCAAACAAACAAACAAACAAAACACAATTACCTCTTCTCTTTTGCCTTCTATGACAGAGTTCTCTCTTGCTTCTTCTACCTCTCTCATTAGTTCTTCATCATTTTTGCTGGCTCCTCTTTACCTAATACTAGAATGTTGTTGCTTTCCAAGTCATCACTCTCATCATTTATTTTTTTCTTACATGCATAGTCTCTCTAGGTAATCCTATATACTTCAGTGGAATACATAGGAATTTGTATCTCCAGTAGCCTCCTTTCTCCTAAGCTCTAAATTATTGTACCCAACTGTGCACTAAATATCCCTCTCTGATATCCTGTATATATTTCATATTTAACATGTTTTAGAGTGAAATCATTCTCCCTGCCTTCAGTGCAGTCTCTAACCTGAAGCCACAGTGACCTTGTAAAATACAAATATGATTGTTATCATTGCCTCTGCTTGAAAGTCTTCAATGGTTTCACATTGCCATCCTGAGTATCTTGTAGTCACTATAGTTTAATCTCCACTCCTTCTCCACATCAAACTACTAGCCAACCACAAAACATATCTGGGGCCTTTGCATGTGCCAATCTCTTTACCTGGAATACCCCTTTCCCATTTTCCCTTTTTCTGCTTAAATTTCACCTTTTTAATTAACACCTACCTGGCTACTGTAGAGGGAAATAGTTGGTTTATTTCTCATATCTTTGGGCTTTCATGTCATGTAGAATATTCTTCCACTGTGGCACTTAGACATAAATATATGTCTATACATGTTATATAAATATGTAAATGTAACATGATATTTCTTAGAGTAGACTGTGTGCTCAAATGTAGGAATAGAATCTTACATACAATATGCAAAATAAAGTGGTATTTAATACATATTTAATGTATAAATGAATCTGGGGATTCCAGGGAAGGCCATATATAAAGAATTAGTTAATTGCCATAGGCTGATACTTGAGAATTTTGTTTTACTCAGTTACTTAGTTAGATACTTAACTCATCTTGATGATGAGAAAAAAATTAACCATAATTGCATGAAGTATGTTTCCAACTTCAACTCATAGATTATCCATTGTTCCTGATTAATGGGTTTTACTATCTATAATTAATAAAAATAGCCCATCATTCAAAGTGATTTCTTGAGTCACATTTTTTTCTTTTGTCTGAAGTCTAATGAGAGGTAATCTGCAGTAGAGTACAGTGCTGTTGGTTTTCTCAGACACACTTTGCCACTTTATTAGTAAGTTAAAAGCCTATAAAGCCTGTAGCTTCTTTGGGGTTCATGGGAAAGAGTAGAGTTCTTTTTTCCAGGAAACAAAAACATAAACTTTTTGAATGTAACTATTAATTGACATATTCTTGAATATTTCTATCAAAGGAATGGAATGCAAAGTATTTTAAATAAAGTATTTTAATTAAAATTAAATTTATTATAAAAGGCAATTCAGTGTATAAATTATAAAGTGGTCAGATATTTGCAGAAAATATAGAAATTTAAATCTGCATTTGTACTAAATTTAACTAAATGGAATATACCTGAAAGTTGCATTTAAAAGGCCCAAATGCCACAGTAAAAAGAAAAAAGGATGTTGCATATATTGAAATGAACGTGTTATATAAAACAGGTGTTGAAGAATACAACCAATACCTATCTTAAGATTATTTTATTTGAAAGAGCTTCCCCTCACCCCATATGCTGTTCTGTTTTGAATGAGGTATTATAATCCTCAATGTATCTTAAACTACATTTGGTAAAATCTATGTTACCTGACAACAATTTAAAAATTTTAACTAGCATTTTGATAATGCTTAATCTAAATATAAAAATAAATATAAAGTAGAAAGTTTTCTGGCAAAATGAATCTAAATACTAACCAGACTACAATGGATTGGTGTGCAATCTTTATATATTTTCCCTGTTATTTTGGGAGGTAATGAAGGTAATTTTTGTCTGACATGGCTTTGGTAAGCACTGGTGATTTTGGCATGCTTAAATGCCTTACATGCATTCATTCTAAAAAGAAAGATCAATGGGGAAATAAAGGCAAACTAACCTAGTGAATATTTCTTAAATATTGTTGCATATTAGAATCACCAGGAGAAGTTATTGACAATGAGATCCCTAAAGTTTTCCCTAAGATTCTGATTCTATAGTTCTGAGATAGGACACAGAAATATGGATTTTGTATGTATGTATGGATACATTTTGGATACTGTCCTATGACAATATTCAAGTCCATCTGAATAGCAGTCAGATACAATGTAAACTACTTTACACAGGGTCTGATTGTTTACAGTTGACAGAGTTAGGGCTCGTGAGGCATCTTGGAAGAATTTCACTGAGAATTTTCTCTATAGAGAGGGCATATCAAGAGTAAAATTCAGTAAGTAATTAGATTTTTTTATTAAAAGATATTTTTTTTGGCTGCATTGGGTCTTTGTTGCTGCACACAGGCTTTCTCAAGTTGCAGCTAGCGGGGGTTACTCTTTGTTGAGGTGCATGGGCTTCTCATTGTGGTGGCTTCTCTTGTTGCAGAACATGGGGTCTAGGCACTTGGGCTTCAGTAGTTGCAGCACACAGGCTCAGTAGTTGTGGCATGTAGCTTTAGTTGCTCCACATCATGAGGGATCTTCCCAGACCAGGGATCAAACCCATGTCCTCTGCACTGGAAGGCGGACTCAACCACTGTGCCACCAGGGAAGTCCCAGTAATTAGTTTTAAAAAGTGAAAAAAATTCTCATTTTCATTTTAGATTTTCTAGTAAATGTTATTTATATATCAGCAATTTTTAATTATATATTAAAGAATTAGAACTTCTGATCCTAGCTAAAATTGAGTAACAAAGGCCAGGTTTATCCTATGTGTAGCAACTAAAAGCAAACAAACAAACAGGAAAATGAAGCAACAGTTCTTGAGATAATGAACATCAGGTAATGAATGGCAGTAATCCCAGAGAAATGGGAAACAAATGAAGTCAGCATTATGATGGCTCCAACTTAATGTGTTGAGACAGTATGCAGGTATACCACAGCGAGGTGGACTGAGGTGGACCAAAGGCATTCAGTGGAGAAAGGATAGTCTCCAACAAATAGTGTTGGAATAACTGAATATCCACATGCAAAAAAATGCTTCAATCCATATCTCACACTATATATAAAAAATTAATGCAAAATAGGTCATACTCCCAAGTACATAACCTAAAACTATAAACCTTTTAGAAGAAGACATAGGAAAACATATTTCTGACTTTGGGTTAGACAAAACTCTTTTTAGTTATGACACTAAGAGCATGATCAATACAAAAATAAAATCTATAAAATGTATTTTATCAAAATGTAATCTTCCCTACAAAAGACACAATTAAGAGACTGAAAAGACTAGCCACAAATAGGAGAAAAATCTGTGCCCAGAATACATAGGGCTTTCATTCAGAGTTCATAAAAAATTCAGCAAACTTAATAAGAAAAGAAACAACCCAGAGGAGCTTCAAGATGGCGGAAGAGTAAGACGGGGAATCATCTTCCGCCCCACAAATACATCAGAAATACATCTACACGTGGAACAACCCCTACAGAAAACCTACTGAATGCTGGCAGAAGACCTCAGACCTCCCAAAAGGCAAGAAACTCCCCACATACCTGGGTAGGGCAAAAGAAAAAAGAATAAACAGAGACAAAAGAATAGGGACGGGACCCGCACCAGTAGGAGGGAGCCGTGAAGGAGGAAAGGTTTCCACACACTAGGAAGACCCTTCGCGGGAGGAGACTGTGGGTGGTGGAGGGGGAAGCTTTGGAGCCGCGGAGGAGAGCTCAGCAACAGGGTTGCGGAGGGCAAAGCAGAGAGATTCCCACACAGAGGATCGGTGCCAACCAGCACTCACCAGACCAGAGGCTTGTCTGCTCACCCGCCGTGGCAGGCGGGGCTGGGAGCTGAGGCTCGGGCTTCGGTCGGATCCCAGGGAGAAGACTGGGGTTGGCGGTGTGAACACAGCCTGCAGGGGGTTAGTGCCCTGCCGAAGAGGCAAGAGACTTTTTCTTCCCTCTTTGTTTCCTGGTGCGTGAGGATAGGGCTATTAAAATACAGTTTATTACACACACACACACACACACACACAGTTAAAACTAATCAATAAATTTAGTAGTTACAGGATACGAAAACAACATACAAAATTAGTTGTGTTTCTTTACACCAGTAGTGATCTATCTGAAAAGAAAATCAAGAAAACAATCTGATTTATGATAGTATCAAAAAGAATAAAATAAAATACTTAGGAATAAATTTAACCAAGGAGGTAAAAGAATCTGTACACTGAAAACTATAAGACATTGATTAAATAAATTGAAGACACAAATAAATGGAAAGATATCCTGTGTTCATAGAGTAAAATAATTAATATTGTTAAAATAGCCATACAATCCAAACTGTATATAGACTCAACACAATCCCTATCAAAATTTCAATGGTTTTTTTCACAGAAATAGAAAGGCAATTCTAAAATTCATATGGAACCATATAACACTGCCAAATAGTCAAAGAAATCTTGAGAAAGAAGAACAAAGTTGGAGGCATCACACTTCCTAATTTGAAATTAATGTACAAAGGTATAGTAATCAAAACAGTATGTTATTGGCATAAAAACAGACATATACACCAAGAGGTGGTTAATATCAAGAGAACGGTTTGTCTTATAGATATTTTTCTCTGAGTCTGGACAGGGGTACCACTTCTCTTTTCCAATGTTTGTGACTCACAGGACCTGAAGTAACAATACCTCCCCCTGCCTTAGTTCTATCAAGGGAGAAACTAGATACAAGTAGTTACCTAACAGTGAAAAACCAGAGGTCTTGAAGGAGGGGGAGGAGGAAGAGGAGGAAGAGGAGAAGGAGGAGGATCTGTACCCTAGAGGAAAGTGTAGAGAAATAATAAAACCAATGAATTATGTGGAAGGAGAAAAAGAAGGAGGGAGAACAGAAAGGGGGGTCTCCCTTCCCTGATGACTATCAGAAGTGGACTGGATATAGCTTGATAGACAACTGTTTTGGAAATATAAATAGTATTTTGTACCATTGTCTGGACTCTATATTTAAGCTTGATCATCTAAAAGCAAGGTTTTCTACCTGGTAATAAACTGTATTTTAATAGCCCTTCAAAGCATTAATTACATAAATCAGATGTTGTAATTGGCTCTGAGAAGTGAGGAATAATTGGTTGTCACATGGTATATTGTGCCACCATCTCTCTTCCTACCTGATTTCATGGTGACTGTGTCAGCCTGCCAGTGTTAAGTTGTAGAAGACTATTGGACATCCAAATATAGGCAACTGGCATTCAGCAAAGATGTCAAAGCTAGGAATATAAATTTTAGGGTGATCGGCATATGGATAGCATAAATTAATGACTGGATGATATCACCAAGAAGGTGAGTGAAAGATAGAAGAGAAAGAAATCTAAAGACTAAGTCCTAAGGCACTCCAATGTTAAGGAGCAACCAGCAAAGAAAACAGAAAAGTGACGACTAATGAGTTGGAATAAAACCCAAGAGTGTGGTGGTCTGGAAACCAAGAAAAGAAACTGTTTTAAGGAGGAATGAATGATTAACTCTCATATGTTGCTGATAGTTTAAAATGACAAGTAAGAAATGGTTTTTGGATTTAGCAACATAAGATCATTGATAACTTTGACAAGAACAGTTTCAGTGGAGTGGTATAAGTGAAATTCTAGTTTGAATGGTATATTAATTTCCTAGGGATGCCATGACAAATTGCTACAACTGAGTGGCTTGAAACAACAGAAATTTATCCTCACACTGTTCTGGAGGCTAGAAGTTTGAAATCCAAGTGTTGACAAATTCAACCCTCCTGTAAGTTCTGAGGGAGAAACTCTTTCCCACCTCTCTCCTAGCTTTTGGTGATTGCTGGAAATCCTTGGTGTTCCTTGGCTTATAGACACAGCACTCCAATCTCTATCTCTGTCTTCACATGTCTTCTGTTATCTTAAGCACTGTGCATCTGCCTCTCTGTTTCTTCTCATCTTATAAAGACACATGTCATATTAGAGTAGGGTACACCCTAATCACCTCACCTAAAATTGATTACATCTGCAAAAAAATGCTATTTCCAAATAAGATCACTATCACAGGTACCAAGGGTTAGGACTTCAACATATCTTTTCTTGGGGGGGGTGCATTTCAACTCATAGCAAATAGGTTCATGAAAGTGTAGGAAGACGAGAATTTGAAACATTGTTTAGCCAATACTTTCACAAGTAGGAATAGAGGGGCAAATGGGACCAGGAGAGAGTTCTTGTTGTTATTATTCACTTGTTTTTTACTTTTTGTTTTTAGGATGGTAAAAATAACATATTTAAATGTTGATGGAAATAATCTGGTAAAGTGAAAAACCAGTGATATAAGAGATAAGAAGGAGAATTGTTAGATCAATACCTTTGAGTAAGTGAGGGAAGATGGGATCTCATGAATGAGTGCAGAGATTGGCCTTTTCTAAGAATTCATCCATAGTAAGAGTAGGGAAGGCTGGG
This sequence comes from Hyperoodon ampullatus, assembly GCF_949752795.1. Lineage (NCBI taxonomy): Eukaryota > Metazoa > Chordata > Mammalia > Artiodactyla > Ziphiidae > Hyperoodon > Hyperoodon ampullatus. The sequence continues at coordinate 98,207,569 of NC_136913.1, forward strand.
TATATACACACTATTGCTAGTAGGTAGGTGCATTTCGTATTGGAAGCTTGTGAAAGGTCTCTTCTCATTGCTTTAGCTTCTCACTTCCCAGAGGTATTCTCTGAGGTGCAACATTGTAATTTACTAACAATTATAGTGTTTACCTAAAATTAATTTTTGTTGTATTAGTTATCTATTACTGTGTGACAATATTTTTCAGTTTCTGTGGGTTAAGGTTTCTCACAAGGTTTAAATCAAGGTGTTGGCCCAGGCTTGCCTGGTAAAGGATCACTTAGTAATATTTGGCAGGATTCCATCTTTTGTGGGTTGTTGGACTGAGGGCCTCAGTTTCTTACAAGCCGTTGATTGGAGTCTGTCTTATGGTCCTTGACATGGGGTTATTTGCTTCATTAAAGCATGTAGGTCAAGAAGACAATAGTGGTCTGCTGGCAAGATAAAAGTCAATCTTTATTTAACTCACTCATGAAAGTGACATCCCATCACCTTTATTCTATTAGTTAGAACCACCCTCAGTGGGAAGGAATGACACAAGGGCACAAATACCAGGAGGCAAGAGTCATGGTGGCCATCTTAAGTCTGCCTACTGCTGTTCCTTTTCTTTCTTAATCTTTTCCCCCTTACTTTTGTCCTTCCTTTCTGCCTAGTTTCCAGGCAATATCTCAGTTTGACTGTAACCTCTGAGTTGTGTTGACTATTGTCTAGAGAAGTAATATTTCTAGAATCACTCAGTGGGTCAGCAGAATCAGCAAAGTGGAAAGTATGCTTGGAAACAACCTAATCAACCTAGCAATATACTGTATCGATTTGATAAAGTGCTACCAAAGTGTTCAAGTTAACCAAATGGAGAGATTTCCTTATTTGCTAAAGTGCTACCAAAGTCTTCAAGTTAACCAAATGGAGAGATTTCCTTATGTGGTCTCATATATTTTTTCCCTCAAATCCTATCAATTTTATAAAATTTCTACACAAAAGTGAAGAAACATGGATCCAATAGGATTTTCTTCCAGAGGCTGACCTTGTGCCTTTTCACAAGCTAAGTTAAATAGATAAAAATGTTAATTTTTCTTTTGCAGATAAAGTATTTGTCACAGCAGTTTCCAGGAGAAATAACGTGATTTAACTGCAGAAAAACTCATTCTGATCAGTCAGACTATATCTTTTAACACATCAGGACTGAGCTTCAATGAGTACATAGGAATTGTTTCCTGCAGACTCGTTTTTCTTTTTTAAATTTATTTTTGGCTGCGTTGGGTCTTCGTTGCTGCCCGCAGGCTTTCTCTAGCTGCGGCGAGCAGGGGCTACTCTTCGTTGTGGTGCGCGGGCTTCTCATTGTGGTGGCTTCTCTTGTTGAGGAGCATGGGCTCTAGGTGCGTGGGCTCAGTAGCTGTGGCTCGAGGGCTCTAGAGCCCAGGCTCAGTAGTTGTGGCGCACAGGCTTAGTTGCTCGGCGGCATGTGGGGTCCTCCCGGACCAGGGCTTGAACCCATGTCCCCTGCATTGGCAGGTGGATTCTTAACCACTGCACCACCAGGGAAGCCCCTCCTGCAGACTCCTTTTTGTCCCCCAGAGAAAAGATTTTACTTAATATTCATTCTAATTTTCCATTATGTAAACATTAATGGTTTATTTTTACTTTCTTTTCCTAATGCTGATAAGTAATTCAAATAGAAAGTTATTTATTGCAAGTGTGGAAGAAAATATAAATAAAATGTCAAGAAGCTTGTAATTTTTACAAATACCACCTTGTAAGGCAAATCTTGTCCTTAAACCTCAATGGTTCATTGATTTTAAAAGTACTTTCTAGTTTCCTTCAGGTTAGGCATATTGAAAATGATCTATTATTTTTTTTTCTTCACGGAATTTATTTTTTCTCTCATCTCCTCTTTTTTAAAATATATTTTTAATTAATTAATTAATTTATGTTTGTCTGTGTTGGGTCTTCATTGCTGCATGTGGGCTTTCCCTAGTTGCGGTGAGTGGGGGCTACTCTTCTTTGTGGTGCACGTGCTTCTCATTGCAGTGGCTCCTCTTGTTGCAAAGCACAGCTCTGGGTGTGCGGGCTCCAGTAGTTGTGGCTCACAGGCTTAGTAGTTGTGGTTCACAGGTGCTAGAGCACAGGCTCAGTAGTTGTGTTGCACAGGCCTAGTGGCTCCATGGCATGTTGTATCCTCCCAGACCAGGGATTCAACCTGTGTCCCCCACATTGGCAGGCGGATTCTTAAACATTGCGCCACCAGGGAAGTCCCTCATCTCTTAAAGAGTATCTTCAAATAGAAACTTTCACAGAAATGTGACTATTGTAGCCTGGTATATATAATTGTGTGTTTGACTTTTAGACCTTCTATTAATTAGATTAAAAGGCAAAGTCTATTAGCTATATTTTCTTAGGCTCGATCTCCATAGTCATAACTGTTGACATTGTAGCTATTTAAAAGCTCTGTAAAGAATAATGAGGGTACAGTAAATCTAAAAGATATTTCCATAAAAAGTAGAATAAAATCAAATATAACAGTCCAGAAGTCACCAGGCTCTAGCATTCAATATGGGCTCTTGCTCAGGGAAAATGAGGGATTTTTAAGAAGATAGCTAATGAAACTATTCTTAGTTTTTTGTTCTTTCCATTTTTATGACACACATTTAAAAGTCTAACTCACAGAAGCCATGGATACTATTCCTTAAGAAAAAGGTAGTTGGAGATTGGTTCATGATGGCGGAGTAGAAAGACATGCTCTCACGCCCTCTTTCGAGAACACCAGAATCACAACTAACTGCTAAACAATCATTGAAAGGAAGACACTGGAACTCACCAAAAAAGATACCCCACTTGCAAACACAAAAGAGAAGCCACAATGAGATGGTAAGAGGGGCGCTATCACAATAAAATCAAATCCCATAACGGCTGGGTGAGTGACTCACAAACTGAAGAACACTTATACCACAGAAGCCTACCCACTGGAGTGAAAGTTCTGAGCCCCACCTCAGGCTTCCCAACCTGGGGGTCTGGCAATGGGAGGAGGAATTCCTAGAGAATCAGACTTTGAAGGCTAGTGGGAATTGACTGCAGGACTTCGGCAGGAATGGGGGAAACAGAGACTCCACTTTTGGAGGGCACACACAAAGAGGTGTGCTCATTGGGACTCAGGGGAAGGAGCAGTGACCCCACGGGAGACTGAACCAGACCTACCTGCTACTGTTGGAGGGTCTCCTGTGGAGGCAGGGGTTGGCTGTGGCTCATTGTGGGGACAAGGACACTGGCAGCAGAAGTTCTGGGAAGTACTCCTTGGCATAAGCCCCCCCAGAGTCCACCATTAGACCCACCAAAGAGCCCAGGTAAGCTCAAATGTTGGGTTGCCTCAGGCCAAACAACCAACAGGGACAGAACCCAGCCCCCACCCATCAGCAGTCAAGAGGATTAAAGCTTTACTGAGCTCTGCCCACCAGAGCAACAGTCAGCTCTACCCACCACCAGTCCCTCCCACCAGGAAACTTGCATAAGCCTCTTAGATAGCCTCATCCACCAGAGGGCAGACAGCAGAAGCAAGAAGAACTACAATCCTGCAGCCTGTGGAACAAAAAACACATTCACAGAAAGATAGACAAGATGAAAAAGCAGAGGGCTATGTACCAGATGAAGGAACAAGATAAAACCCCAGAAAAACAGCTAAATGAAGTAGAGATAGGCAACCTTCCAGAAAAAGAATTCAGAATAATGATAGTGAAGATGATCCAGGTCCTCGGAAAAAGAATGGAGGCAAAGGTCGAGAAGATGCAAGAAATGATTAACAAAGACCTAGAAGAATTAAAGAACAAACAAATAAAGATGAACAATACAATAACTGAAATGAAAACTACACTAGAAGGAATCAATAGCAGAATAACTGAGGCAGAGGAACGGATAAGTGACCTGGAAGACAGAATGGTGGAATTCACAGCTGTGGAACGGAATAAAGAAAAAACAATGAAAAGAAATGAAGACAGCCTAAGAGACCTCTGGGACAACTTTAAACGCAACAACATTCGATTTATAGGGGTCCCAGAAGGAGAAGAGAGAGAGAAAGGACCAGACAAAATATTGAAGAGATTATAGTCGAAAACTTGCCTAACATGGGAAAGGAAATAACCACCAAAATCCAGGAAGTGCAGCAAGTCCCATACAGGATAAACCCAAGGAGAAATACTCCAAGACACATAGTAATCAAATTGGCAAAAATTAAAGACAAAGAAAAATTATTGAAAGCAGCAAGGGAAAAACGACAAATAACATACAAGGGAACTCCCATAAGGTTAACAGCTGATTTCTCAGCAGAAAATCTACAAGCCAGAAGGGAGTGGAATGATATACTTAAAGTGATGAAAATGAAGAACCTACAGCCAAGAATACTCTACCCGGCAAGGACCATTTTCAGATTTGATGGAGAAATCAAAAGCTTTACAGGCAAGCAAAAGCTAAGAGAATTCAGCACCACCAAACCAGCTCTACAACAAATGCTAAAGGAACTTCTCTAAGAGGGAAACAAGAGAAGAACAGGACCTACAAAAACAAACCCAAAAGAATTAAGAAAATGGTCATAGGAACATACATATTGATAACTACCCCAAACGTGAATGGATTAAATGTCCCAAACAAAAGACAGAGGCTTGCTGAATAGATACAAAAACAAGACCCACATATATGCTTTCTAGAAGAGACCCACTTCAGACCTAGGGACACATTCAGATTGAAAGTGAGGGGATGGAAAAAGATATTCCACACAAATGGAAATCAAAAGAAAGCTGGAGTAGCAATACTCATAACAGATAAAGTAGACATTAAAATAAAGAATGTTACAAGGGACAAGGAAGAATACTACATGATGATCAGGGGATCAATCCAAGAAGAAGATATAACAATTATAAATATATATGCACCCAACATAGGGGCACCTCAATACATAAGGCAACTGCTAACAGCTATAAAATAGGAAATCGACAGTAACACAGTAATAGTGGGGAACTTCAAACCTCACACGAATGAACAGATCATCCAAAATGAAAATAAATAAAGAAACAGAAGCTTTAAATAACACAATAGACTAGATCGATTTAATTGATATTTATAGGACATTCCATCCTAAAACAGCAGATTACACTTTCTTCTCAAGTGTTCATGGAAAATTCTCCAAGACAGATCACATCTTGGGTCACAAATCAAGCCCCAGTAAATTAAAGAAAATTAAAATCGTATCAAGCATCTTTTTTGACCACAACGCTATGAGATTAGAAATGAATTACAGGGAAAAAAACGTAAAAAACACATTTACATGGAGGCTAAACAATACGTTACTAAATAACCAAGAGATCACTGAAGAAATCAAAGAGGAAATCAAAAAATACCTACAGACAAATGACAATGAAAACACGACGATCCAAAACCTATGGGATGCAGCAAAAGTGTTCTTAGAGAGAAGTTTATAGCTATACAAGCCTACCTCAAGAAACAAGAAAAATCTCAAATAAACAGTCTAACCTTACACCTAAAGGAACTAGAGAAAGAAGAACAAACAAACAAACAAAACACCCAAAGTTAGCTGAAGGAAAGAAATCATAAAGATCAGAGCAGAAATAAATGAAATAGAAGCAAAGAAAACAATAGCAAAGATCAATAAAACTAAAAGCTGGTTCTTTGAGAAGATAAACAAAGTTGATAAACCATTACCCAGACTCATCAAGAAAAAGAGGACTCAAATCGATAAAATTAGAAATGATAAAGGAGAGGTTAAAACAGACACTGGAGAAATACAAAGCATCCTAAAAGACTACTACAAGCAACTGTATGCCAATAAAATGGACAACCTGGAAGAAATGGACAAATTCTTAGAAAGGTATAACCTAAGACTGAATCAGTAAGAAATAGAAAACGTGAACAGACCAATCACAAGTAATGAAATTGAACGTGTGATTAAAAATCTTCCCACAAACATAAGTCCAGGAGGAGATGGCTTCATAAGTGAATTCTATCAAACATTTAGAGAAGAGCTAACACCCATCCTTTTCAAACTCTTCCAAAAAATTGCAGAGGAAGGAACACTCCCAAACTCATTCTATGAGGTCAACTTCACCCTGATACCAAAAGCAGACAAAGATACTACAAAAAAAGAGAATTACAGACCAGTATCACTGATGAATATAGATGCAAAAATCCTCAACAAAATACTAGGAAACAGGATCCAACAACACATTAAAAGGATCATACACCATGACCAAGTGGGATTTATCCCAGGGATGCAAGGATTCTTCAATATATGAAAATCAATGTGATACACCATATTAACAAATTGAAGAATAAAAACCATATGATCATCTCAATAGATGCAGAAAAAGCTTTTGACAAAATTCAACACCCATTTATGTTAAAAACTCTCCAGAAAGTGGGCATAGAGGGAACCTACATCAACATAATAAAGGCCATATATGACAAACCCACAGCCAACATCATTCTCAATGGTGAAAACCTGAAAGCATTTCCGCTAAAATCAGGAACAAGACAAGGATGTCCACTCTCACCACTATTATTCAACATAGTTTTGGAAGTCCTAGCCACAGCAATCAGAGAAGGAAAAGAAATAAAAGGAATAGAAATTGGAAAAGAAGAAGGTAAACTGTCACTGTTTGCAGATGAGATGATGCTATACATAGAGAATCCTAAGGATGCCACCAGAAAACTACTAGAGCTAACCAATGAATTTGGTAAAGTAGCAGGATACAAAATTAATACACAGAAATCTCTTGCATTCCTATACACTGATGATGAAAAATCTGAAAGAGAAATTAAGGAAACACTCCCATTTACCATTGCAACAAAAAGAATAAAATATCTAGGAATAAACCTACCTAGGGAGACAAAAGGCCTGTATGCAGAAAACTATAAGACACTGATGAAAGAAATTAAAGATGACACAAATAGATGGAGAGATATACCATGTTCTTGGGTTGGAAGAATCAACATTGTGAAAATGACTCTACTACCCAAAGCAATCTACAGATTCAATGCAATCCCTATCAAACTATCAATGGCATTTTATACAGAACTACAACAAAAAATTACACAGTTTGTATGGAAACACAAAAGACCCCAAATAGCCAAAGCAATCTTGAGAAAGAAAAACAGAGCTGGAGGAATCAGGCTCCCTGACTTCAGACTATACTACAAAGCTACAGTAATCAAGACAGTATGGTACTGGCACAAAAACAGAAATATAGATCAATGGAACAGGACAGAAAGCCAGAGATAAACCCATGCACATATGGTCACCTTATCTTCGATAAATGAGGCAAGAATATACAGTGGAGAAAACACAGCCTCTTCAATAAGTGGTGCTGGGGAAACTGGATAGCTACATGGAAAAGAATGAAATTAGAACACTCCCTAACACCATATAGAAAAATAAACTCTAAATGGATTAAAGACCTAAATATAAGGCCAGACACTATCATACTCTTAGAGGAAAATATAGGCAGAACACCCTATGACATAAATCACAGCAAGATCCTTTTTGACCCACCTCCTAAAGAAATTGAAATAAAACCAAAAATAAACAAATGGGACCTAATGAAACTTAAAAGCTTTTGCACAGCAAAGGAAACCATAAACAAGACGAAAAGACAACCCTCAGAATGGGAGAAAATATTTGGCAATGAATCAACAGGCAAAGGATTAATTTCCAAAACATATAAACAGTTTATGCAGCTCAATATTAAAAAAGCAAACAACCCAATGCAAAAATGGGCAGAAGATCTAAATAGACATTTCTTCAAAGAAGACATACAGATAGCCAAGAAGCACATGAAAAGCTGCTCAACATCACTAATTATTAGAGAAATGCAAATCAAAGCTACAATGAGGTATCACCTCACACCAGTTAGAATGGGCATCATCAGAAAATCTACAAACAAGAAATGCTGAGTGGGTGTGGAGAAAAGGGAACCCTCTTGCACTTTTGGTGGGAATGTAAATTGATACAGCCACTATGGAGAACAGTATGGAGGTTCCTTAAAAATCTAAAAATAGAATTACTGTATGATCCGGCAATCCCACTACTGGGCATATTCCCAGAGAAAACCATAATTCAAAAAGACACATGCACCCCAAAGTTCATTGCAGCACTATTTGCAATAGCCAGGTCATGGAAGCAACCTAAATGCCCATCAACAGACGAATGGATAATGATGTGGTACATTTATACAATGGAATATTACTCAGCCATAAAACGGAGCGAAACTGGGTCATTTGTTGAGACGTGGATGGATCTAGAGACTGTCATACAGAGTGAAGTAAGTCAGAAAGAGAAAAACAAATATCGTATGTTAACGCATATAAGTGAAACCTAGAAAAATGGTACAGGTGAACTGGTCTGCATGGCAGAAATTGAGACACAGGTGTAGAGAACAAACATATGGACACCAAGCTGGGAAAGCGGTGAGGTGATGGTGGTGGTGGTGTGATGAATTGGGAGATTGGTATTGACGTGTATACACTGATGTGTGTAAAATGGATGACTAATTAGAACCTGCTTTATAAATATATATATATATATATATATATATATATATATATATATATTATTCAAGTCATCCAAAATTTTTTTTAAATAATAATACAATGAACACCAGGATACTCAATATTGAGCTTAAGCCATAGAATGTTACCAAAACATTTGAAACACCCTTTGTTCTTTCTTCAGTGTCCTCTCTCTTATTTCTCCCAGAGGGTGTAGCTACTATAAATTGTATGCATTATTGCCATACATTTCTTTATATTTTTTACATATATGCATCTATGAATAATATATAGTATTTTGTGCTTTTAAGCTTTCTGTAAATTATTATACTGTACATATGCTGCAACTTGTTTGCTAAATATTATATTTTTGAGTTTCATCCATATTGATATCTGTAGTTCTAATATATTAATTTTCACTGCTAGATAATACTGTGTTTTATGAATATGTCACAATTTATATAGAGTTGACCGTAGTGGCCTTAGTCCTGTGTTGTTTTTAGCTTACATATGCCTATTTAAGTGGACTTATGGGTAATATCTAGTTTTAAATAAATTCAACTTCACAAAATGGAAAAGTATCTTAACAACATTCTTGTGAAAAAAATCTTAGAGTTAACACAATATGAATAATGTAAGCTTAAATGAACAAACAGAATATTGCAGAGCTTATAATTCTATTCCTAGTAAAAACTTGTCAGCTACAAAGCAATGTAAAAATATATAATAATATATATAAACAATATTAAGCATATGAAAACAATCAAGTATGAAAAGAAGTCAGGTTTAAAATTTCTACATTATAAAGAAGAATATTTTAAATATGGCTTACATCTCCTGTTATAAACAAAGAATTTGACTTACGGGTTTATTGTCTTCAGTTAGTAGTATAATAGCATATAGTGATAATGATTACCAAGCCATTTAAAAACTAAGCATGCAGAACATTAAAAATGGTAATAATAACTATAGTCATAACAACATTTTATATCATTAAATAATGTCGTTTTTCTCATTCTTTTTAATTTCTGTTCTTGTCAGTTTTAAGGTACATAATGCTTAGTAGTGTAGAACATGAATAATTTAGAAATAAATGTAATGTACATATTTATTAAGGAAACATGCTCAATTTTTTTTTTGATAAGTGTGATAATCCACCTTCGACAGCAGAAAGCAGGCAGCACATGACAGCACATCTTTGCTACTAGGGGGAGAAGGAGTCTACCATTTATAGGGGGAATTGATGTCAGGTTGACTCATCAGTTACCAGGGAAACCAGCAGCTGGGGCAGGCAGCAAGCACGTAGGCAGTTACTAATTAAGCCCTATGATTAAGAGGATTGGATAGTCTTGTGAGTGAAGCAGGGACTGGTCAAGCAGGGAATGTACAGAGAGCAAGAGAACAGCCATCTTGAATGGCCTGATCATACAAATTTATTTCTTCAGGTGTTGCTCTTTAATCCAACTTCTCATGGTCTGCCATGTGAACACTTTTCTTTCAAGACTCAGCTCAACTTCTGCCTTTTCTTTCAAGGCTTTGAGTTACATAGAGTTAAGTGCTAATTATTAGTATTATTGTTTCCATATTACAAGCACTTAATGGAGAACACTTAATGTGTTTGTCCCCTTTTTGTTCCTACTATTGGTTTGGAATTTATATCTTTGTATTTTGTTTCTTTTTACTCATTACCATTAAATGTTTAACATGCATACCTCACTTAATATGGTGTAATATTAACCAGTATTTCTACTCTCTTGAACAATACATGGTGCTTAGACTGCTTTAACTTAGAACCCTTGTCTCATTTCTTCCATGTCATGCCCAGATTTTAGTTCCTCTTTGTTTTTATATCCTTGCAAGTTAGTCATTACGATTTCTGCTCTTGTTTTAGGCAGACATTTTTTCTTCAGATTTATCTACATGTACTTCTTTCTTTACTCATTGTTTATTCTTTTTGTTTGTCTGAATATATATTTGCCCTCATTCTTGAATATTGGCTTAGCTGGATATAAAATTCTAGGTTAGTATTTATTTTCCTTAGCACTTAAAGTTATTATCCCTCTGTCTTCTGGATTCCATTCTTGCTGTTCAGAAGTCTGCTATCATTCTAGTTGACACTCCTTTGAGGTTAATATGTCTTTTTTCATTAGTTGCTTTTAATATCTCTTTGTCTTTGATTTTATTTAACTTCACTATGATTTTTCTCCCTCCCCTCCATCGTAAATGCTGATTGAAACTTGATATTCATCCTCAATACGAAGATAATCTTCTTTAACAAATTCTGGAAAGTTGTCTTTGTTATACTTTATCCAACACTTCCATGAATTTTGTAGGGGGAGATATTTGAAGTTTATATACTCTGCTTTATTGCCAGAAACTGAACTGATGTGTATAACATCATATTATACTGCAAATTTTGTTTAAACATTTCTCTTCTGCTAGACTATGAGTTCCTTTAAGGTGGGGAGGAGATAGTACCTCTTTTTGCATTCCTGGCACCTATTGTAGCACCAGGGGCACAGTAAGGTTCAATTAGTGTTAATTTAAGTGACACTTATTGGGGGAATTTAAAGCAAAATAGTGCTTTTTCTGAATTATCTGAGTGTTTACAAGTCAAAGCAGGCTTGCTTTCTTGTCTGTTACTTGGGCCATTTCACCAATCATACATTTTATTTTGGCTATTAAGACTTTGTTTGAATTCCTTTTCTTCCCTATTTTCATCTCAGTGTAACAAAATTGTTACCTGATTATAAGTAGAATTGATAGTTCCATCTCTATTTAATGATATATTTCAGCCTTATAGAGCAACCAAAACTTGTTATAAAACTTAATTGGCAAATAGCGTCTTCATTTATTTTAGAAAGCAAAATGAGCGCAAAATTTATCTTTAAAACAAACAAAAGAAGATAGATTTTAGAAGCTTCTTCTCATACCATTTGGTAGTTATTATCATGCACTAGCCTCTTCTTTAAAATTCTGGTGCTCCATGCATATATACAGATATTTCTGATAACTAGAAAAACTCATATTAGTATTTATTAGAAACAATACTTCCCCCTGCCAATGTGTTTGGAAGTCTATTACATCACATGCCATTTGTTGAAACCAATGTCTAATGACCTCTCTTTATGATTCCATTAGCTGCTAAATGGAAATTATTCTTTGAAGTGAAAATAAGGAAATAAAATTCATGCATAGTAGCAGCTGATTCAGTACTGAGTCAGGGTTTTAGCACATTTACAAAATTCATAAAGGTCGTCTAAATGGCTATATTTTCTAGAGCTCTAATAGCAAATTATATGATATAGATCTCTCTTTCATCATGTCAGTTAAGGATACATTATTTTCCAGGTGCTTTTCTCTATTTTCATCAAAATATGATATTTAATTTGAACTTCCATATGGGTGAGCAATTAAGAAACTTGCATTTGAATAGATCAACTTTTCTTATATTAAAGTTAAATCAGGTTACTTTATTTTCTTCAGAGGAAGAGTGAGAGAGTTGATGTGCGAGAACAGACATCATTTGTGAATTAACAAAATCTGACTGGGTCTATATTCTTAGCAGCAGAACCCATATAGAAGACACACTGCAACTGTAACTTTGGTCAAAACAATCACCTGTAATCTGTTTACAGAAAGACAAGAATGGCAATGACATAGCCATTGAAAAAATTATATGATGGCAGTAGAATACAAGTTTAATCCAAAAGTATTTACTAAGCTCTTTTTATAAGTCCAACATATTGTTAGCAGCATGGGAAGACATAAAGTGGTTATTTCTCTGAAAGAGATTAAAGTTTCATTAGGAACGGAAAGAAATGTTAAAGCATGCATGTATGTATCAACTTAAGAGGAAATGTATATGATATCCCCTATGAAATTTCAGTGGATGATCATATCGAAGTGAGCTCATGCAGCTGGGAAAGGCTTCTTGGAAGAGGTAGTGATGTTAGCATGGCGTGAGATATCAAGAATGAGAATGAGCTTAGTGCATTGAGTTCACACTTTGTGGAATTGTGTGGGTGAAGAAAAAACCTTTATGAATTGTAGAAATAGGATTCTCACTAGAAGTGGCAGTTAGGGCAGATTGTAGATGACTTTAAATGACAAAATATGGAGTCAGAATGTAGTTAGTAGTCAATGGTAAGTTGTTGAGGGTTTCTTTGAGGTTTTACTACTTGATATTGTTAGGATTCCTTTGTTAAAACTCCTCTCACCTCAATCTCACAAAGCAAAAATCTTTCTTTCTTAACCCTCCCTCTTTCACTCACCACTGCAGGACACTAAACAGGGAAGTTTTGAGTAGAGGAATGGGGCTTGAGCAGAGAAAGTTGAACCCAGGGCACTGGTAAGAGGGGACAGGTCTAGATAACGCAGACCAGACCAGTCAGGATCTTGGAGATCTAGTGAGTTTCAAGTGACAAGCACATGAAAGCAGGGATCTAGAAAGAGAAGAGAAGAAAATTATACCACCTACTTCCCACCAAGGGAAAATAATTTAAAATTTTTAGTATGAGTCCAGAGAATTGTAGTGCTTTCTTTATCTCAAAGAAAAGATCATCTTCCCCATGGCACTTTGCCTCTCAGCTCCTTTATAATTTACATGAGTTATTCTTTTCTTTATTGTGGTAAAAAGACTTAACATGAGATCTATCATCTTAATGAATTTTAAGTGTATACAGTACTGTTAACTATAGGCACTATATTGTACAGCAGATCTCTAGAACTTGTTCATCTTGTATAATTGAAACTTTATGCCCATTGAACAACCCTCCCTATTGCCTCCTGCTCCCAGGCTGTGGAAACCACCATTCTTCTCTTTGTTTCTAAAATACATATTTTACCTCACGTAAGTCAAATCATACAGTATTTGTCCTTCTGTGACCGGCTTATTTCAGTTGGCATAATGCCCTCCAGTTTCATCCATGTTGTTACATATGGCAGGATTTCCTTATTTATTTATTTATTTAATTTATTTTGTTTTTGGCTGCATTGGGTCTTTGTCGCTGCATGGGCTTTCTCTAGTTGCAGTGAGCGGGGGCTACTCTTCCTTGCGGTGTGTGGGCTTCTCATTGAGGTGGCTTCTCTTGTTGTGGAGCACGGGCTCTAGGCGCGTGGGCTTCAGTAGTTGTGGCTTGCAGGCTCTAGAGCACAAGCTCAGTAATTTTGGCACACAGGCTTTGTTCCTCCGCGGCATGTGGGATCTTCTCAGACCAGGGCTAGAACCCATGTCCCCTGCATTGGCAAGCGGATTCTTAACCACTGCGCCACCAGGGAAGTCCCAGGATTTGCTTTTATTAAACTGAATAATATTCCATTTTATGTATATTCCACATTTTTGATCCATTCATCTGCCAATGGACAGTTAGATTGTTTTCATATCATGGCTATTGTGAATAATGCTGCTATATCGCTTCGACATGCTGATTTCATTTCCTCCAGATATATATCCAGAAGTGGGATTGCTGGGTCATATGGTAATTGTATTTTTAATTTATTGAGGATCTTCCATACTATTTTCCATGATGCTTGTACCAATTTACATTCCCACCTATTGTGTGCAAGGGTTCCCTTTTATCCACACCCTCATCAACACCTGTTAAAAGATTATCATTTTGATAACAGCCATCCTAACAGTTGTGAGGTGATATCTCATTATGCTTTTGATTTCCATTTCCCTGATGTTTAGTGGTGTTGAGTATCTTTTCATGCACCTATTGGCCATTTGTATATTTTCTTTGGAGAAGTGCCTATTCAAGACCTTTGCTATTAAGTTGTTGCTGTTCATTGTATATTTTGGAGGTTATCCCCTTTTCAAATATAGGGATTGCAAATATCATCTACCAAACCATAGATTGCCTCATCATTTTGTTGATTGTTTCCTTTGTTGGTCAGTATAACACATCTTTACATAAAATTTATTTTTTGAGCATCCCAGGAAACACTGAGAACAACCTCTGACATTTAGCATAATATTAGTGGGCTATAGCCATGTCACCTCCAATTTGTAGAAATTTAATGAAAATTTAGGATGCAGGTAGACTGTGAGTAAATTCTTAAATATAAATGAGATACATTATGAAATTGATTGGTTAAGATATATATCCCTTCAGAATTTGGCATCATATGTTACAGTATATTGCTATAGTATAACTTTGGAAACAGGTAATTGGCCTAATACATTTCAACAACAATAATCTCTGCATAATCATTAACTATGTGATTTTCCATTAGGAGTACATGGTATAGGATTGGATATAACATTGGTTCCCAAAGCCTACTGTGAAAAGTTGAGGAAAGGGAATTAAGCATTTTTGTAAATTTTACTGCCACACAAATGAAAAAGCAATCTAGTTCCAGAGTAAGAAGCTCAACATACTTGTCACTCCACAATAGGGTCTGAAAGAATAGTTTCTGATATTTTCTTACTATTAAAGGATCTTCCTTGTAATGTACACCTGTAGCCTGGACCCTAAACATAGTGTAAAAGCAAGCATCAAGCACTTTTCCTTTTTTTTTAATCTCTACTCCATTATACTAATTCCTCTCTCCTTCCCTGACTTTACCCCCTCTTTTCAGTCTTTTCACCTTTCTTTCTCCCTCCTTATTCTACTCCCCACTCTCTTTATTCTCTCCTGCTGCTTGCTATTCACTCTGGAAATACTTTACACACTTATCTTAACCTTTATGAAGGTGAAGGTGAAGAAGCATAATCCCAATGAATCTTAAGAACTAAAGAATTGCTTTTCAAGCAAAAAAGCACTGCTGTGATTTCCTTATAGATGGTTGTCTATGCCTGATCTAGAAGTCCTAGCATATAAAGAAATAAAATTTAATATTCAGTATAGAAAACTCAGATTGCTCAAACTTACCTTTTTTTTAAAATTTTATTTTATTTTATTATTTATTTATTTATTTATTTTGCGGTATGCAGGCCTCTCACTGTTGTGGCCTCTCCCGCTGGGGAGCACAGGCTCCAGACGCGCAGGCTCGGCGGCCATGGCTCACGGGCCTAGCCGCATGTGGGATCTTCCCGAACCGGGGCACGAACCCACGTCTCCTGCATCGGCAGGCGGACTCTCAACCACTGCACCACCAGGGAAGCCCTCAAACTTACCTTTAACATGCTTTTTTAAATGACTAAATCATCCACTGAGTAAATCCTCTCTTACTTCTGCCTCTTCTCGAAATCTCATGCCCACTTTTTTCTAACCAGGTAGGCCACAGACACAAAGGCATTGACTTTATTCTTTCAGCTTCTGAGAATGACTTTGTAAAACACCTCAAAAAGGTTAAAATTATAGTATCTGAAATCTGCCTGTAACAATGTTGCCTGATATGGTCTTTGGTTACTTTATTCACCTCTAATTTAATAGAATGTAGCTATTATATTTTGCAGATAGTCTTCATAGTACCTATAAAATAATATCAGAACATATGCTCTGAGAAAATTTGCTCATGTGAGGGGAAATAAAGTAGGTGGCAAACTTTCCAGACATGGTCACCCAGAGTAAAATGTCTACAGCCAGATTTATAGAAATTCAGAAGTCAGTAGATAAACACTAAAGCTGTGATAAGAATTTATTTTTTACAGAGGAAAAGAATGGCAATAACAGTTATATTTTTCCCCAGAGCACTTTACAATACATTCTTTTTCTGTATCAAAAGCCAGTGAGGGAGATTGTTATAAATGCTTAAAATGATTTTTCAAGCAGCAAAGGCCCTTCTTATATCCTAAAACTTGAACTGAAAACTCTCAGGGGGTTTGGTCAAAGTTATATGAAACTGAATTAATATGAAGAGGAAGTGAGCAGTGTTCTCAAGTCTCACTGATCCAACTCACATAGTTATAAATCTTGAGACTGAGTATCTAAGAAGAAGCTCCAGAAAAACACTCCTATTTTTTAATCAGAAAAGAAATGCATTATAGAGGCTTTTTCTAACATGGACATTTCTAAGAAAATATTTACTCCCAAGTGTGGAGATAAAGGTGGCAACCTGCAGGGCCTGCTTCTCTTTCTCTGACCTCAGCTTGGTTCAATGCCTTTAGAGACCTGTCAGGAATTAGCCTTCAGGGTACCTCCTGAAATTTTAGCGAGTTTACCTGAAATAATCATTCTGCACACCATGTGTGGTGCTTTGTGGAAATATAAATGTTAAATGAATTTGATTTTCAATTTGTGAACTTTTCTCTAGAGCCCTTTTATCTTTGGGTTCCAAGGCACTGAAGATATTGCCTAGGGGAAACAAACACCTATGCTACTACTTATCACACGTAACAACGTTGCTTAATTTTAAAAAAAATCTGACTCTCTGAGCTATCAACTAGTGACTATGTGTGTGTGTGTGTACAGTTATTTTTCATCAGAAATTCTTGTTGGGTAAATGAATGGTAATGGTGACACAGGACTGTTTCTGGGGCTAATCTAATTCTACCATTCATTCATTTGTTTATTCAGCACCTACCATGTGCCAAGCCCCGTGTTAAGCATTGGAGATGAAGCAGTGAACAAGTCATTTTCAATATCTTGTGGTGTTTGTAGTTTATTGGAGGCTACAGACAGTAAATATGTGATTACAATAATGTATGATGAATGTAATGCTAGGGGAATGACAGGGTGCTATGGGAGCATACAATCAAAGGGTTAATCAAATCAAATACTCTTAGCCTAGTCTAGAGTAAATAAATATATCCCTGAGGAAGGGATGTTTAAGATAAAACCCAAAGATAAAAAGAAGCCAGTTAAATGACGGGTCTGGAAAAATATTTCAGGTAGCAAGAAAAATGCGTGTAAAAATCTCCAGGCAAGAAAGAACATGACATGCTCTAGGAACTGAAATCTATCATATATGGCTGTAGTGTGTATTGTGATATAAAGAATTTCAAGAGGTAGTTAGAGGCTAGATTATGCAGGAAAACGGGAAGTTTGGGCTTTTTCCTACCACTAGCTGCTTTTGTGGTTGTCATATCTCTGACAAGAGTATGTATGCTTAATGACTTTGCAGCTACTTTTTATGAGGGCTGTACAGGGGCTGTCAGACAGTGATCTACTCTAATGATCATCTTGGGTAATATTTGGCTAACTTCATTTTTTAGGGCTGATTTCCTTTTAAAAGAGGATTTGATAACCAGGTTATTAATTGCTATATATAAAGTAAACTTCAAACTTTGGAGATCTTTAGTAAAATTTACTCATTCATCTTCCAATATCAAAATTAATATTTCTGTCTGTATTAACGTACCTTAAAAGAGTGCTTATGGCATGCACACACAATATTTAAAATCTTTTACTTCTGACATTTGCCTATAATTTGGCCATTCTATTATGTGTAAATAATAAAAAACCTAAATATTCTGTATGAGGTAATTAGTCACCAGCAGGTGAGAATACGTTATTATTCTTTTAGCTGAACATCGTCTTGGTAAACTGAAGACTGGTTACTTATATTGCACCAGTCTTAAAAGTAAAGGGGTACTTAACACACAAAAATCAGTTGTATTTCTATACATTAGCAACAAACAATCTAAAAAGGAAATTAGTAAAAAAAAAAATTCCATTTGCAATAGCATCAAAAAGAATCAAAAAAGAGCTTCCCTGGTGGTGCAGTGGTTGAGAGTCTGCTTGCTGATGCAGGGGCCGTGGGTTCGTGCCCTGGTCTGGGAAGATCCCACATGCCGTGGAGCGGCTGGGCCCATGAGCCATGGCCGCTGAGCCTGCGCTCCACAACGGGAGAGGCCACAACAGTGAGAGGCCCGCATACCGCAAAAAGAAAAAAACAAAAAAAGGAATTAAAAAGAATAAAACATTTTAGAATAAATTTAACCAAAAAGGTGAAAGATGTGCACACTAAGAACTACAAAATATTTCTGAAAGAAATTTTAAAAGACCAAGACAAATGGAAAGATATTCTATGTTCATGCTTTAAAACTTAATATTGTTAATATGGCAATAATATTCAAAGGGATTTACAGATTTAATGCAATTCCTATCAAAATCCCAACAGCATATTTTGCAGGAATTGAAAAGCCAATCTTAAAATTCACATGAAATTGCAAGTGACCCTGAATAGCCGAAGCAATCTCTATAAAGAACAAAGTTGGAAGATACACGCTTCCTCATTTCAAAACTTACTTACTACAGATACAGTACAGTAATTTACAGTACTGTAAAGATACAGTAATTAAAACAGTGTGGCACTGACATAAGGATAGACATATAGATGAACAGAATAGACTTGAGAGTACAGAAATAAACCCATACATCTATGGTTAATTGATTTTTAACAAGGGTGGGAAAAAATACCAACTTGAACTAACAGTGCTGTGACAACTGGATACCCTTATGCACAAGAATAAAGTTGGACCCCTACCTAATGTACATATAAAAAGTAGCTCAAAATGGATAAAAGACACAAATATACAATTCCTAGAAGAAAATGTAGGGGTAAATTTTCATTACCTTGGATTTGGCACTGGATTCTTAGATAAGACACCAAAAGCTCAAGCAACAAAAGAAAAAAAATAGACAAACTGGATTTCGTCAAAATTATAAACTTTTTCTGCCTCAAAGGACATTACCAAGAAAGTGAAAAGACAACCTACAGAATGGGAGAAAATATATACAAATCATATATCTAATAAGAGTCTAGCATTCATAATATATAAAGAACTCTTAAAACTCAATAACAAAAGACAACACAATTAAAAACTGGACAAAGAACTTGAATAGAAATTTGCCCAGAGAAGCTATACAAATTGGCAACAAGCACATGAAAATAATATTAGTCATTAAGGAAATGCATATCAAAACCTTGATGAGACACCACTTCATACACACTATGATGGCAATAATAATAATTTTAAAAATGGGAAGTGTCATTGGATATGATGTGGAGAAAATAGAACCCTCATACATAGCTGTAAATGTAAAATATAAAATGGTACAGCCACAGTGGAAAACAGTTTGACAGTTCCTCAAAAAGTTAAACATAGAATTATCATGTGCCCCAGCAGTTCCACTCTTAGTAATATACCTCCAAGATTTGAAAACAGGTAATCAAACGTAAACATGAATATTCCTAGTGAGCTTTTAAAATAGCTGAAAGGTGGAAATAATTAAATGTCCATCAAAAAAAGAAACAAAAACAAAAAAAGAGCTGGTGTCAGGACAGAATAAACTCACAACAAAAGCTTCGTATTTTCTCCCTGAATATGGCTTGTTTTTCCATTCTCTTAACAACTTATTTCTTAGAGTAAAGGTTTATAATTTAAGGAAGTCCAATTTATCATTTTTTCCCAGTTAAGGATTTTTGCCTTTGTACTGTATATAAGAAAATTTTTTCCTAACACAAATTAAAAAATATTTCCACCTGTGTTCTTTCCTAGAACAGTTATTGTTTGAGGTTTTACGTTTAGAGTTATGATACACTTTGAGTAAATTTTTATATATGGTGCAAGGTATAACTCAAGGTTTAATTTTGGTATGTGGATGTCAGATTGTTCTAGTTCCATTTGCTAAATTCTCCCGAATTTTGATAACCTCTATTTTCAGTAGGACCTTGTTGTTTATCCATTCTATATATAATAGTTTGCATCTGCTAATCCCAATCTCCCAATCCATCCCTCCCCTACACCCACTCCCTTGGCAACCACAAGTGTGTTCTCCAGGTCTGTGAATCTGTTTTTGTTTCATAGATAAGTTCATTTACATCATAATTTAGATTCCACATATAAGTGATATATGGTATTTGTCTTTCTCTTTCTGACTTACTTCACTTACTATGAAAATCTCCAAGTCTGTCCATGTTGCTGCAAATGGCATTATTTCATTCTTTTTTTTTAAACATCTTTATTGGAGTATAATTGCTGTACAATGCTGTGTTAGTTTCTGATTTATAACAGAGTGAATCAGTTATACACATACATATGTCCCCATATCTCTTCCCTCTTGCATCTCCCTCCCTCACACCCACCATATCCCACCCCTCTAGGTGGTCACAAAGCACCGAGCTGATCTCCCTGTGCTATGCGGCTGCTTCCCACTAGCTATCTATTTTATGTTTAGTAGTGTATATATGTTCATACCACTCTCTCACTTTGTACCAGCTTACCCTTCCCCATCCCCGTATCCTCAACTCCATTCTCTAGTAGGTCTGCATCTGTATTCACATGTTGCCCCTAGGTTCTTCATGACCTTTTTTTAGGGTTCCATATATATGTGTTAGCATACGGTATTTGTTTTTCTCTTTCTGACTTACTTCACTTTGTATGACAGTCTCTAAGTCCATCCACCTCACTAAAAATACCTCAGTTTCGTTCCTTTATAAGGCTGAGTAATATTCCATTGTATATATGTGCCACCTCTTCTTTATCCATTCATCTGTTGATGGACACTCAGGTTGCTTCCATGTCCTGGCTATTGTAAATAGAGCTGCAATGAACATTCTGGTACATGACTCCTTTTGAATTATGGTTTTCTCAGGGTATATGCCCAGTAGTGGGATTGCTGGGTCATATGGTAGTTCTATTTTTAGTTTTTTAAGGAGTGTCCATACTGTTCTCCATAGTGGCAGTATCCATTTATATTCCCACCAACAGTGCAGGAGGGTTCTCTTTTCTCCACACCCTCTCCAGCATATATTGTTTCTAGATTTTTTGTTGATTGCTATTCTGACTGGTGTGAGAGGATATCTCATTGTAGTTTTCATTTGCATTTCTCTAATGATTAATGATTTTGAGCATTCTTTCATGTGTCTGTTGGCAGTCTGTATATCTTCTTTGGAGAAATGTCTGTTTAGGTCTTCTGCCCATTTTTGGATTGGATTGTTTGTTTTTTTAAAATATTGAGCTGCATGAGCTGCATGTAAATGGTGGAGATTAATCCTTTGTTAGTTGGTTCATTTGTAAATATTTTCTCCCATCCTGAGAGTTGTCTTTTCATCTTGTATATGGTTTTGTTTGCTGTGCAAAAGCTTTTAAGTTTCATGAGGTCCCATTTGTTTATTTTTGTTTTTATTTCCATTTCTCTAGGAGGTGGGTCAAAAAGGGTCTTGCTGTGATTTATGTCATAGAGGCTTCTGCCTATGTTTTCCTCTAACAGTTTGATGGTGTCTGGCCTTACATTTAGGTATTTAATCCATTTAGAATTTAGTTTTGTGTATGGTGTTAGGGAGTGTTCTAATTTCATTCTTTTCCATGTAGCTGTCCAGTTTCCCCAGCACCACTTATTGAAGAGGCTGTCTTTTCTCCACTGTATATTCTTGCCTCCTTTATCAAAGATAAGGTGGCCATATGTGCGTGGGTTTATCTCTGGGCTTTCTATCCTGTTCTGCTGATCTATATTTCTGTTTTTGTGCCAGTACCATACTGTCTTCATTACTGTAGCTTTGTAGTATAGTCTGAAGTCAGGGAGCCTGATTCTTCCAGCTCCGTTTTTCTTTCTCAAGATTGCTTTGGCTATTTGGGGTCTTTTGTGTTTCCATACAAACTGTGAAATTTTTTGTTCTAGTTCTGTGAAAAATACTATTGGCAGTTTGATAGGGATTGCATTTAATCTGTAGATTGCTTTGGGTTGTACAGTCATTTTCACAATATTGATTCTTCCAATCCAAGAACATGGTATATCTCTCCATCTGTTTGTATCATCTTTAATTTCTTTCATCAGTGTCTTATAATTTTCTGCATACAAGTCTTTTGTTTCCTTAGGTAGGTTTATTCCTAGATATTTTATTCTCTTTGTTGCAGTGGTAAATGGGAGTGTTTTCTTAATTTCAATTTCAGATTTTTCATCATTACTGTATAAGAATGCCAGAGATTTCTGTGCATTAATTTTGTATCCTGCTACTTTACCAAATTCATTGATTAGCTCTAGTAGTTTTCTGGTAGCATCTTTATTATTCTCTATGTATAGTATCATGTCACCTGCAAACAGTAACAGCTTTACTTCTTCTTTTCCAATTTGGATTTCTTTTTTTTTTTTTTTTTTTTTTTTTTTTTTTGCGTTACACGGGCCTCTCACTGTTGTGGCCTCCCCCCACTGCGGAGCACAGGCTCCGGACGCGCAGGCTCAGCGTCCATGGCTCACGGGCCCAGCCACTCCGTGGAACGTGGGATCCTCCCAGACCGGGACACGAACCCGCGTCCCCTGCATCGGCAGGCAGACTCTCAACCACTGCGCCACCAGGGAAGCCCTTGGATTACTTTTATTTCTTTTTCTTCTCTGATTTCTGTGGCTGAAACTTCCAAAACTATTTTGAATAAGAGTGGTGAGAGTGGGCAACCTTGTGTTGTTCCTGATCTTAGTGGAAATGGTTTCAGTTTTTCACCATTGAGGACGATGTTGGCTGTGGGTTTGTCATACATGGCCTTTATTATGTTGAGGAAAGTTCCCTCTATGCCTACTTTCTGCAGGGTTTTTATCATAAATGGTGTTGAATTTTGTCGAAAGCTTTCTCTGCATCTATTGAGATGATCATATGGTTTTTCTCCTTCAGTTTGTTAATATGGTGTATCACGTTCATTGATTTGCGTATACTGAAGAATCCGTGCATTCCTGGGATAAACCCCACGTGATCATAGTATATCCTTTTAGATCCTTTTAATGTGCTGTTGGATTCTGTTTGCTAGTATTTTGTTGAGGATTTTTGCATCTATGTTCATCAGTGATATTGCCCTGTAGTTTTCTTTCTTTGTGATATCTTTGTCTGCTTTTAGTTTCAGACTGATGGTGGATTTGGAGAATGAGTTTGGGAGTTTTCTCCTTCTGCTATATTTTGGAAGTGTTTGAGAAGGATAGGTTTTAGCTCTTCTCTAAATGTTTGGTAGAAGTCGCCTGTGAAGCCATCTGGTGCTGGGCTTTTATTTGGTGCTTGTGATTGAAGTTTGTTCATATTTTCTATTTCTTCCTGGTTCAGTCTCAGCAGGTTGTGCATTTCTAAGAATTTATCCATTTCTTACAGGTTGTCCATTTTATTGGCAAATAGTTTCTTGTAGTAATCTCTCATTATCCTTTGTATTTCTGCAGTGTCAGCTGTTACTTCTCCTTTTTCATCTCCAATTCTATTGATTTGAGTCTTCTCCCTTTTTTCTTGATAAGTCTGGCTAATGGTTTATCAATTTTGTTTATCTTCTAAAGAACCAGCTTTTAGTTTTATTGAACTTTGCTATCATTTCCTTCATTCTTTTTCATTTATTTCTGATCTGTTCTTTATGATTTCTTTCCTTCTTCTAACTGTGGGGTTGTTTTGTTCTTCTTTTTCTAATTGCTTTAGGTGTAAGGTTAGGTTGCTTATTTGAGATGTTTCTTGTTTCTTAAGGTCGGATTGTATTGCTATAAACTTCCCTTTTAGAACTGCTTTTGCTGCATCCCATAGGTTTTGGGTCATCGTGTTTTCATTGTCATTTGTTTCTAGGTATTTTTTGATTTCCTCTTTGATTTCTTCAGTGATCTCTTGGTTATTAAGTAGTGTGTTGTTTAGCCACCATGTCTTTGTATTTCTTACAGATTTTTTCCTGTAATTGATGTCTAGTCTCATAGCATTGTGGTCGGAAAAGATACTTGATACGATTTCAATTTTCTTAAATTTACCAAGGCTTGATTTGTGACCCAAGATTTGATATATCCTGGAGAATGTTCCATGAGCACTTGAGAAGAATGTGTATTCTGTTGCTTTTGGATGGTATGTCCTATAAATAAAAATTAAGTCCATCTTGTTTAATGTATCATTTAAAGCTCGTGTTTCCTTATTTATTTTCATTTTGGATGATCTGTCCATTAGTGAAAGTGGGGTGTTAAAGTCCCCTACTGTGATTGTGTTACTGTCCATTTCCCATTTTATGGGTGTTAGTGTTTGCCTTATGTATTGTGGTGCTCCTATGTTGGGTGCATAAATATTTACAATGGTTGTATCTTCTTCTTGGATTGATCCCTTGATAATTATGTAGTGTCTTTCTTTGTCTCTTCTAATAGTCTTTTTTTAAAGTCTATTTTGTCTGATATGAGAATTGCTATTCCAGCTTTCTTTTGATTTCCATTTGCATGGAATATCTTGTTCCATCCCCTCACTTTCAGTCTGTATGTGTCCCTAGGTCTGAAGTGGGTCTCTTGTAGACAGCATATATACAGGACTTATTTTTGTATCCATTCAGCCAATCTATGTTTTTTGGTTGGAGCATTTAATGTATTTACATTTAAGGTAATTATTGATATGTATGGTCCTATTACCATTTTCTTAATTGTTTTGGGTTTATTATTGTAGGTCTTTTCCTCCTCTTGTGTTTCTTGCCTAGAGAATTTCCTATAGCATTTGTTGTAAAGCTGGTTTTGTGGTGCTGAATTCTCTTAGCTTTTGCTTGTCTGTAAAGGTTTTAATTTCTCCGTGAAATCTGAATGAGATCCTTCCTGGTTAGAGTAATCTTGGTTGTTGATTTTTCTCCTTCATCACTTTAAATATGTCCTGCCACTCCCTTCTGGCTTGCAGAATATCTGCTGAAAGATCAGCTTTTAACCTTATGGGGCTTCCCTTGTTTGTTATTTGTTGTTTTTCCCTTGATGGTTTTAATATTTTTTCATTGTATTTAATTTTTGACAGTTTAATTAGTATGTGTCTTGGCGTGTTTCTCCTTGGTTTTATCCTGTATGGGACTCTGTGCTTCCTGAGCTTGATTGAATATTTCCTTTCCCATATTAGGGAGGTTTTCAACTATATTCTCTTCAAATATTTTCTCTGCCCCTTTATTTTTCTATTCTTCTTCTGTGACCCATATAAGTCGAATGTTGGTGACTTAACTATTGTCCCACAGGTCTCTGGGAGTGTCCTCAATTCTTTTCATTCTTTTTTCTTTATCCTGTTCTGTGGTAGTTATTTCCACTATTTTATCTTCCAGGTCACTTATCCGTTCTTCTGCCTCAGTTTTTCTGCTCTTGATCCCTCTAGAGAATTTTTAACTTCATTTATTGTGTTGTTCATCCTTGTTTTTTTACTCTGTAGTTCTTCTTGGTCCTTGTTAAACATTTCTTATATTTTCTCCATTCTATTTCCAGGATTTTCGATCATATTTACTATCATTCCTCTGAATTCTTTTTCAGGTAGACTGCCTGTTTCCTCTTCATTTGGTCTGGTGGGTTTTTACCTTGCTCCTTCATCTGCTGCATACTTCTTTGTCTTCTCATTTTGCTTAACTTTCTGTGTTTGTGGTCTCCTTTTCACAGGCTGCACGTTTGTGGTTCCCATTGTTTTGAGTGTCTGCCCCTAGTGGGTTAGGCTTATTCAGTGAGTTATGTAGGCTTCCTGGTGTAGGAGACTGGTGCCTGTGTTATGGTGGATGAGGCTGGATCTTGCCTTTCTGGTGGGCAGGACTGAATCTGGTGGTGTGTTTTGGGGTGTCTGTTAACTTATTATGATTTTAGGCAGCCTATCTGCTAATAGGTGGGGTTGTGTTCCTGTCTTGCTAGTTGTTTGTCATGGGGTGTCCACCACTGGAGCTTGCTGGTCGTTGAGTGGAGCTGGGTCTTAGCATTGAGATGGAGATCTCTGGGAGAACTCTCACTGATTGATCTTACGATGGGCCAGGATGTCTCTCGTGGACCAATGTCTTGAACTCGGCTCTCCCTCCTCAAAGGCTCAGGCCTGACACCTGGCTGGAGCACCAAGACTCTGTCAGTCATACGGCCACCTGGTCATCACATTGTGGCCTAACATCTTGGCAACATATGACTCTCTATTTACTTTCTTGATAGTGTCCTTTGACTTGCAAAAGCTTTTAATTTTGATGAAATTAACTTACCTGTATTTCCTTTTATTGCTTGTGCTTTTGATGTTGTATTTAGGTATTTACTGACTTATCAAATGTTACAAATATTTAAGTCTATGTTTGCCTCTAAGAATTCTGTGGTTTTAAGTCTCACTTTAAATCTTTGATCCAATTTGAGTTAATGTTTGTAAACAGTTAGGCAGGTTTCCAAATTAATTATTTTGCCTGTGGATATCCAGTTGTTTCTACACCATCTGGTGAAAAAACTATTCTTTTCCATTTAATTGTCTTGATACTGTTGTTGAAAATCAATTGACCATTAATATGAGAATTCAGTTCTGAACTCTTGATTCTATTCATTCATTCTGTCTATCTATCTATCACCTATCTATCTATCTATCATCTAACTATCATCATCATATATATATATATATCTTATATATAAAATATATATATATATATACACACACATCAATATACTATATCTCTGTGTGTGCATGTGCATGTATCTTTTGCCAGAACCATATTGCTTTGATTATTTTGCCTTTGTAACAATTATTGAAATTGAGAAATATTAGTTCTCCACCTTTTTTCCTTTTTTTATGATTCTTTTGGCTACTTGGGGTCCCTGGCAATTACATGTGACTTTTCTTATCAGATTTCCATTTCTGAAAAAAAAGCTATTGGAATTTTGATAGGAACTACAAGGAATGTGTAGATCAATTTGGAAGAATTGGTGTCTTAACATGTTAACTTTTCTAATTCATGAACATGGAATATCTTTGTATCTATTTAGTTTATCATTAATTTATTTTATCAACTTTGTAGTTTCCAGTATAGAAATCTTGCACTTACTTGGTTAAATTTATTTCTAAGTATTTTATTTTATTGATTCAAATGTAAATGAAATGGTTTTCTTAATTCATTTTCAGATTGTTCATTTCTATTATAAAAATACAACTGAATTTTGCATGATGATCTTGTATCATGCAACTCTGGTGAACTTGTTTATTATTCCTAGTATGATTTTGTGAGTTGTTTAGAAGTTTTATACAGATCATGAAGTCAGCAAGTAGAGGCAGTTTTATGTCTTCCTTTCTGATCTGGACATCTTTAATTTACTTTTCCTTGTGTAATTACCTTGCCAAGAATTTCCAATACAATGTTGAATAAAAGTGGTGAGAGAAGGCATCTTGTACTCTTCCTGGTCTTGTGGGGGTATGCTTTCAATCCTTCACCATTAATTATGATATTAACAGTGGGTTTTTCATAGATGTCCATTGTTAGGATGAAATTCCCATTTATTTCTAGCTTTTTTCTTTTTATATTCCTTTTTTTAAACAGTAGGTCCTTGTGGTTATCTATTTCTAATACAGCAGTGTGTACATGTCAATCCCAAGCCCCCAATCTATCCCTCTCCCCACCCTTTCCCCTGATAATGATAAATTCATTTGCTAAGTCTGTGAGTCTGTTTCTGTTTTGTATCATTTTTTTAAGATTCCACATAAAAGTGATATATGATATTTGTCTTTCTCTGTCTGACTTACTTCACTTACTGTGATAATCTCCAGGTACATCCATGTTTGCCACAAATGGCATTATTTTGTTCTTTTTATGGCTGAGTAATATTCCATTGTATATATGAACCACATGTTCTTTTGTTGTTGTTTTTTTTTGCTGTACGCGGGCCTCTCACTGTTGTGGCATCTCCCCTTGCAGAGCACACGCTCCGGACGCACAGGCTCAGCAGCCATGTCTCACTGGCCTAGCCGCTCCATGGCATGTGGGATCTTCCCAGACTGGGGCACGAACCCGTGTCCCCTGCATCAGCAGGCGGATTCTCAACCACTGAACCACCAGGGAAGCCCTGAACCACATCTTCTTTATGCATTCATCTGCCTGCCAATGGACACTTAGGTTGCTTCCATGTCTTGGCTATTGTAAATAGTGCTGCAATAAACATTGGGTTCATGTATCCTTTCAAAGCATGTTTTTCTCCAGATATATGCCCAGGAGTGGGATTGCTGGATCATATGGTAGCTCTATTTTTAGTTTTTTAAGGAAAACTCCATACTGTTCTCCATAGTGGCTGTACCAATTTACATTCCTACCAACAGTGTAGGAGGTTTCCCTTTTCTCCACATTCTCTCCAGCATTTATTGTTTGTTGACTTTTTGCTAATAGCCATTCTGACTGGTGTGAGGTGATACCTCATTGTAGTTTTGATTTTCATTTCTCTAATAATTAGTGATGTTGAGCATTTTTTCATGTGCTCTTTGGCCATCTGTATGTCTTTTTTGGAGAAATATCTATTTAGATCTTCTGACCATTTTTTGATTGGATTATTTGGGTTTTTTTGGATATTGAGATGTATGAGCTGTTTGTTTATTTTGGAGATTAACCCCTTGTCGGTCTGCAAATATTCATATGCAAATATTTTCTCCCATTCTGTGGGTTTTCTTTTCGTTTTGTTTATGGTTTCCTTTGCTGTGCAAAATCTTTTAAGTTTAATTAGGTCCCATTTGTTTTTCTTTTTTGGTTTTTATTTTCATTACTGTAGGCAGTGGATTGAAAAAGATCTTGTTGTGATTTATGTCAGAGAGTGTTCTACTTATGTTTTCTTCTAAACGTTTTGTAGTATCCAGCCTTACATATAGGTCTATAATCCATTTTGAGTTTATTTTTGTTTATGGTGTTAGGGAGTGTTCTAATTTCATTCATTTACATGTAGCTGTCCAGTTTTTCCAGCACCACTTATTGAATAGACTGTCTTTTCTCCATTGTATATAGATGTACTTTGAGTGTGTGTGTGTGTGTGTGTGTGTATTGCAGTTATTTTCTTGTTGCTGAGAACTGTAAATTTTGAATAGTATAATGTGACAACTCTGGATATGGAACGCCCCAGCTTTGTTGTCATTACAGTTTGTTGTTGCTGTTGTACCTCGTTGTTGTTTAGTAACTTTCCTGAACTAATTCAATAATGTCTGTATTCTTTTTCAAGTGTGGCTACTGAAATCTCTGCTTGGTTAGCTTAATAGTCAGTAATGATTGGACAGGTATTTAATTAATTCTTTGGAATCAATAATTTTCCCAGTTTTTGCCAGGAGGCTTTGTGTATATGTGTTGGGGCACACCAATGATCAGGCAGGCAGTTGGAAATCCCACCTTTATCCTTCACTGCCTGATTTTGCATAACCTCAAGGTTAGCCATATGTGAGTGCTTAGTGCCTTCTCAGTTCTTTCCTGAGCATACACACAGCCTTTCATATGTACATGGACTTCTAGATTCTCAAGAATTTGTTTAAACTTTTCAACACCCTTATAAACATAATCCCTATCCTTTCTTTTTAAGATTTTTGGTTAGCTTGTTGTTTGCTCCAGTTGTTATCAGCACCACAGGCAGTTGTGAAATTAAACAATCACCACTGGTTGTCTTTCACAGACATTCCCAGGAAAAAATCTAATTTCTACTGGGTGACCTCTGGGTCAGGTCAAATAAAGAAAAGCCTTGTGAGTGAGATTTTTCAGTGAATTGCCAGACAGATCCAATCATATCAACTAACTGGGAATTGGCCTTTGGCAGAGGTCCTACCCTATTCTGCCCCCTTCACTGGCTACTAGACTGCTGGTTTTCACCATGATTGTGGAGTAATGGCTTTCAAGGCTACCTCAGGGCTGAGAAGAGGGGGACAGGAGTAGAGCAGGTTAAGACACCTAAAGATTCACTATTTTTACTGAAATTTAGCTTCTTCCCTTGAATAAACACTCCCTCAATTTTTGCAAGGCTTTCGTTAATTTCCTAAACTATTGAAAATGTTGATTTTTATAGTTGTTGTTTTTTTTGCAGATGTTTTGTTTTTCTAAGGAGAGCATTATTAGGGGTACTTACTGTGCCATTCCTGCTGCCATCACTCCTATTTCTTGGTTTCTTTTATTTATTTATTTATTCATTTAATTAATTATTTATGTGCAGTTGATTTACAATATTAAATGTTGATTTCTAATTCAATATGTTTGCAGTCATAGAACTTACTCTTTATGCTTTTGATTCTTCTAAATAGCATCTCTGGCAATGCTATTTCTCTCAAAGTGTACTTTGTCTGATATTCACCTGGCACACTAGCTTTCTTATTGTTAATGTTTCATACTGTGACATTTTCCACCCTTTTACTCTCATCCTATCTGTGTCTTTATATTTAAAGGTGTTTCTATAAACTCCATATAGTTATGGTCTACTTTTTTTAGTGAATCTCATGATCACTTTTTAATTACAGTGTTTAATTCATTTATACTTAATGTAATCATCTGTGTTTCAGTCTATTACCCTGGTACTTATTTTTATTTAATCTGTCTATTCTTTTTTCTATTTCCTTGCTTATCTTCCTTCTTTAGCATTTCCCATGTGTTTAAATAACATATTATTTTACTTTCTCTATTTACCTAATTTTATGATTTCATATTATTTTACTGGTTGTTAGAGAAATTATGATATCTATCTTGAACTTAATACAAGATACCTTCAAATAATTTTATGCCATTTTATGAAAAATGAAGTACCTTACAACAGGATAATTCCATTTAGAACTTCCTTCCCTTTGTGTCATCAGAGCCATGTATTTTGCTAATTTATTTTATTTATTTATGTTATTTTAATAAACCCCTAATAAATAGTTGCTTTTTCATTTTGAGTTAATAATCTTTTTAAAAATGTAATACACACCTATATAATATAGAAAACAATTAAAATTTTTTTGTCATTACTCACCTGTTAACCCTTTTCTTCTGTTTTTCATTCCTGCAGATCTGGATTTTCATCAGGTTTCATTTTCATTTAGCCTGAAGAGCTATTTTTCAGAATTTATTTTATTGTATGTCTGGTAAAGATGAATTAACTCAGCTTTCATCTGTCTAAAATATATTTACTTTGCTGTCATATGTGAAGGACATTTTTGCTGAATATAGAATTCTTGATTGGCAGCTTTTTTCCCTTAGGACTTTACAAAGACATTGCTCTGTTTTGTTCTGTGCTTGGTCATTTGTATCAATAAGTCAGCCAGCATTCTTGTCATTATATCCTTTTATATAATTCGTCTTTTCTCCCCACTCTGATGGCTGTTAAGAACTTTTTAATCTTTGGTTCTAAGTAGTCTAGCTGTGAAGTGCTTTAAGTGTGGGCTCCTTTTATGAATTAAGCTGAGATTCTTAGTTCTGTGGTTTGATACCATTTATCATTTTAATTTATCATTATCAATTTTAAAACTTTTTAGCTGTTTTCAATTCAAATATTTATTTTGCCTCATGCTCTCTCTACTTCTTTCTAGGACTCTAATTACACATACGTTATAACATCCCACAGATCCCATTTGCTTGGCTTGCTTTTGTTTCACCTTTCTTAAAATTCAATAATATTTTTCTCTGTTGTGTTCAGCCTACTGTTCAGTCCATCAAGTTTATTTTTCATCTCTGATATGGTCATTTTCACTGTTAACATTCCCATTTGTTTTTATTATTTTCTTTTATTTTTTGTTTACAATTTCCATTTTTCTTTTTTTTTTTAATAGATCTTTATTGGAATATAATTGCTTCACAATACTGTGTTAGTTTCTGTTGTACAACAAAGTGAATCAGCCATATGCATACATATATCCCCATATCCCCTCCCTCTTGATTGTCCCTCCCACCCTCCCTATCCCACCCCTCTAGGTCATCACAAAGCACTGAGCAGATCTCCCTGTGCTATGAGGCTGCTTCCCACTAGCTATCTATTTTACATTTGGTAGTATATACACGTTGCTACTACTCTTAATTCGCCCCAGCTTCCCCCTCCCACACCATGTCCTCAAGTCCATTCTCTATGTCTACGTCTTTATTCCTGCCCTGACACTAGGTTCATCAGTACCGTTTTTTAGATTCCATATATATGTGTTAGCATACAGTATTTGTTTTACTCTTTCTGACTTACTTCACTCTGTATGACAGACTCTAGGTCCATCCACCTCACTACAAATAACTC
This sequence comes from Hyperoodon ampullatus, assembly GCF_949752795.1. NCBI lineage: Eukaryota > Metazoa > Chordata > Mammalia > Artiodactyla > Ziphiidae > Hyperoodon > Hyperoodon ampullatus. The sequence continues at coordinate 98,239,872 of NC_136913.1, forward strand.
AGTTTTGTTTCCTTTTATGGGGAATATTCCATTGTGTATATGTGCCACATCTTTATCCATTCAGCTGCTGATGAACATTTAGGTAGCTTCCATGTCCTGGCTATTGTAAATAGAGCTGTGATGAACATTGTGGTACATGACTCTTTCTAAATTATGGTTTTCTCAGGGTATATGCCTAGTAGTGGGATTGCTGGGTCATACGGTAGTTCTATTTTTAGTTTTTTAAGGAACCTCCATACTGTTCTCCATAGTGGCTGTATCAATTAACATTCCAACCACAGTGCAGGAGGGTTCCCTTTTCACAATACCCTTTCCACCATACCCTTTCCAGCATTTATTTTTTCTAGATTTTTTGATAATGGCCATTCTGACCAGTGTGAGGTGATACCTCACTGTAGTTTTGATTTGCATTTCTCTAATAATTAGTGATGTTGAGCATCCTTTCATGTGTTTGTTAGCAATCTGTATAACTTCTTTGGAGAAATGTCTATTTAGGTCCTCCACCCATTTTTGGATTGGGTTTTCTCTTTGATACCGAGCTGCATGAGCTGCCTGTATATTCTGGAGATTAATCCCCTGTTGTTTCACCTGCAAATATTCTCTCCCATTCTAAGGGCCGTCCCTCTGTCCTGTCCATGGCCTCCCCTGCTGTGCAAAAGCTCTGAAGTTTCACTAGGTCCCATTTGTTTATTTTTGCTTCCATTTCCATTACTCCAGGAGGTGGGTCAAAAGAGATCTTGCTGTGGTTTATGTCAAAGACTGTTTTTCCCATGTTTTCCTCCAAGAGTTCTACAGCGTCTGGTCTTACATTTAGGTCTTCAATCCATTTGGAGCCCATTTTTGTGTATGGTGTTATGTAGTGTTCTAATTTCATTCTTTTACATGTAGCTGTCCAGTTTTCCCAGCACCACTTGCTGAAGAGGCTGTCTTTTCTCCATTGTATGTTCTTGCCTCCTCCGTCACAAACCAGGTGCCCATATGTGCGTGGGTTTATCTCTGGGCCTTCCATCATTCGTCTATATTTCTGTTTTTGTGCCAGTACCACACTGTCCCGACTACTGTAGCCCTGTAGTACAGCCCGAACTCAGGGAGACTGTTTCCTCCAGCTCCGTTCCTCCCCCCCAAGACCGCCCTGGCCACTCAGGGTCTTCCGTGTTTCCATACGAACTGCAAAACTCCCCGTTCCAACTCTGTGAGAAATGCCATTGGCAGTTCGATAGGGACTGCATTGAATCTGTAGATTGCTTTGGGTAGTATAGTCATTTTCACAATATTGATTTTTCCAGTCCAAGAACATGGTATATTTCTGCATCTGTTTTTGTCATCTTTGATTTTCTTTCATCAGTGTTTTATAGTTTTCTCAGTACAAGTCTTTTGCCTCCTTAGGTAGGTTTATTCCTAGATATTTTATTCTTTTTGTTGCAATGGTAAATGGGATTGATTCCTTAATTTCTCTTTCTGATTTTTCATTGTTAGTGTATAGGAATGCCAGAGATTTCTGTGCATTAATTTTGTAGCCTGCAACCTTACCAAATTCACTGATTAGTTCTAGTAGATTTCTGGTGGCATCTTTAGGACTTTCTATGTATAGTTTCATGTCATCTGCAAACGGTGACAGTTTTACTTCTTTTCCAATTTGGATTCCTTTTATTTCTTTTCCTTCTCTGACTGTCGTGGCTAGGACGTCCAAAACTATGTTGAATAAGAGTGGCGAGCATGGACATCCTTGTCTTGTTCCTTATCTTAGTGGAAATGCTTTCAGTTTTTCACCATTGAGTATGATCTTTGCTGTGGGTTTGTCATGTACGGCCTTTATTATTCCTCTATACCCATTTTCTGGAGAGTTTTTATCATAAATGGGTGTTGAATTTTGTTGAAAGCTTTTTCTGCATCTATTGAGATGATCATATGGTTTTTATTCCTTAATTTGTTTTAATATGGTGTATCACATTGATTGATTTGCATATACTGAAGAATCCTTGCATCCCTGGGATAAATCCCACTTGATCATGGTGTATGATCCTTTTAATGTGCTGTTGGATTCTGTTTGCTAGTATCTTGTTGAGGACTTTTTCATCTATGTTCATCAGTGATATCGGCCTGTAGTTTTCTTTCTTTGTGATATCTTTTTCTGATTTTGGTATCAGGGTGATGGTGGCTTCATAGAATGAATTTGGGAGTGTTCCTCCCTCTGTAATTTTTGGAAGAGTTTGAGAAGGATTGGTGTTAGCTCTTCTCTAAATGTTTGATAGAATTTGCCTGTGAAGCCATCTTCATCTTCCGGACTTTTGTTTGTTAGAAGATTTTTAACTTTAGTTTCAATTTCATTACTTGTGATAGGTCTGTTTATATTTTCTAATTCTTCCTGGTTCAGCCTTGTGAAATTGTACCTTTCCAAGAATTTGTCCATTTCTTCGTGGTTGTCCATTTTATTGGCATATAGTTTTTTGCAGTAGTCTCTTATAATCCTTTATATTTCTGCAGTGTCAGTTGTGATTTCTTTTTCATTTCTAAGTTGTTGGGTTTTTTTGTTTGTTTGTTTTTTGTGGTACGCAGACCTCTCACTGTTGTGGCTTCTCCCGTTGCGGAGCACAGGCTCCGGACACGCAGGCTCAGCGGCCATGGCTCACGGGCCTAGCCGCTCCACGGCATGTGGGATCTTCCCAGACCGGGGCACGAACCCATGTCCCCTGCATCGGCAGGCAGACTCTCAACCACTGCGCCACCAGGGAAGCCCTTCATTTCTAATTTTATTGATTTGTGTCTTCTCCATTTTTTTCTTGACGAGTCTGGCTAAGGGTTTATCAATTTTGTTTATCTTCTCAAAGAACAAGCTTTTAGTTTTATTGATCTTTACTACTGTTTTCTTTGTTTCTATTTCATTTATTTCTGCTCTGATCTTTATGGTTTCTTTCCATCTACTGACTATGGGTTTTCTTCTTTCTCTAGTTGCTTTAGGTGTAGGGTTAGATTGTTTATTTGAGATTTTTCTTGTTTCTTGAGGTGAGATTGAATTGCTATAAACTTCCTTCTTAGAACTGCTTTTGCTGCGTCCCATAGGTTTTGGGTCATTGTGTTTTCGTTGTCAGTTGTTTCTATGTATTTTTTTTTATTTCTTCAGTGATCTCTTGGTTATTTAGTAGTGCACTGTTTAGCCTCCATATATTTGTGGTTTTTACAGTTTTTTTTTCCTGTAATTGATATCCAATCTCATAGCTTCATGGTCAGAAAAGATGCCTGATATGATTTCAATTTTCTTAAATTTTCCGAGGCTTGATTTGTGACCCAAGATGTGATCTATCCTGGAGACTATTCCGTGTGCACTTGAGAAGAAAGTGTATTCTGCCACTTTCAGGTGGAATGTTCTATAAATATCAACTAAGTCTATATCGTCTATTGTGTCATGTAAAGCTTGTGTTTCCTTATTTATTTTTTGTTTGGATGATCTGTCCATTGGTGTAAGTGGAGTGTTAAAGTCCCCTACTATTATTGTGTTACTGTTGATTTCCCCTTTCATGGTTGTTAGCATTTGCCTTATGTATTGAGGTGCTTCTACATTGGGTACATAAACATTGATAATTGTTATATCTTCTTCTTGGGTTGATCCCTTGATCATTATGTAGTGTCTTTCTTTATCTCTTGTAACAGTCTTTATTTTAAAGTCTATTTTATCTGTTATGAGTATTGCTACTCCAGCTTTCTTTTGATTTCCATTAGTATGGAATATCTTTTTCCATCCCTTCACTTTCAGTCTGTACGTGTCCCTAGGTCTGAAATGGGTCTCTTGTAGACAGCACACATATGGGTCTTGTCTTTGTATCCATTCAGCCAGTCTTCTCTTTTTGTTGGGGCATTTAATCCATTTACATTCAAGGTTATTATTGATATGTGTGTTCCTATTGCCATTTTCTTAACTGTTTTGAGTTTGTTTTTGTGGGTCTTTTTCTTCTCTTGTGTTTCCCTCCTAGAGAAGTTTCTTCAGCATTTCTTGTAAAGCTGGTTTGGTGGTGCTGAATTCCCTTAGCTTTTGCTTGGCTGAAATGCTTTTGATTTCTTCATCGAATCTGAATGAGATCCTTGCTGGGTAGAGTAATCTTGGTTGTAGGTCTTTCTCTTTCATCACTTTAAGTATATCCTGCCACGCCCTTCTGGCCTGCAGAGTTTCTGCTGAAATATCAGCTGATAACCTTATGGGGATTCCTTTGTATGGTATTTTTTGGTTTTCCCTTGCTGCTTTTAATATTTTTTCTTTGAATTTAATTTTTGTTAGTTTGATTAATATATGTCTTGGTGTGTTTCTTCTAGGGTTTATCCTGTATGAGACTCTCTGTGCTTCCTGGACTTAGGTGACTATTTTCTTTCCCATGTTTGGGAAGTTTTTCACTATAATCTCTTCAAATATTTTCTCAGACCCTTTCTTTTTCTCTTCTTCTTCTAGGACCCCTAGAATTCGAATGTTGGTACATTTAGTGTTGTCCCAGAGGTCTCTGAGATTGTCTTCAATTCTTTTCATTGTTTTTTCTTTATACTGCTCCTCGGCAGTTATTTCCACCATTTTGTCTTCCAGCTCACTTATTCTTTCTTCTGCCTCAGTTATTCTGTTATTTATTCTTTCTAGTGTATTTTTCATTTCAGTTATTGTGTTGTTCATCTCTGTTTGTTCTTTAGTTTTTCTAAATCTTTGTTAAACATTTCCTGTATTTGCTCAATCCATGTCTCCATTATTTTTTTTTATTAGTTTCTGCTTTATAACAAAGTGAATCAGTCATACATATATATCTGTTCCCACATCCCTTCCCTCATGCATCTCCCTCCCTCCCACCCTCCCCATCCCACCCCTCCAGGCGGTCACAAAGCACCGAGCTGATCTCCCTGTGTTCTGCGGCTGCTTCCCACTATCTATCTACCTTACGTTTCATAGTGTATATATGTCCATGCCTCTCTTTTGCTTTGTCACAGCTTACCCTTCACCCTCCCTATATCCTCAAGTCCATTCTCAAGTAGGTCTGTGTCTTTATTCCCGTTTTACCCCTAGGTTCTTCATGACATTTTTTTTTAATTCCATATATATGTGTTAGCATACGGTATTTGTCTTTCTCTTTCTGACTTACTTCACTCTGTATGACAGACTCTAGGTCTATCCACCTCATTACAAATAGCTCAGTTTCGTTTCTTTTTATGGCTGAGTAATATTCCATTGTATATATGTGCCACATCTTCTTTATCCATTCATCCGATGATGGACACTTAGGTTGTTTCCAGCTCCGGGCTATTGTGAATAGAGCTGCAATGAACATTTTGGTACATGTCTCTTTTTGAATTATGGTTTTCTCAGGGTGTATGCCTACTAGTGGGATTGCTGGGTCATATGGTAGTTCTATTTTTAGTTTTTTAAGGAACGTCCATACTGTTCTCCATAGTGGCTGTACCAATTCACATTCCCACCAGCAGTGCAAGAGTGTTCCCTTTTCTCCACACCCTCTCCAGCATTTATTGTTTCTAGATTTCTTGATGATGGCCATTCTGACTGGTGTGAGATGATATCTCATTGTAGTTTTGATTTGCATTTCTCTAATGATTAATGATGTTGAGCATTCTTTCATGTGTTTGTTGGCAGTCTGTATATCTTCTTTGGAGAAATGCCTATTTAAGTCTTCTGCCCATTTTTGGATTGGGTTGTTTGTTTTTTTACTATTGAGCTGCATGAGCTGTTTATAAATTTTGGAGATTAATCCTTTGTCAGTTGCTTCATTTGCAAATATTTTCTCCCATTCTGAGGGTTGTCTTTTGGTCTTGTTTATGGTTTCCTTTGCTGTGCAAAAGCTTTGAAGTTTCATTAGGTCCCATTTGTTTATCTTTGTTTTTAGTTCCATTTCTCTAGGAGGTGGGTCCAAAAGGATCTTGCTGTGATTTATGTCATAGAGTGTTCTACCTATGTTTTCCTCTAAGAGTTTGATAGTTTCTGGCCTTACATTTAGGTCTTTAATCCATTTTGAGCTTATTTTTGTGTATGGTGTTAGGGAATGATCTAGTCTCAAACTTTTACATGTCCCTGTCCAGTTTTCCCAGCACCACTTATTGAAGAGGCTGTCCTTTCTCCACTGTACATTCCTGCCTCCTTTATCAAAGATAAGTTGGCCATATGTGCGTGGGTTTATCTCTGGGCTTTCTATCCTGATCCACTGATCTATCTTTCTGTTTTTAGGCCAGTACCATACTGTCTTCATTACTGTAGCTTTGTAGTATAGTCTGAAGTCAGGGAGCCTGATTCCTCCAGCTCCATTTTTCGTTCTCAAGATTGCTTTGGCTATTCGGGATCTTTTGTTTTTCCAAACAAATTTTGAAATTTTTTGTTGTAGTTCTGTGAAAAATGCCAGTGGTAGTCTGATAGGGATTGCATTGAATCTGTAGATTGCTTTGGGTAGTAGAGTCATTTTCACAATATTGATTCTTCCAATCCAGGAGCATGGTATATCTCTCCATCTATTTGTATCATCTTTAATTTCTTTCATCAGTGTCTTATAATTTTCTGCATACAGGTCTTTTGTCTCCTTAGGTAGGTTTATTCCTAGATATTTTATTCTTTTTGTTGCAATGGTAAATGGGAGTGTGTTCTTGATTTCATTTTCAGATTTTTCATCATTAGTGTACAGGAATGCCAGAGATTTCTGTACATTAATTTTGTATCCTGCTACTTTACCAAATTCATTGATTAGCTCTAGTAGTTTTTCGGTAGCATCTTTAGGATTCTCTATGTATAGTATCATGTCATCTGCAAACAGTGACAGCTTTACTTCTTCTTTTCCAATTTGGATTCCTTTTATTTCCTTTTCTTCTCTGATTGCTGTGGCTAGAACTTCCAAAACTAAGTTGAATAAGAGTGGTGAGAGTGGGCAGCCTTGCCTTGTTCCTGATCTTAGTGGAAATGGTTTCAGTTTTTCACCATTGAGGACAATGTTGGCTGTGGGTTTGTCATATATGGCCTTTATTATGTTGAGGAAAGTTCCCTCTATGCCTACTTTCTGCAGGGTTTTTATCGTAAATGGGTGTTGAATTTTGTCGAAAGCTTTCTCTGCATCTATTGAGATGATCATATGGTTTTTCTCCTTCAACTTGTTAATATGGTGTATCACATTGATTGATTTGCGTATATTGAAGAATCCTTGCATTCCTGGAATAAACCCCACTTGATCATGGTGTATGATCCTTTTAATGTGCTGTTGGATTCTGCTTGCTAGTATTTTGTTGAGGATTTTTGCATCTATGTTCATCAGTGATATTGGCCTGTAGTTTTCTTTCTTTGTGACATCCTTGCCTGGTTTTGGTATCAAGGTGATGGTGGCCTCGTAGAATGAGTTTGGGAGTGTTCCTTCCTCTGATATTGTTTGGAAGAGTTTGAGAAGGATGGGTGTTAGCTCTTCTCTAAATGTTTGATAGAATTCGCCTGTGAAGCCATCTGGTCCTGGGCTTTTGTTTGTTGGAAGATTTTTAATCACAGTTTCAATTTCAGTGCTTGTGATTGGTCTATTCATATTTTCTATTTCTTCCTGAGTCAGTCTTGGTAGGTTGTGCATTTCTAAGAATTTGTCCATTTCTTCCAGGTTGTCCATTTTATTGGCATAGAGTTGCTTATAGTAATCTATCATGATCTTTTGTATTTCTGCAGTGTCAGTTGTTACTTCTCCTTCTTCATTTCTAATTCTATTGATTTGAGTCTTCTCCCTTCTTTTCTTGATGAGTCTGGCTAATGGTTTGTCAATTTTGTTTATCTTCTCAAAGAACCAGCTTTTAGTTTGGTTGATCTTTGCTATCGTTTCCTTCATTTCTTTTTCATTTATTTCTGATCTGATCTTTATGATTTCTTTCCTTCTGCTAACTTTGGGGGTTTTTTGTTCTTCTTTCTCTAATTGCTTTAGGTGCAGGGTCAGGTTGTTTACTCGAAATGTTTCCTGTTTCTTAAGGTGGGATTGTATTGCTATAAACTTCCCCCTTAGAACTGCTTTTGCTGCGTCCCATAGGTTTTGGGTCGTCGTGTCTCCATTGTCATTTGTTTCTAGGTATTTTTTAATTTCCTCTTTGATTTCTTCAGTGATCACTTCGTTATTGAGTAGTGTATTGTTCAGCCTCCATGTGTTTGTATTTTTTACAGATCTTTTCCTGTAATTGATGTCTAGTCTCATAGCATTGTGGTCAGAAAAGATACTTGATACAATTTCAATTTTCTTAAATTTACCAAGGCTTGATTTGTGACCCAAGATATGATCTATCCTGGAGAATGTTCCATGAGCACTTGAGAAAAATGTGTATTCTGTTGTTTTTGGATGGAATGTCCTATAAATATCAACTAAGTCCATCTTGTTTAATGTATCATTTAAAGCTTGTGTTTCCTTATTTATTTTCATTTTGGATGATCTGTCCATTGGTGAAAGTGGGGTGTTAAAGTCCCCTACTATGATTGTGTTACTGTCGATTTCCCCTTTTATGGCTGTTAGTATTTGCCTTATGTATTGAGGTGCTCCTATGTTGGGTGCATAAATATTTACAATTGTTATATCTTCTTCTTGGATCGATCCCTTTATCATTATGTAGTGTCCTTCTTTGTCTCTTCTAATAGTCTTTATTTTAAAGTCTATTTTTTCTGATATAAGAATTGCTACTCCAGCTTTCTTTTGATTTCCATTTGCATGGAATATCTTTTTCCATCCCCTTACTTTCAATCTGTATGTGTCTCTAGGTCTGAAGTGGGTCTCTTGTAGACAGCATATATATGGGTCTTGTTTTTGTATCCATTCAGCCAGTCTGTGTCTTTTGGTGGGAGCATTTAGTCCATTTACATTTAAGGTAATTATTGATATGTATGTTCCTATTCCCATTTCCTTAATTGCTTTGGGTTCGTTATTGTAGGTATATTCCTTCTGTTGTGTTTCTTGCCTAGAGAAGTTCCTTTAGCATTTGTTGTAAAGCTGGTTTGGTGGTGCTGAACTCTCTCAGCTTTTGCTTGTCTGTAAACGTTTTAATTTCTCCATCAAATCTGAATGAGATCCTTGCTCGGTAGAGTAATCTTGGTTGAAGGTTTCTCTCCTTCATCACTTTCATTATGTCCTGCCACTCCCTTTTGGCTTGTAGAGTTTCTGCTGAGAGATCAGCTGTTAACCTGATGGGGATTCCCTTGTGTGTTATTTGTTGTTTTCCCCTTGCTGCTTTTAATATGATTTCTTTGTGTTTAATTTTTGACAGTTTGATTAATATGTGTCTTGGCGTATTTCTCCTTGGATTTATTCTGTATGGGACTCTCTGTGCCTCCTGGACTTGATTAACTATTTCCTTTCCCATATTAGGGAAGTTTTCAACTATAATCTCTTCAAATATTTTCTCAGTCCCTTTCTTTTTCTCTTCTTCTTCTGGAACCCCTATAATTCGAATGTTGGTGCGTTTAATGTTGTCCCAGTGGTCTCTGAGACTGTCCTCTGTTCTTTTCATTCTTTTTTCTTTATTTTGCTCTGCATTAGTTATTTCCACTATTTTATCTTCCACCTCACTTATCCGTTCTTCTGCCTCAGTTATTCTGCTATTGATCCCATCTAGAGTATTTTTCATTTCATTTATTGTGTTTTTAATCAATGCTTGATTCATCTTTAGTTCTTCTAGGTCCTTGTTAACTGTTTCTTGCACATTGTCTATTCTATTTCCAAGATTTTGGATCTTGGAAATAGAATCTTGGATCAGCTTTACTATCATTATTCTGAATTCTTTTTCAGGTAGACTGCCTATTACCTCTTCATTTGTTAGGTCTGGTAGGTTTTTATCTTGCTCCTTCACCTGCTGTGTGTTTTTCTGCTTTCTCATTTTGCTTATGTTACTGTGTTTGGGGTCTCCTTTTTGCAGGCTGCAGATTCGTAGTTCCCATTGTTTTTGGTGTCTGTCCCCCGTGGCTAAGGTTGTTTCAGTAGGTTGTGTAGGCTTCCTGGTGGGGGGGACTAATGCCTGTGTTCTGGTGGCCGAGGCTCGATCTTGCCTTTCTGGTGTACAGTTCCACGTCCAGTGGTGTGTTTTGGGGTGCCTGTGGCCTTATTATGTTTTTAGGTAGCCTCTCTGCTAATGGGTGGGGTTGTGTTCCTGCCTTGCTAGTTGCTTGGCATAGGGTGACCAGCACTGTAGCTTCCTGGTCGTTGACTGAAGCTGGGTGCTGGTGTTGAGATGGAGATCTCTGGGAGATTTTCGCTGCTTGATATTATGTGGAGCTGGGAGGTCTCTTGTGGACCCGTGTCCTGAAGTTGGCTCTCCCACTTCAGAGGCACAGCACTGACTCCTGGCTGCAGCACCAAGAGCCTTTCATCCACCCGGCTCAGAATAACAGGGAGAAAAAGTAGAAAGAAAGAATTAGTAGAAGAAAGAAAGAGAGAGGGGAAGAAAGGAAGAAGGGAAGAAAGGAAGGAAGGAAGGAAGAAAGAAAGAATGGAGGGAGGGAGGGAGGAAGGATGGAAAGAAAGAAGGAAGGAAGGGAGGGAGGGAGGAATGAAAGCAAAAGGAAGAGTGAATGGAAGAAGGGAGGGAGGGAGGGAGGAAGGAAAGAAAGAAATAAAGACAGGAGGGAGGGAGGGAGGAAGGAAAGAAAAAGAAAGTGGAAAGAAGAAGGGTGGGAGGGAGGGAGGGAGGAAAGAAAAAGAAAGAAGGAAAGGAGGAGCTGAGGGAGGGAGGGAGGAAGGAAAGAAAAAGAAAGTGGAAAGAAGAAGGGTGGGAGGGAGGGAGGGAGGAAAGAAAAAGAAAGAAGGAAAGGAGGAGCGGAGGGAGGGAGGGAGAAAGGGAAGGTAGGAAAAAAAGAAAGAGCAGGTAAAGTAAAATAGAATAAAGTATGAAATATAGTAGCGTTATTAAAATTAAAAAGTAATTATTGAAAAAAAACACGGACCGATAGAACCCAGGGACATATGGTGGAAGCAAAGCTATACAGAGAGAATCTTACACAGAAGATTACACATACACATTCACAAAAAGAGAGCAGGGGAAAAAATCAAAAATCTTGCTCTCCAAGTCCACCTCCTCAATTTGGGATAATTCGTTGTAAAAAGAGGAAAAGGGCGAGAAGTCTGAAATCTTGCTAAGTCCACCTCCTTAATCTGGGATAATTCGTTGTAAAAAGAGGAAAAAGGGGGGAAAGTCTTAAATCTTGTCCTCAAAGTCCACTTCCTCAATTTGGGATGATTCGCTGTCTATTTATGCACTCCACAGACGCAGGGCACATCAAATGGACCGTGGAGCTTTAATCCGCTGCCTCCGAGGCTGCACAGAGAGATTTCCCTGTCTCTGCTCTCACAACTCCCGGGTCTCAGCCTTGGACCTGGCCCCGCCTCTGCACGTAGGTCGCCGGAGGGCGTCCGTTCTTCGCTCAGACCGGACGGGTTTAAAGGAGCCGCTGATTCGGGGGCTCTGGCTCACTCAGGCAGAGGGGAGGGAGGGGCGTGCAGTGTGGGGCGGGCCTGCGGCGGCAGAGGCCGGCGTGACGTTGCAGCAGCCCGTGGCGCTCCGTGCGCCCTCCCGGGAAAGCCGTCCCCGAGTCCCGGGACCCCGGCAGTGGCGGGGTGCACAGGCCCCCCGGAAGGCGGGGCGGACAGTGACCCGCGCTCGCACACAGGCCCCGCGGCGGCGGCCAGCGGCGGTGGCGGCAGCGGCAGCGGCAGCCGCCCCAGCGTCCGACGCCGGTCTCCGAGGTCCGCGCCTTACCCGCGGCTCCCGCCTGTCTCCAGCGCCTCCCCAAGCAGCCCTCTTAATGCCCTCTCCTCGCGCACCAGGCAACAAAAGGGAAAAAAGTCTCTTGCCTCTCCGGTATCTCCAGACCCTTTCCCCGGACTCCCTCCGGGCTAGCCGTGGTGCACTAACTCCTTCAGGCTCTCTTCCTGCCGCGAGCCCCAGTCCTCTCCCTGCGCTCTGACTGAAAGCCGATACCCGAGCCTCAGCTCCCAGCCCCGCCCGCCCCGGCGGCCAAGCAGACAAGCCTCTCGGGCTGGTGTGTGCCTGAGGGCACCGATCCTCTGTGCCAGAATCTCTCCGCTTTGCCCTCCGCACCCCTGTTGCTGTGCTCTCCTCCGCTACTCCGAAGCTTTCCCCCTCCGCCGCCACCTGCAGTCTCCGCCCGCGAAGGGTCTTGTAGTGTGTAGAAACCTTCCCTCCTTCACGGCTCCCTCCCACTGGTGCAGGTCCCGTCCATATCCTATTATCTCTGTTTATTCTTTTTTTTCTTTTGACCTACCCAGGTATGTGGGGAGTTTCTTGCCTTTTGGGGGGTCTGAGGTCTTCTGTCAGCGTTCAGTAGGTGTTCTGTTGGAGTTGTTCCACGTGTAGATGAATTTCTGATGTATCTGTGGGGAGGAAGGTGATCTCCGCGTCTTACTCTTCCGCCATCTTCCCTTTGTCTCTACAATTTCCATTTTTCTAATGAAATTCCCCCTATGTTAATGCTTGTTGTCTACCTCTTCCACTAGATCCTTTGATGTAATATTTATTTTAGAGGTGCCTTTTGTTAATTTCAACAACTTAGCCATATTTTGACCTGATTCTTTTAACTATTTTGGCTTTGTTTCAGTAGATTCCGCTTACTAGTGGATTTAATTGTTTTCAGGATGGGGCTATGTTTTTCTCCACAGAATTGCTGCAAATCTGAGTAATGGTGTGACTCTTGTGTTCTCTTAATGCTTTGTAACTTTGCTGATAGTATTTTAGGTCAATGGGAAGTTCTCTTTTCTTTATAGTACTCTCCCTTGCATTCAGCACTATGGGGGATCTCAATCTGGCTGATCTGCTGTCAACTTTCAGGCAGCCAGTGCAGTGCACTCTATGAAGACCAGAGTGTACCAGCAAAGTTTATCTCAGCAATCTGGCCTTGCCCCTGCCTTTAGCATACTTCTTCTTTGCTATCAGTGAAGGCCTATGGCAAAGAGTTGGTGGGTGGGTATGTCGCTACTTGTAAGACATGCTGATCTATCAGTCTGCCTATATTTTGCCATTAAATTTTTAAAAAACTCTTGCTGAATTCTCCTTACCAGTCTATGTCTGATTCTGTTTGCCTCCTCCTGCCTGCTAAGGATAAAAGTAGCTATGGGTTTTTTCTCTACTTGGAAGTACTTATCACTTTCTGAAGATTATTGAGTTTAGTTTTATTTGTATTCTCGGCTCTCTAATGAATTTAAAAGTTATGATTTCAGAGCTTACTTGAATTGTTCCCATTGTTAAGGTAGGAATCATAGCTTTTTGCAGTTTTCTAGAGTGTAAGTGTAAATCCAATATATTTTAATAAGGGATTTATTAAATTTATAAATATATTAAATTTATTATTTATTGCTTCTCTAACTTGTGAAGTCTGTAGCATCTGTAAAAACCACATGTGGTGTAAACCCAAGGATTACACTAGGCAGACCTACTCTCAAGCCCAGCCTTATATATTTTAATTTATTTCCTAGATTGTGAATAAAGTGCAGTATGTTAAGTGAATTATTCATAATCTTTACATAACTCCAAAATTATGGTTAAATGCATAAAAAGTTTTGTTAAAATTCCAACTTTCTAAATTGATGTCAGAGTTTTGCCATTACAATGAATTTTGAATGAGATTTAGCTTATAACTACTCTCAAGAACTTAGTCACAAATGCCAGCTGTGTCCTCCAAAGTAGACTTTTGTGATGTGAGTGGAATCATATCTCTTTTCTCATTGTGAGAAGCAACAGGATGGCAGAGCTTGAATTAATCATACTTACAAAGAGAAAAAAAAAGATTGCAATTTTTTTCCTAAGGAGCTCCTTATAGGTAATTATCAGTGTGTCTATGAAACAAATCTGTTATTCTTTTATTTTAATTTAACATTTGTAAATGAATACATACCTGTCTTTTATTTTAGGTCCATTTGATTGTTTGCAAAAATTTAGGAGAAAACTAGCAGAGATCTCATTGTCTACTGAACATACAATGCTAATTTCTGCCTCTCTGTTTATTCACATCTTACCTGTCTCTCAAGATTCAGCTGACCCTACCCCATATGGATTTCTTTATCACTAGTGAACTACTCAAACATGTATCACTAATTCTTTCATGTGGCATATTTTCACACTCCAAAAATATTTCTTCCTTGAAAATGGAGATCTGATGAATTTTTTGATCTGGCCCAGCCACCCATCTTTGAACACATGCACACACACACACACACACACACATACACACACACAACACACACACATAGCTCAAATGCTTACTAATTCATGCCAGCATCACATATTTAAGATATAAGAATTTATGAGAGTAGGAGCTTCAAGATGGCAGAAGAGTAAGACGTGGAGATCACCTTCCTCCCCACAAATACATCAGAAATACATCTACATGTGGAACAACTCCTACAGAACACCTACTGAATGCTGGCAGAAGACCTCAGACCTCCCAAAAGGCAAGAAACTCTCCACGTACCCGGGTATGGCAAAAGAAAAAAGAAAAAAACAGAGACAAAAGAATAGGTATGGGACCTGCACCAGTGGGAGGGAGCTGTGAAGGAGGAAATGTTTCCACACACTAGGAAGCTCCTTCACAGGTGGAGACTGCGGGTGGCGGAGGGGGGAAGCTTCAGAGCCATGGAGGAGAGCGCAACAACAGGGGTGTGGAGGACAAAGTGGAGAGATTCCAGCACAGAGGATTGCTGCCAACCAGCACTCACCAGCCTGAGAGGCTTGTCTGCTCACCTGTCAGGGTGGGTGGGGGCTCGGAGCTGAGGCTCGGGCTTCACAGGTCAGATCCCAGGGAGAGGACTGGGGTTGGCTGCGTGGACACAGCCTGAAGGGGGCTAGTGCACCACAGCTACCTGGAAGTGGGTCCTGGAAAAGGTCTGGAGCTGCTGAAGAGGCAAGAGACATTTTCTTGCCTCTTTGTTTCCTGGTGCACGAGGAGAGGGGATTAAGAGCACTGCTTAAAGGAGCTCCAGAGATGGGCGTGAGCCGTGGCTCTCAGTGTGGACCACAGAGATGGGCATGAGATGCTAAGGCTGCTACTGCAGCCACCAAGAAGCCTGTGAGCAAGCACAGGTCACTGTCCACACCTCCCCTCCCGGGAGCCTGTGCAGCCTGCCACTGCCAGTGTCCTGTGATCCAGGGACAACTTCCCCGTGAGAACACACAGCATGCCTCAGGCTGGTGCAACGTCATGCTGACCTCTGCTGCTGCAGGCTCACCCCGCACTCTGTACCCACCCTTCCCCTGGCCTGAGTGAGGCAGAGCCCCCAAATCAGTGGCTCCTTTAAACCCGTCCTCTCTGAGTGAAGAACACATGCCCTCACGCAACCTACACACAGAGGCAGGGCCAAATCCAAAGCTGAACCCCAGGAGCTGTACGAACAAAGAAGAGAAAGGGAAATTTGTCCCAGCAGCCTCAGGAGCAGCGGATTAAATCTCCCCAATCAACTTGATGTACCCTGCATCTGTGGAATACCTGAATAAAAAACGAATCATCTCAAACTGAGGAGGTGGACTTTGGGAGCAATGATGTATATAATTTTTTTCCTTTTTCTCTTTTTATGAGTGTGCATGTGTATGCTTCCATGTGTGATTTTGTCTGTATAGCTTTGCTTTCACCATTTTTCCCAGGGTTCTGTCTGTCCATTTTTGTTTTGTTTTTTATAGTTTTAGCACTTGTTATCATATCATTGGTGAATTTGTTTTTTGGTTTCGTTGCTCTCTTCTCTTTCTTTTTTTTTATTTTATTACTTAAAATTTTTTTTAATAATTATTTTTTATTTTAATAACTATTTTAGTTTATCTTCTTTCTTTCTTTCTTTCTTTGTCCTCCCTTTTATTCTGACCCGTGTGAATGACAGGCTCTTGGTGTTCCAGCCAGACATCAGGGCTGTGCTTCTGAGGTGGGAGAGCCAAGTTCATGACAGGGGTCCACAAGAAACCTCCCAGCTCCACATAATATCGAATGGCAAAAGTCTCCAAGAGATCTCTATCTCAACACCAAGACCCAGCTCCCTCAAGAACCAGCAAGCTACAATGCTAGACACCCTATGCCAGACAACTAGCAAGACAGGAACACAACCCCATCCATTAACACAGAGACTGTCTAAAAACATAATAAGGCCACAGACACCACAAAACACACCACCAGACATAGACCTGCCTATGAGAAAGACAAGATCCAGCCTCACCCACCAGAACACAAGCATGAGTCCCCTCCACCAGGAAGCCTACACAACCCACTGAACCAACCTTAGCCACTGGGGACAGACACCAAAAACAATGGGAACTATGAACCTGCAGCCTGTGAAAAGGAGACCCCAAACACAGTAAGTTAAGCAAAATGAAAAGACAGAGAAACACACAGCAGATGAAGGAGCGAGGCAAAAACCCATCAGACTTAACAAATGAGGAAATAGGCAGACTACCTGAAAAAGAATTCAGAATAATGATAGTAAAGATGATCCAAAATCTTGGAAATAGAATGGAGAAAATACAAGAAATGTTTAACAAGGACCTAGAGGAACTAAAGAACAAACAAACAGTGATAAACAACAAAATAAATGAAATGAAAAATTCTCTAGAAGGGATCAGTAGCAGAATAACTGAGGCACAAGAATGGATAGTTGACCTGGAAGACAAAATAGTGGAAATAACTACTACAGAACAGAATAAAGAAAAAAGAATGAAAAGAATTGAGGACAGTCTCAGAGACTTCTGGAACAATATTAAATGCACCAACATCCAAAATATAAGGGTCCCAGAAGAAGAAGAGAAAAAGAAAGGGACTGAGAAAATATTTGAAGAGATTATAGTTGAAAACTTCACTAATATGGGAAAGGAAACAGTTAATCAAGTCCAGGAAGCACAGAGAGTCCCATAGAAGATAAATCCAAGGAGAAACACGCCAGGACACATATTAATCAAACTATCAAAAATTAAATACAAAGAACAAATATTAAAAGCAGCAAGGGAAAAACAACAAGTAACACACAAGGGAATCCCCATAAGGTTAACAGCTGATCTTTCAGCAGAAACTCTGCAAGCCAGAAGGGAGTGGCAGGACATATTTAAAGTGATGAAGCAGAAAAACCTACAACCAGATTACTCTACCCAGCAAGGATCTCATTCAGATTTGACGGAGAAATTAAAACATTTACAGACAAGCAAAAGCTAAGAGAATTCAGCACCACCAAACCAGCTTTACAACAAATGCTAGAGGAACTTCTCTATGCAGGAAACACAAGAGAAGGACAAGACCTACCATAACAAACCCAAAACAATTAAGAAAATGGTAATAGGAACATACATATCAATAATTACCTTAAATGTAAATGGATTAAATGTTCCAACCAAAAGACGTAGCCTGGCTGAATGGATACAAAAACAAGACCCATATACATGCTGTCTACAAGAGACCCACTGCAGACCTAGGGACACATGCAGACTGAAAGTGAGGGAATAGAAAATGATATTCCATGCAAATGGAAATCAAAAGAAAGCTGGAGTAGAAATTCTCATATCAGATAAAATAGACTTTGAAACCAAGACTATTACAAGAGAAAAAGAAGGACATTACATAATGATCAAGGGATCAATCCAAGAAGAAGGTTAACAGTTGTAAATATTTATGCACCCAACATAGGAACACCTTAATACATAAGGCAAATACTAACAGCCATAAAAGGGGAAATCAACAGTAACACAATCATAGTAGGCGACTTTAACACCCCACTTTCACCAGTGGACAGATAATCCAACTAATGGACAGATTATCCAAAATGAAAATAAATAAGGAAACACAAGCTTTAAATGATACATTAAACAAGATGGACTTAATTGATATTTATAGGACATTCCATCCAAAAACAACAGAATACACATTCTTCTCAAGTGCTCATGGAACATTCTCCAGGATACATTATATCTTGGGTCACAAATCAAGCCTTGGTAAATTTAAGAAAATTGAAATCATATCAAGTATCTTTACTGACCACAACGCTTTGAGACTAGGTATCAATTACAGGAAAAAATCTGTAAAAAATACAAACACATGGAGGCTAAACAACACACTACTTAATAACCAAGAGATCACTGAAGAAATCAAAGAGGAAATCAAAAATACCTAGAAACAAATGACAATGAAAACACGATGACCCAAAACCTATGGGATGCAGCAACAGCAGTTCTAAGAGGGAAGTTTACAGCAATACAATCCTACCTTAAGAAACAAGAAGCATCTCAAATAAACAACCTAACCTTACACCTAAAGCAATTAGAGAAAGAAGACCAAAAAACCCCAAAGTTAGCAGAAGGAAAGAAATCAAAAAAATCAGATCAGAAATAAATGAAAAAGAAATGAAGGAAATGATAGCAAAGATCTATGAAACTAATACCTGGTTCTTTGAGAAGATAAACAAAATTGATAAACCATTAGCCAGACTCATCAAGAAAAAAAGAGAGAAGACTCAAATCAATAGAATTAGAAATGAAATAGGAGAAGTAACAACTGATACTGGAGAAATAAAAAAGGATCATGAGAGATTACTACAAGCAACTATATGCCAGTAAAATGGACAACCTGGAAGAAATGGACAAATTCTTAGAAATACACAACCTTCCAAGACTGAACCAGGAGGAAATCGAAAATATGAGCAGACCAATCACAAGCACTGAAATAGAAACTCTGTTAAAAATCTTCCAACAAACAAAAGCCCAGGACCAGATGGCTTCACAGGCAAATTCTGCCAAACATTTAGGGAAGAGCTAACACCTGTCCTTCTCAATCTCTTCCAAAATATAGCTGAGGGAGGAACACTCCCAAACTCATTCAATGAGGCCACCATCACCCTGATACCAAAACCATACAAAGATGTCACAAAGAAAAACTACAGGCCAATATCACTGATGAATGTAGATACAAAATCCTCAACAAAATACTAGCAAACAGAATGCAACAGCACATTAAAAGTATCATACACTATGATCAAATGAGTTTTATCCCAGGAATGCAAGGATTCTACAGTGTACACAAATCAATCAATGTGATACCCCATATTAAAAAATTGAAGGAGAAAAACCATATGCTCATCTCAGTCGACGCAGGGAAAGCTTTTGACAAAATTCGACACCCATTTATGATAAAAGCCTTCCAGAAAGTAGGCATAGAAGGAACTTTCCTCATCATAATAAAGGCCATATATGACAAACCCACAGCCAACATCGTTCTCAATGGTGAAAAACTGAAACCGTAAGTGACACTCTAGACTCCATTACAGCTGCCTTGGAGACATCTGTGACTGTCCCAAAGGAGGCTGAGCATGAGTGTACTGCTGGACCATCAGAGACAAATTGCAGAAAAGGCATACACATGCTCAAAATATTAATAAATGACCATCAGCAGGATTTGTTGCCCTTTGAGTCCCTGTCAACTCTTAGAAGTTGAGTCATGTTAAACATGTTGGATTGATTAGCACTGCTTCTACTCAAGAACATGCCATCCTTTTTTTTTTTTTTAATAATGTGACTGTTCACCCTCTTGTCTAGGTAACAAGGTAATTTTCAAGGATTATATTATATTACAGTTGCTTGTTGTTTGTACATAGTCAGAATGTGTTTCTTCAAATTTCAGAAGAAGGCTAGTAGAGATGTTTGTCATGGCGCAAGATATTTCATCAAGTGAAACTAGGCAAGTCAGATTTCTTAAAAGTTGGAAGCTACACAGTTAATTCAGGTCATCAAAGGTTGTACAAAAGTGATGAAAATAATAAACTGCTATATTCAAACGTCCATTCACATTTTTTTTCTGATTCAAGTGGTTTGTACATCAACTTTTTCTTCTGAATCAACTTTTAATGTATCTTTGTGCAGTGGCAATATCACAGCTCATGAAGTTTATCTGAGGCACAATTATTGCTGATTGAAATGTTTAGAGTAATGATTTTTCCCACATAATGTTAATTATTTCTATAATATAATTATGCATTTTGATTTAGGAATTTTAATGCATATTTGAAGGAGAGATGTGATTTGGAAGTTCATTAGCTATGTGGTTTTCAAGGCCTGTTCAGAGGAGGTAGAGACTGAACATATAGTTGAAAGAACACTAATCTTGGAGAAAGGTCATGTGGACTCTATCACCTGGGGGTCTGTTTTTCCTAGGCTTCCTCCACTAAATCTTTCTAGGCTGCCATTTTCTCATCTGACAGATGGAGAAAATAATACCTATCCTATATTTTTCTTGGACTTGGATTTTCAGAGACAGTTACAATTTCAAATATTCTAACACTTTGACAGGACATTCGTCTTAATTTCTGGCTCACAAAGCCCAGTTACATCAAGTGTTGTTGCATAACTAAGGTCATAGGGAACTAGAAGCTACAATTCAACCTGGCTTTTATGTCTTTCATTTTATGTGCAATTATTATACTCTTTGTCTTTATGGCTTTTAGGCTCAAGATAAAAGCTCCCAAAGCACAAGAGTTGAAAAAGCAGTCATTCACATCTCCTAGTAACCTTCATTTTGTCATTCCTTTTGCAGTTTTCCTGAGAAATATGACAGTTTTCAACTCTCACAGAGACCGAAAGGATGATTGAGGGAATCACAGTCTTATAAATTTTTGAGTTGGAAAGATCAGTCCTTTGCTTTCAGGTAAGAGAAAAGAAGTCCTGACACAATTCATTTATAACAGTCCATCCTGTGTCCTTTGTGGAAGAAGAAGAATCAGTAGAAGAAAATGGAGTGGAGAATTATTGGCAGAGATTGCCAAGGGATAGGAAAAGTGGCCAGCTGGTCAGTGTTAGGGTTTGCACAGGTACACTAGAGAAAAACAGAAAAGTTGTATCTCCCATGGATATACAGAATCTGGAAACAGGAAGAGAACAAAGGAACTGGGGTTCACAAGAAGTATTAAGGGGATCTAGGTAAAGGCCTGTTTGGAAAGGCAATGATACAACTACTAGCTACTAATTTAAGAAAGAAAAATCCCATTGAAATATAACACAACAGGCTTTAATCTCTAGGAATGCATTTCTGAAACATAACTGGACATCAAAACAATTCTTATCCCAAAAAAACTTAGTCAGTTTCAGTGGCTGCAAAACTTTGTAGGCTTCAATAGCTGCAGTATAGCAATAGCTATCTTAGAATGAGGTGAAGCAGGACAATTAAAAGTAAGGAATGAGTAGAGTCAAGTGGGGGCTGAAAGAAATATATTAAGTGTCATTGAGGACTACTCTTAAAAAATTAGGACTAACTATAAATGCAGGGAAATTACGCTGGTGATGTACAGAGGTAAGTAGAAGTTTCTCATCTGCAAAAAGCATCCTTCTGACTAGGAAAAGTTTTTTGTGGTGGTAACATTACCAAATGGTATTTTTATATATGCCAGTGTACCTATGGCAATGAAGATGTGGTAGTTCATCCATTACTTGATTATGATTTTCTTTTATTTCTTACCAGCTGGGTGATCATTTATTTATTCAACACACATATTTATTGAGTCATATATTTGATATAATATAAAAATACAGATGAATATGACACAGTCACTTGCCATTGAACTTTTCAGCCATATACACATAATTTTATGTACACATATAAAATTGAAGTTCACTTATGAGACATTTTATCTTTGAAAATAGATAAAGAAAAAAACAAGATGACTAAGTTAAAAATAATCAGGAAGTTGTCTTTGACACTTTTGTCAGATAGTTATCTTGGAAACTCTATATTTCAAAAAATCATATTACTTTTTCTATCTCTGTGGAAGACAGAGAGAGTGCTTTATATGATTTTCCATAAAAATTCAAAGTTTACTCTGGCTATGTTTTGTTGTATGAATCTCTTACATACAAATACTTTGCTCTTTGTAATAATGGTTGTTTACCTTGCTGTAAGCAAAAAGATCTGCTTGAATGTTTTTTTATTGATTTTGTTTTTCTACACACCTTCCATTTGTAATGAATCATAATGCTTATGTTGTACCAAAATGGACAGCATTGGCAATCTGATTTATATACACTAGACTATTTCTATTGACAAAACAAATAGGACAATAGAACCAGAATGCTAGAAGGAAATTCAAAATGTTACCAATTTACTTGAGCTACAGTACATACCTATTCAAAAAATGGATAAATCTCTAACCATTTTAAGATTATTCAATAAAAAATTTCCTACAATTCCCTTTTATTATATTTTCCTAATATTTGTTGCTGACTTCATCAATTATATAACTAAGTAAAACATGCAACCCCAAATGTTTTTCTCTCATATTGTAATGGTATGTGTTTAAGTAAATGGGATAAAATAGAGTGCTAACAGGCAGCAATTCCCCATTGTCGAAGATGATTTTAGAGTTTGCAACTGTAAAGAGATTCAACCTTCTCCCTGAACAAGCTGGGGTCAATGTACTTTTTACTTAATAACCATCAGTTAGCATCAAGTGATCATGCTGAAACAACAGCAACTAAGTAAGATTCTTCTGCCAAGCCCCTATGGCAGAGTCATCACAATCACATTTATCTAGTGCAGGATAAAGAACACCAAGATCAAACCACAAAGCAAAAAGTGTAATCAGGAACTGGGCCAAAATACCAGGTTATTGAAAAGAGAAGTTAGAAATCAAGGTATAGTAAGCAGGAAGTAAGGATATTAGATGCACATTCCCAAACTGAAGTTAAGACAGGTAAGAATCTTAAGCTGGGAGGAAAAAGAATTAGAGAAGCAGACTGTCAACAGAAAATGAAGTCTGAAAATGTGCAGGCAGTGGTGGTTTTGATGAAGGCAGCGTTATTTCCTCTATCTTGACCTTGCATTTTAGATTAACCTTAGCATACTCCTCAGCATACTAGCCATCTTCCCCTCAGAATTCAGGCAGAGTCCAAAGTGGCAAAACCTCCTGCTTGCCTGATCAAAGAATTGGCAAGCTAAAACATGTGATATATATACGTTTGCAATCACCTAATTTGGTGAAATATAAAGTTTAGTATGATTTGGCACTGGTATCTAGACATAACCAAGTCTATTTCTATGCTATGTCAAACAGTAGGAGAATAATTATTTGAAGCAAATTAATCCCTGGGAGTTCTTCTAACTATCCGTATTTTGAGGATTATGTAATCTAGGTACCTGAATTGCATCCTGAGGCCTATAATCGGTAAATCAAATACAATCTAGCATATAAGAGTACTGAGAGGGCTTCCCTGGTGGCGCAGTGGTTGAGAGTCCGCCTGCCGATGCAGGGGACACGGGTTCGTGCCCCGGTCCGGGAGGATTCTACATGCCATGGAGCGGCTGGGCCCGTGAGCCATGGCCGCTGAGCCTGCACGTCCGGAGCCTGTGCTCCACAATGGGAGAGGCCACAACAGTGAGAGGCCCGTGTACAGCAAAAAAAAAAAAAAAAAAAAGAGTACTGAGAATTGAAAATGTTTCTATCAGTATTCAGAGAGGTGATACTTAGGCCCTTTCTAAGTTGATATCAGAAATGTTAAAAAGGAAAATTCAGTCAATCAGTTCATTAAAGGTTCACACCCAAAGGATACATGTTGACACTTGAACCTTAAAGATATATAATCTTTTTGCTAAATATTGACTTTTGTCTTTAAAAAGGAATTTAACTTCCAAAGAAAGATTAAGATATTCAGGGGCTTATTATTTCTAAAAAATTTAATTAAGTGTGTTTTTCTTTTTATCACAAGAATGCCAGTATATACATAAATAAATGGTGATGTGTTTTCCTTCTATTGAGGGTTAAACCAGTATTTTATTAATATAACTTTTGGGGTTAATGGATACACACGAATCTTGTTTGGTAAAAGTTGAGGCAAAGGTATATGAGTTTTGAATGACTTAATGTCACCTTAATCTGTCATTTTTAGACTCTTAATCTTCTTATTTATTCATCTGAAAATTTTTTGTCTACTGAGGCAGTTCAGTATACTATAAAAATAAAATTAATCCAGGTGGTCTGTGTTCTGTTTTTATATTCCCCCACCTATTAGCATTGTGACTCTGGATAAGTCAGAGCTTCAGTTTACTCATTTATTAAATTGGAATAATAGTTTAAAAGTGTCAATTTGTGTGTCAAATGGAGACGATAATAATAATAGAAAGATTTTTTTTTTCAAATTTTAAGTGGTAATATTGTTGCTATTTTATTCTTAGGAGTTTAAAGTGAAGATTTTCCTTGTTTTACTAATGTGTTGGTAATATGGCAATTATTGACTGAGAGAGGAGAATTAATTACTAGAGACTAGTGTATCATGTCAGTTTCTATACAATACATCTAATTCCATAGACAAGTAAGTAATGTAATACTGCAAAGTATTTGCTGGACTACCTAGATACTAGATGAAAATACAACTTAAGTGGGCCTATAACTGTTTGAATTCTAGATCTAAAGAAAACCAATTAAAGAATTGGTATTAACTTGGAGAAAGAGGTTTCTTTTAAGGTAACTCTATTATTGGTTCTGTCACATGCAATTTTTATTAGTGATTTGGATGGGGATATTCATGACATGAAAATAAAATATGTGGACAGATAACTCAGATTCAGGATCTCTAGAGGTCATGAGCATCTAGAAAAACTGGCTGAAACTATAAAAATGAAATTTGGAAAAGATCTTCAGTTTGCTTCTCAGTCATAGCTGTTTAAGTATAGGATGAGTATGACATAGCTAAAGCGTAGCTGGCATGAAAAGGTCTGGGTGTTTGAACTGACTATAGATACTGAGTAATGAGGTAGGTTAGGAGAGCTAATATGAAGAACCTAAGAACATCAGAGTTCCTTGAAGTCCAGGAACACTTAGGGGAATAGTGTATTAGGGTTACCTTTCCAATGCATAATGTTACAAATGGATGAAGACTAACTCTGCTTCTTTCTGCTATCTTTTCTCTCTCCTGGTATTTCTACAGGAGGGTTGACAGAAAGACTGGCATAAGACTCAGGAGAAGTTTGAGGGAACCACACCAAGCTTAATGAATGTCAGAAAATATGGTCATTTTTATTATGTGAGAAGTATATAACATATATTAATAAAGTTTGTGTTCCTTGATTGGAACATTAAATCTCATCAGATATGGGATTTTATTATGTAAGCAACTGACGTCTGCTAAAAAACAAAAACAAGTATCAGGCTCATGTAATTCTGAGAAAAAAGATTCTATTGCATCCTCCTTGTCTTAAAAGAGGCATTAGTTATTGTTGATTTTACCTTGTCTTCTGTATTAGTCAGGGTTCTCCAGAGAAAACAGAGCCATAAAACATATGGTTTATTTTAAAGAATTGTAGTGGTACAAGTTCAAAATCCTCAGGGTAGGTTGGCGGGCTGGAGACTCAGAGAAGAGTTGTAATATGAGTCCCAAAGCAGAATTCTGCTGGCAGAATTCCTTCTTGAGATGAATTACAATTGAGATGAATGCTAAGAACTATATAGTGCTTTGGAATCATATGACGAAAACACACAGTCTGAATGGTTCAAAAATGACATTTGAGCTATGGTGGATGATTAGAAGTTAACTAGGTAAAAGGAGAACTAGCATGTGTTACCACCTGTATTGGGATGGAGTGTGGTGAATATGAAGGTCTGAGAGAAAGCCAGTGTTGTTAGGAAAGAAAGAATAACAGAGAACATGATTCAAATAAAAATGTAGATTAGGGATGGGTCATGGGAAGTCTTGATAAGCACTTTAAGGAATTTTGCCTTTACCATAAGTGTTCAGGAAAACACTAAAGATTTTTAAGCAAGGGAAATGCATCATTAGATTTTCTTTCAAACACCTCATTCTGAGTAGGCTGGAGGGAGAGCAGAATGGATGAGGATTAGACCAATTAATAAGTTATTACTTTTCCAGGCAAGAGAAGATGGAACCACAGACTACAGAGGTAGTGGAAGAGACAGAAATAAGTAGATGTATTGTAGAGATATTTAAGTGGACTCAATGATGGACTTGATATATGGGGTGAAGGAGAGAGTGCTAAACTGAATGGATAGTGGTATCATTTGGGGGTATAACAGACACATGAATAGGACTAGGTTGAGGAGAATGAAAGGGAGACTATCATGAATTTGTTTTTATTTTTGAGGTGCCATTGAGACATCTAAACAAGCTATAAACTAAATAGCTAATATACTGGCTTTGAGTACAGAGAAGAGATTTGTTCTAGAGACAAAATTTTGAGTAATAATAATTTTTTCCATAGGTAGAAAAATTTCAACAGTTTTGCTCTCTATTTTTTAATTTAATTTGATTTTTTTTTTTGGTATCAGGGAGGTTGTATTTGAATGGGTAGACAACCAGGCAATAAATAGGTACATCCTATAATATCAGAGAGTGATAGTGCAGTAAAAAATAAAACCAGTATATACATTTTAAAATATTTTTATTGAAATATAGTTGATTTACAATGTTGTATTATTTTCATGTGTACAGCAAAGTAATTCATATATATATATATTATGTATATAATATATACTTTTATAGATTCTTTTCCATTATAGGTTATTACAAGATATTAAGTATAGTCCCCTGTGTTATACAGTAGGTCCTTGTTGGTTGCATATTTTATATAGTAGTGTGTATATTTTAATCCTAAAGTCCTGATTTATCCCTCCCCCCTTTCCCCTTTGGTAACCAAAAAGTTTCTTTTCTATGTATGTCTGTGAGTCTACTTATTTTGTAAATAAGTTCATTTGTATCATTTTTTTAGATTCCACATATAAGCAACGTTATATGACATTTGTCTTTTTCTGTCTGACTTATTTCACTTAGTATGATATTCTCTAGATCCATCTATGTTGCTGCAAATGACATTATTTCATTCTTTTTTTGTGGCTGAGTAAGATTCCATTGTGTATATATACCACATCTTCTTTATCCATTTATCTGTCGATGGATACTTAGGTTGCTTCCATGTCTTGGCTATTTTAAATAGTGCTGCTATGAACATTGAGGTGCATGTATTTCTTGAATTAGAGTTTTCTCTGGATATATGCCCAGTAGTGGGATTTCTGGATCATATGGTAGCTCTATTTTTAGTTTTCAAGGAACCTCCATACTGTTCTCCATTGTGGCTGCACTAAATTACATTCCCAACAACATTGGAGGGGGGGGTTCCTTTTCCTCCACACCCACTCCAGCATTTATTATTTGTAGACTTTTTGATGATGGCCATTCTGACTGGTGTGAGGTGATACCTCATTGTAGTTTTGATTTGCATTTCTCTATTAATTAATGATGTTGAGCATCTTTTCATGTGCCTTTTGGCCATCTGTATGTCTTCTTTTGACAAATGTCTATTTAGATCTTCTGCCCATTTTTTGATTGGGTTGTTTGGGTTTTTTTGATATTGATCTGTATGAGCTGTTTGTGTATTTGAGGGATCAATCCATTGTCTCCTGCCTCATTTGCAAATATTTTCTCCCATTCCATTGGTTGTCTTTTCATTTTGTTTATGGTTTCCTTTGCTGTGCAAAAGCTTATAAGTTTCATTAGGTCCCATTTGTGTTTTTTTTGGTTTGTTTTTATTTCCATCACTCTAGGAGTCAAATCCAAACAAATTGTTGTGATTTATGTCAAAGAAATTACTGTGTATGTTTTCCTCTAAGAATTTTATAGTATCCAGTCTTACATGTAAGTCTTTAATCCATTTGGAGTTTATTTTTGTATATGGTATTAGAGAATGTTCTAATTTCATTCTTTTACATGTAGCTGTCCTGTTTTCCCAGCACCACTTGTTGAAGAGACTGTCTTTTCTCTATTGTATATTCTTGCCTCCTTTGTTGTAGACTAATTGACCATAAGTGCATGGGTTTACTTCTGGGCTTTCTATCCTGTTCCATTGATCTATATGTCTGTTTTTGTGCCAGTACCATACTGTTTTGATTACTGTAGCTTTGTAGTATAGTCAAGTCAGGGAGCCTGATTCCTCCAGCTTTGTTCTTCTTTCTCAAGATTGCTTTGGCTATTCGGGGTCTTTTGTGTTTCCATTCAAATTTAAAATATTTTAAATGACAGTACTACCTAAGGCAATCTATAGTTTCAATGCAATCTCTATCAAATTACCAATGGCATTTTTCACAGAGAAAATACATAATGATAAATAACTATAATGATCTTAGTAAACTTTTTAAAGAAATTTATATTTTATTCACCACAAAATCATATACTTTTGAACACAGAGTTAGTACACAGAAATGGCTTCCATATTTATTCAGCTTACTCCTTGGTGCATGGGGTCTCAGGACCACAGTGGGAAACCACTGAACAAAAATATGTTCCTCAGAGAGCTTAAAGTTCAAATACATGTCATGAACAAATGAGGAGGCAGGGCCACATGAACTCTGGGTTTTGGGGAAGAGGCCAAAACAAAGGCCATGGGTGAAGTCTCTCCTGAAGAAGAATGTAACATGTCGGCCTCTAAATGTTATCCTCACTTTCTTCTGCTTGTCCTGGGAAATCTTGTCACACCTCCTCTTCTCCTAGCTGACTAAAATGTATGGGCATTATTATAGTCTGATGGACAACCTAACCTTCTATATCCTTTCACTCAATAATCTCAACTTTTCATTAGTTATCTATTTTATCAGGAATGGGTTTGGGGAAGTCCTGGCAGACTTGACATGGGGAGATCGAATGAGGAAACCAGTCATGTCACGTCATATATTCCATTTACAATTCTTGGTCTTCTAAGGCATTTTTAAGCTCTTTATAAAACTGTATACTCTTTCCATCTCCTTCATTCACTCAACCACTGCCATTGAGTCTACAGAATAGAATCCAGGATGACAGACATTTTGGTTAGCCAGTTAGAGCTGGATCTGCAATAGATACAAGGTATATGTGTTTAAGATACTTTTGTACACTGATCAGGCCAAAATTAAGCATGTGAAAGACACCTTTGTGGGTTCTGGGAATATAAGCATTGTCTTTGGGCACAAGGAGTCTAGAAAGAGAGATGAACATGTCAAGAAAATAATTGTATACCTCAGTTACCTCATTAAGAAATATTTATTGAACACCTACTATATGCCAGCAACCATGTTATTCCACAAGGACATAGGTGTAGTGATGAGTAAGACAGGCATGGTTCTCATCCTTATAGAGCTTGGAATATATCACGCTATCCTAGTAACCTCTTGTGTACTGAGGAGAGTTCTAGAATTAAAGAGATGTACACATAACAACAGCTAAGCAGTAAATGGCTTGCCTGTTTATTGCCTATGTGTGTGTAACATCTTCCTTACTACTAAAAATATAAATTTGTTGACACATGCATCCATCTATTCGTCTTTCCTGTTAAAACAGAAGCATCTCTAAAACTACCTCACCAGGTAGTGCAGCCTCCTTTTTTGTTTTTTGTTTTTTTTTTTTGCGGTACGCGGGCCTCTCACTGCTGCGGCCTCTCCTGCTGCAGAGCACAGGCTCCGGACATGCAGGCTCAGTGGCTATGGCTCATGGGCCCAGCTGCTCCATGGCATGTGGCATCCTCCCAGACCGGGACACGAACCTGCGTCCCCTGCACCGGCAGGGGGACCCTCAATGACTGCGCCACCATGGAAGCCCCAGCCTCTTTTTTTGGAGAACAAATAGACTCTGTTGCTATCAATGCATATTGGCAAGGAATAGAAGGTAGAAGTAAGGAAAGAACTGTGCTCCTTAGGCTGTTATCACCTAATCCTGAGTTTTTACAGGTAATGGTTGATGTGCTTAAGAGAATAGATAAGAACTGTCAGTAGAAGGATGCTATCCTATCTCCCAAACTAAAAGTGTGAATATTATTAGTAGGTAAGTGATTTAGCTCCTCTTGGGCTTTCAACTCTATTTAGAGTATGATTATTTGGTGCAAAGCAAAACATAATGATTGAAACAGTAAGGTGGGGTTTCTTAAACAATCTACTGATGTATGTTTGAGTTCTTAACTTTGGAATCAGAAGCATTCTAGATGAGATGCATAATACTGAGGACAAAAAGACAGGGTTAGTAAACCTATGGTACTAGTTAAAATGGCACTTTGTAAAGGTTAAATCATGGTTGAACTGCTCATGTCTTGTTAATTTGGTGATGTTCTAGACCTATTTGAGGGCCAGTGAAAGGCAGAGCTTTGAGACTGGGACAGCTCAAAACTATTGTGACTTGAATTGATAGATGCTATGAATCCGTCTTTAATTTTACTCTCAAAGCTCATCATAGTGGCAGGCCTCTCTGATATGGCATGATTTGAATTCAGGTCACCACCAAAAGGCCTCTCAAATACTTTTGACATCCCCAAATCCTGAAAGGTCAAGTTTAGGTGAACTAGCACAATGGGATGTTTTTCTCTTCATTATTAGCTGGGAACAAAACCTAGGGAAATGGGAATTTAAATGAGATGGAATGGAGGAAAGAGAAAAATTTTGAGTGGGAAGCAACATCAAGAGGGATAAAGCACTTTACAGGGCTATAGTGGGGGGATCTTTGAACAACATTGTCAAATCATAGAGTGCTAATTGGGAGTGGCTAAAAGGCATCATGAAATGACTTGGTAATGAGAAGGATGGCAACTAGGGACTAGGGTAAAATTGCAGAAATTGTCATATTAAAGTCAAACATCTATGGTTTTGCAGTAGGTACATGATTCAAATTTGTTTTTCTCTGTGTGTTTGAAGGGTTACATTCTTTCCAAGTGGTATCAAATATATGTAATTTTACCAAAAGTAAGTACATAGCATCTTCTCTCTCCTGACCTTAGGATCTCAGAAAACAAATTTTGTGATAATTGCTGTTTCTCAGGATAGAGGGTAAACATATATCCTGCCAAACACACCCTTGAAAAGATCTTTTAAGGACATTTGTTAGGCAACCCTGAAGCAATCTGTTCTCCTTGAACTCGGGGACAGAACTGAGGCCATCAAATATTTTATTCTCAGTGTTGTTTGAGCATCATGCCTGACCTTCTATTGTAATAATATAAGGACATAGAAAATAATCACCATTTTAAGCCATGGAATACATGTGAATTTATCTCTATAATACTTCTATTTCATTGCTTTGGCTGGTAAATATCATACGTTAGATCTGGTGACATTTTCTTTGCATGTTGCTTCTCCAGAATATATAGTGCATTTTTAAAAAATGCCTGGATTGAAAATTCTTTCATTGATAGGAGACAGTAAGCAGTGTATTACAGGGTACAACAATTCTATAGTGTGCCCATTGTGGTGAATGTAATAAAGAAGGATTTTGTAAAGCTATTGATATCTAATTATGCTTCATCAGAGCCTACAAAGTGCCCACACAGCTCTGGTACTTATCCTGAAAAGCCAGCTAAACAGTTACAAATGCCAAGAAAATTAAAGCCTTCTATCTTAGGAACACACACCTGGAACCCATATGTTGGAAAAATTGGTCTGAGCTTTGTTTATTATAATCAATTACTTTGTAACACTTAAACATGGGATTTAGGAAGGATTCTGAAGCAACTAAGCCAAGCATTTCTCATAAAATTAATTGATAAATATCTTTATGGATTTTTTAAGGAAAAGACAAATTTTACTTAAGGGTTTACAAAGCTAGTATTGACAACAGTGTTTCTCTCTCTCTCCCTCTCTCTCTCTCTCTCTCTCTCTCTCTCTTTCTTCCCCTGTGGGTATCAGAAAGTTTTTATTTTTTTCCAACATTACTGATACATTTTTTACCCTCAACAATTTTTAAATGTACATTACAGTATTGCTAACTATATGCACATTGTTGTACAGCAGATCTCTAGAACATTTTTTTCTTGCATGACTGAAACCCACTGAACAACAGCTCCCCATTTTCACCTCCCGCCAGCCCCTGGCAACCACCAACCTACTTCCTGTTTCTATGAGTTTGATTATTTTAAATATCTCATATAAGTGGTATTATGAAGTATTTGTCTTTTGTATTTGGCTTTTTTCACTTAGAATAATGTCTTCAAGTTTCATCCATGTTGTAGCATATGACAGGATTTTCTTCTTTTTTAAGGCTAAATAACATTCCATTGTCTGTATATTCCATATTTCCTTTATTCAGTCATCCATTGATGGACATTTAGATTGTTTCCACATCTTGCTATTATTAATAATGCTGCAAATGATCATGGGTGTGCAAAAAAATACTATTCAAGATCCTGATTTCAATTCCTTTGGGTATATACCTAGAAGTGGTCTTTCTAGGTCATATGGTAGTTCTATTTTTAATTTTTTGAAGAAACTCCATACTGTTTTCTGTAGAGGCTGCACTATTTTGCAATCCCACTAACAGTATGCAAGTGTTCCTGTTACTCCATATCCTCCACAACAATTGTTATTTCCTGTTTTCTTTTTTTTTTCTTTGAAAATGGTCATCCTAATGGGTTTGGGGTAATATTTCACTGTGGTTTTGGTTTGCATTTCCCTGATGAGTAGTGATGTTGAACATTTTTTCACATGATTTTGGTCATTTGTATATCTTTGAAGAAATGTTGTTCGAGTCCTTTGTCCATTTTTTAATTGGATTATTTATTTGTTTGTTTGTTGTTGTTATTGAGCTGTAGGAGTTCTTATATATTCTGGATATTAACCCTCATCTGATATATGTTTCATAAACATTTTTCTCCTTTCTATATGTTGCTTTTCCATTCTGTTTATTGTTTCTTTGCTGTGCAGAAGTTTTAAAGTTTGACATAACCTTATTTTTCTATTTTTGATTTTGTTACCTGTGTTTATGGTGTCATACCCAAGAAATCATTGCCAAGGCCAATTTTATGAAGCTTTTCCCCTATGTTTTCTTCTAGGAGTTTTAAAATTTCAGGTATTATGCTTCAGTCTAATCCATTATGACTTTATTTTTTGTGTAGTGTAAAATAAGGGTCCATCTTCATTCTTTGGCATAGAAATATCCAGTTTTCCCAACACCATTTGTCAGAGAGACAATCCTTTCCTCACTGTATATATAGACTTAGCACCCTTGTCAAAGATCATTTGACCATATACATGAGGGCTTATTTCTGAGCTCTCTATTCTGTTCCATCAATATATATATATCTGCCTTTATGCCAGTACCATTCTTTTTTCCCCTCCCATTTTTATTAGGATATAATTGACATACAGTACTGTATAAGTTGTACAGCATAATGATTTAACCTAAATATATCTTGAAATGATTACCACAATAAATATAGTTAACATCCATTATCTCATATAGATACAGAAAACAAGAAAAAGAAAAAAAATCCTTGTTATTAGAACTTAGTATTTTCTTTCTCAACAACTTACATGCATATTATACAGCCGTGTTAACTATAGTCATCATGTTGTACATTACATCCCTAGTACTTATTTACCTTATAACTGGAATCTTGTACCTTTTGATTACCTTCATCCAATTCCCCTTCACCCCATCCCACGTCTCTGTTAACCACAAATCTGATATCTTTTTCTATTAATTTGGTACTTTTTAAGATTCCACATATAAGTGAGATCACATAGTATTTGTCTTTCTCTATCTTATCTCACTTCGCATAATGCCTTCAAGGTCCATTCATGTTGTTGCAACTGGCAGGATTTCCTAATTTTTATGGCTGAATAATATTCCAAATGGAATATTATCATACTGTTTTGATTACTATAGCTTTGTAATATGTTATGAAATCATGATGTGTAAGATCTCCAAATTTGTTGTAATTTTTCAAGATTATTTTGGATATTTGGGGTCCTTTGAGATTCCACATGAATTTTAGGATTTTTTCTATTTCTACAAAAATGCCACTGGAGTTTTGATAAGGATTGCATTGAACCTGTAGATTGCTTTGTGTACTGTGCACATTTTAATAATATTAAGCCTTCCAATCCAAGAACATGGGATATCTTTTCATTTATTTCTATCTTTAATTTCTTTCAGCAATGGTTTAATTTTTCACTGTGCAAACTTTTGCCTCCTTGGGTAAGTTTATTTCAAAGTATTTTATTCTTTTTGATGCTATTGTAAATGGGATTATTTTCTTAAAATGCTTTTTAGATTGTTCCTTGTCAATATATAAAAATGAAGCTGATTTTTTGAGTATTGATTTTGTATGGTGCGTTTTGCTTCATTCATTTATTAGTTCTAACAGGTTTTTTTTTAATCTTTAGGGATTTCTACATATAAGATCATGTTATCTACAAAAACTGAGAGTTTACTTCTTCCTTTGCCATTTAGATGCATTTTTAATTTTTCTTGCCTAATTGCTCTGTCTATAACTTCCAGTACTATGCTAAATGGAAGTGGCAAGAGTGGGCATTCCTGCCTTTTTCCTGATCTTAGAGGAAAATATTTCAGTCTTTAACTACTGAGTATTGTGTGGATTTCTCATATATGGACTTTATTATATTGAAAAAAATTTCCTTCTGTTCCTAGTTTGGTGAGCATTTTTAATCACAAAAATGTATTAAATTTTGTCAAGTGCATTTTTTTATCAATTGAGATGATCATGAGGTTTTTATCTTTCATTCCATTGATGTGGTGTATTATCAATACATTGATTTTCATATGTTAAAGCATCCTTGCATCCCATGGATAAATCCCACATGGTTTGTTGTCTAATTCTCTTAATGTGCTTTTGAATTTGCTTTGCTACTGTTTTCTTTAGGATTTTTGCATCACTATTCACCAGAGATATGAGTTTGTAGGGTTTTTTTTTCTTTTTTTCTTGTTGTATCATTGTCTGGCTTTGGTATCAGAGTAATCCTGTCCTCATGAAATGAGTTTGGAAGTGTTTACTCCTTTTCTATTTTCCTGAAGAGTTTGAGAAGTATTGGTGTTAATTCTTCTTTAAACGTTTGGTAGAATTCTGTGAACCATCTGTTTCTGGGCTTTTCTTTGTTGAGAGGCTTCTGATAACTGAGTCAGTCTCTTTAATAGTTAAAGGTCTGTTCAGATTTTTTATTTCTTTGTGATTCAGTCTTTATAACTTTTATATTTCTAGGAATTTATCCATTTCTTCTAAGTCACCTATTTGCTGGCATATGATTGTTCATAATAGCCTTTTATAATCCTTTTTATTTCTATGACATACATTGTAATGTTCCCTTGTCTTTTTTTTTTTTTGGTTTTTTGAGCCTTCTTTTTCCTTAGTTTAGCTCAGGGTTTGTCAATTTTGTTTATCTTTTCAAAAAAACAACTCAGTTTCATTGACATTTTTTCTATGTTTTTTCTATTCTAACATGTGATCTATGTTGGAGAACATTCCATTTGCATATGAGGAAATATATATTCTGTTGCTGTTTGGTAAAATGGTCTATATATGGCTATTAGGTCCAATTGGTCTATAGTTGTTTTCAAGTTCTGTTTCCTTATTGATCTTCTTTCTGGCTATTTTACCCACATGGAAAGTGACATACTGAAGTCTCCTGCTATCATGGAGTTTCATTCTATTTCTCCCCTCAGTTCTGTCAGTGCTTGCTTCATATATTTGGGTGTTCTGCTGTTAGGTGCATATATATATTTATAATTTTTATATCTTCCTGGTGAATTGACCTTTTATCATTATGTAATGATCTTCTTTTTTATTATGACAATTTCTGGCTTAATGTCAATTTTTTCAGATATAAGTGTGGCCAACCCATTCTCTTTTCGTTACTATTTGCATGAAATATCATTTTACATAATTTCACTTTCAGCCTAAGTGGATCTTCATATCTGAAGTGAGTTTCTTGTAGATAGTATTTAGTGGCATCTTGTTTTGTTAATCCATTCAGTTACTCTGTATCTTTAGACTGGGGAACTTAACCCATTTATATTTAAAATTATTCCTTATAGGGAAGGCGTTACTATTGCATTTTGTTGCTCCTGTTATACCTATTTGTCTCTATTTTCACCTTTTGCTGCTTTACTTTGTGTTTTGTTGATTTTTTGTATTGACATGCTTTGATTCCTTTCTCATTTTCTTTTGTATATCTTTTTTGTTTACTTTGTTTTTGTTTCTTTGTTTGTTTGTTTTTTGCGGTACATGGGACTCTCACTGTTGTGGCCTCTCCCGTTGCGAAGCACAGGCTCGGGACGCGCAGGCTCAGCGGCCATAGCTCATGGGCCCAGCCACTCCACGGCATGTGGGATCTTCCCAGACTGGGGTACGAACCAATGTCCCCAGCATTGGCAGGCAGACTCTCGACCACTGCGCCACAAGGGAAGGCCCTGTATATCTTTTTGATAGTTTCTTTGTCTTTAGTTTCTATGGGGCTTACATAAAACTACTTAAGAGTTATATCAATCTTTCTCAAGATGATAACAAATTAATTTCTATTGGATTAAAAAACTCTACTCTTTTCACATCTCCATTCTACTTTATGATATGAATGTCACAAATTTTATCATTATATACTCTGTATCCATTATCATACTTTAATAATTATAGTTATTTTTATGCTCTTATTTTCTAATTTCTATAGCAGAATTAAAAGTGATTTGTGCTCCACCATTATAGTATCACAGTATTCTGTAGTTGTCTATATATCTACCTTTACCATTGAGCTTTATATTTTCATATGGTTTCATGTGGCTATATAGTATAATTTTATTTTACCTTATAGAATTCCCTTTAGCATTCCTAAAAAGGCAAGTCTAGTGATAATAAATTCATACAGCTTTTGTTTATCTGGGGAAGTCTTCATTCTTCCTTCATTGTTGAAGGACAATTTTGCTGAATACAGTATTCTTGGTTAGCAGGGGTTTTGTTATTATTAATTTTTTTCATTCAGAAATTTGAATACATCATCCCACTCTCTTCTGGCCTGAAAGGTTTTTGTTGAAAAATTCACTGACAATCTAATGGGAGTTGTCTTGTATGTGGTGAGTTGTTCTTTTTTGCTTCCTTCAAGATTATATCTTTGGACCAGTCCCTCCCATCAGGAAACTTGCATAAGCCTGTTAGATAGCCTCATCCACCAGAGGACAGATAGGAGAAGCAAGAAGAACTATAATCCTGTAGCCTGTGGAACAAAAACCACATTCACAGAAAGATAGACAAGATGAAAAGGCAGAGGGCTATATACAAGATGAAGGAACAAGATAAAACACCAGAAAAACAACTAAATGAAGTGGAGGTAGGCAACCCTCCAGAAAAATAATTCAGAATAATGATAGTGAAGATGATCCAGGACCTCAGAAAAAGATGGAGGCAAAGATCGAGAGGATGCAAGAAATGTTTAACAAAGACCTAGAAGAATTAAACAAACAGAGATGAACAATACAATAACTGAAATGAAAAATACACTTGAAGGAATCAATAGCAGAATAACTGAGACAGAAGAACTGATAAGTGACCTGGAAGACAGAATGATGGAATTCACTGTTGTGGAACAGAATAAAGAAAAAAGAATGAAAAGAGATGAAGACAGCCTAAGAGACCTCTGGGACAACATTAAACGCAAAAACATTTGCATTATAGGGGTCCCAGAAGGAGAAGAGAGAGAGAAAGGACCAGAAAAAATATTTGAAAAGACTATAGTGGAAAATTTCCCTAACATGGGAAAGGAAATAGCCACCCAAATCCAGGAAGTGCAGCGAGTCTCATACAGGATAAACCCAAGGAGAAACACACCAAGACACATAGTAATCAACTTGGCAAAGATTAAAGACAAAGAAAAATTATTGAAAGCAGCAAGGGAAAAATGACAACATACAAGGGAACTCCCATAAGGTTAACAGCTGATTTCTCAGCAGAACCTCTACACACCAGAAGGGAGTAGCATGATATACTTAAAGTGATGAAAGGGAAGAAACTACAACCAAGATTACTCTACCCGGCAAGGACCACATTCAGATTCGATGGAGAAATCAAAAGCTTTACAGACAAGCAAAATCTAAGAGAATTTAGCACCACCAAACCAGCTCTACAACAAATGCTAAAGGAATTTCTCTAAGTGGGAAACAAGAGAAGAACAGGACCTACAAAAACAAACCCAAAACAATTAAGAAAATGGTCATAGGAACATACATATTGATAATTACCCTAAACGTGAATGGATTAAATGCTCCAACCAAAAGACACAGAATTGATGAATGGATACAAAAACAAGACCCATATATATGCTGTCTACAAGACACCCACTTCAGACCTAGGGACACATACAGATTGAAAGTAAGGGGATGGAAAAAGATATTCCATGCAAATGGAAATCAAAAGAAAGCTGGAGTAGCAACACTCATATCAGATAAAATAGACTTTAAAATAAAGAATGTTACAAGAGACAAGGAAGGACAATACATAATGATCAAGGGATCAATCCAAGAAGAAGATATGGCAATTATAAATATATATGCACCCAACATAGGAACACCTCAATACATTGGGCAACTGCTAACAGCTCTAAAAGATGAAATGGACAGTAACAAAATAATAGAGGGGGACTTTAACATGTCACTTATACCAATGGACACATCATCCAAAATGAAAATAAATAAGGAAACAGTAGCTTTAAATGACACAATAGACCAGATAGATTTAATTGATATTTATAAGACATTCCATTCAAAAACAGCACATTACACTTTCTTCTCAAGTGTGCACAGAACATTCTCCAGGATAGATCACATCTTGGGTCACAAATCAAGGCTCAGTAAATTTAAGAAAATTGAAATCATATCAAGCATCTTTTCTGACCACAACACTATGAGATTAGAAATGAATTACAGGGAAAAAACGTAAAAAGCACAAACACATGGAAGGTAAAAAATATGTTACAAAATAACCAAGAAATCCCTGAAGAAATCAAAGAGGAAATCAAAAAATACCTACAGACAAATGCAATGAAAACACGATGATCAAAAACTTATGCAATGCTGGGCTTCCCTGGTGGCGCAGCGGTTGAGAGTCCGCCTACTGATGCAGGGGACATGGATTTGTGCCCCGGTCCGGGAGGATTCAACATGCTGTGGAGCAGCTAGGCCCATGAGCCATGACCGCTGAGCATGAGCGTCCAAAGCCTGTGCTCTGCAATGGGAGAGGCCACAAAAGTGAGAGCCCCGCGTACCACAAAAAAAAAAAAAAAAAACTTTTGGGATACCACAAAAGCAGTTCTAAGAGGGAAGTTTATAGCTGTACAAGCCTACCTCAAGAAACATCTCAAATAAACAATCTAACTTTACACCTAAAGGAACTAGAGAAAGAAGAACAAACAAAACCCAAAGTTAGCAGAAGGAAAGAAATCATAAAAATCAGATAAGAAATAAATGAAATAGTAAAAAAGAAAACAAGAGCAAAGATCAATAAAACTAAAAGCTGCTTCTTTGAGAAGATAAACAAAATTGATAAACCTTTAGCCAGACTCATCAAGAAAAAGAGGGAGAGGACACAAATCGATAAAATTAGAAATGAAAAAGAAGTTACAACAGAGAGCACAGAAATACAAGGCATCCTAAGAGACTACTACTAGCAACTCTATGCCAAGAAAATGGACAACCCAGAAGAAATGGACAAATTCTTAGAAAGGTATAACCTTACCAGACTGAGCCAAGAAGAAACAGAAAATATGAACAGACCAATCAGAAGTAATGAAATTGAAAATATGATTTAAAATTTTCCAACAAGCAAAAGTCCAGAACCAGATGGCTTCACAGGTGAATTCTGTCAAACATTTAGAGAAGAGCTAACACCCATCCTTCTCAAACTCTTCCAAAAATATGCAGAGGAAGGAACACTCCCAAACTCATTCTGTGACGCCACCATCACCCTGATACCAAACTAGACAAAGATACTACAGAAAAAGAAAATTACATACCAATATCACTGATGAATATACATGCAAAAATCCTCAACAAAATATTAGCCAACAGAATCCAACAACACATAAAAAGGATGAAACACCATGATCAAGTGGGATTTATCCCAGGGATGCAAGGATTCTTGAATATACGCAAATCAATCAATGTGATACTGCATATTAACAAATTGAAGAATAAAAACCATATGATCATCTCAATAGATTCAGAAAAAGCCTTTGACAAAATTCAACACCCATTTATGATAAAAACTCTCCAGAAAGTAGGCATGGAGGGAACCTACCTCAACATAATAAAGGCCATATACGACAAACCCACAGCAAACATCATTTTCAATGGTGAAAAACTGAAAGCATTTCCTCGAAGATCAGGAACAAGACAAGGATGTCCACTCTCACCATTATTATTCAACATAGGTTTGGAAGTGCTAGCCCTGGCAATCAGAGAAGAAAAAGAAGTAAAATGAATACAAATTGGTAAAGAAGAAGTGAAACTGTCACTGTTTGCAGGTGACATGATACTATACACAGAGAATCCTAATGATGCCACCAGAAAACTACTAGAGCTAATCAATAAATTTGGTAAAGTTCCAGGATGCAAAATTAATGACAGAAATCTCTTGCATTCCTATACACTAATGATGAAAAATCTGAAAGAGAAATTATGGAAACACTCCCATTTACCACTGCAACGAAAAGAATAAAATACCTAGGAATAAATCTACCTAGGGAGACAAAACACTTGTATGCAGAAAAGTATAAGACACTGATGAAAGAAAGTAACATGATACCAAAGGATCGAGAGATATACCATGTTCTTGGATTGGAAGAATCAATATTGTAAAAATGACTGTACTACCCCAAGCAATCTACAGGTTCAATGCAATCCCTATCAAATTACCAATGGCATTTTTCACAGAACTAGAACAAAAAATTTCACAATTTATATGGAAACACAAAAGACCATGACTAGCCAAATCAATCTTGAGAAAGAAAAACAGTGCTGGAGGAATCAGGCTCCCTGACTTCAGACTATACTACAAAGCTACGGTAATTAAGACAATATGGTACTGGCACAAAAACAGAAACATAGGTCAATGGAACAAGATAGAAAGCCCAGAGATAAACCCATGCACCTGTGGCCAACTAATCTATGACAAAGGAGGCAAGGATATACAATGGTGGAAGGACAATCTCTTCAATAAGTGGTGCTGAGAAAACTGGACAGCTACATGTAAAAGAATGAAATTAAACACTCACTAACACCATACACAAAAATAAACTCAAAATGGATTAGAGACCTAAATGTAAGAACAGACACTATAAAACTCTTAGAGGAAAACATAGGAAGAACACTCTTTGACATAAATCACAGCAAGATCTTTTTTGATCCACCTCCTAGAGTAATAGAGATAAAAACAAAAATAAACAAATGGGACCTAACAAAACTTCAAAGCTTTTGCACAGCAAAGGAAACCATAAACAAGACGAAAAGACAGCCATCAGAATGGGAGAGAATATTTGCAAACGAATCAATGGACAAAGAATTAATCTCCAAAATATATAAACAGCTCATGCAGCTCAATATTAAAAAAAAAACTCAATCCAAAAATGGGCAGAAGACCTAAGTAGACATTTCTCTAAAGAAGACATACAAATGGCCAAGAAGGCCATGAAAAGCTGCCAACATCACTAATTATTAGGGAAATGCAAATCAAAACTACAATGAGGTAGTGTATATATCTCATTGTAGTTTTGATACACTATCAAACGTAAAATAGATAGCTAGTGGGAAGCAGCCGCATAGCACAGGGAGATCAGCTCGGTGGTTTGTGACCACCTAGAGGGGTGGGATAGGGAAGGTGGGAGGGAGGGAGTTGGAAGAGGGAAGGGATATGGGAACATATGTATATGTATAACTGATTCACTTTGTTATAAAGCAGAAACTAACACACCATTGTAAAGCAATTATACTCCAATAAAGATGTTAAAAAAAAACTACAGTGAGGTAGCACGTCATACCAGTTAGAATGGGCATCATCAGAAAATCTACAAACAACAAATGCTGGAGAGGGTGTGGAGAAAAGGGTACCCTCTTTCACTGTTGGTGGGAATGTAAATTGATACAGCCACTATGGTGGCTGTATCAATGTACTAACAGGAACCTCCTCTATTTTTAAGGAGGTTCCTTAGAAATCTAAAAACAGAATTACCATATGGTCCAGCAATCCCACTACTGAGCATATACCCAGAGAAAACCATATTTCAAAAAGACACATGCACCCCAATGTTCATTGCAACACTATTTACAATAGCCAGATCATGGAAACAACCTAAATGCCCATCAACAGACAAATGGATAAAGAAGATGTGGTACATATATACAATGGAATATTACTTAGCCATAAAAAGGAAGGAAATTGGGTCATTTGTTGAGACGTGGATGGATCTAGAGGCTGTCATACAGAGTTAAGTAAGTCAGGAAGAGAAAAACAAATATCGTATGTTAACACATGTATGTGGAACCAAGAAAAATGGTACAGATGAACTGGTTTGCAGGGTAGAAGTTGAGACACAGATATAGAGAACAAATGTATGGACACCAAGGGGGGAAAGCTGTGGGAGGGTGTGGATGGTGGGTGATGAATTGGGCGATTGGGATTGACATGTATACACTGATGTGTATGAAATTGATGACTAATGAGAACCTGCTGTATAAAAAAATAAATAACATTCAAAAAAGAAAGATTACTTCTGTTGATTTTGCAGTTTTATTATAATGTGTCTTGGTGTAGGCCTCTTTGA
The DNA here is from genome assembly GCF_949752795.1 of Hyperoodon ampullatus. NCBI lineage: Eukaryota > Metazoa > Chordata > Mammalia > Artiodactyla > Ziphiidae > Hyperoodon > Hyperoodon ampullatus. The sequence goes on from NC_136913.1 coordinate 98,282,402, forward strand.
ATACATTCTGGTTGGAGTCCTTTGAACTTCTTTTATTGGGAAGTTCATTTCCTTCCTTAGGTTTGGGAAGTTTTCAGCCATTATTTCTTCAGATAAGTTCTCTGTCTCTTTCTCTCTTCTCCTGAACTCCCATAATGTGTATATTTTTCCACTTGATGATTTCTTATAAGTCTTAGTCTTTCTTTACTTTCCTTCATTCTTTTGTTCTCTTTGTCCCTCTGCCTCAATAATTTCAAATGATCTGTCTTTGTTTGAGTTTGCTTATTCTTTCTTCTGGTTGATGAAGTCTGCTATTGAATCCCCCTAGGGAATTTTAAAATTCAGTTTGTTTATTCTTCAGCTCCAGAATTTCTGTTTGGTGATTTCTAATAGTCTCTTTCCCTTTGTTGATGTTCTTTTTGTTCATGTGTCATATTCCTGATTTTGTTTAGTTGTCTATCTGTATTCTTATGTAGATCATTGTGCTTCTTTAAAATAATTTTTCTGTATTCTTTGTCAGATAATTCATAGATCCCTGCTTCTTTGGCGTTGGTGTCTAGAGATTTATTTTGTTCCTTTTATTGGGCCATGGTTCCCTTTCTTCATGTGCCTTGTGATTATTCTTTTTTGAGTTTAATGTATTTGAAAAAAAACAACCACCACTCCCGGAATTTACAGTCTGGCTTCAGAGAAAGACCTTCACCAACAGTCTGGCTAGAGATTCTAGGGCCCTCTGAAACTTTTGGGGGGAATGTGGTGTTCTGGGCCTGTGTGTGTAATTTCACAATTTGAGAGTTTTTCTGGGGTTTTTTTGTTTTGTTTTGTTTTCTGCTTTTATTTTTTTCAGGAGCTCATAATCTTTTGCTCCCTCTATTGTCTGTTTGTGATACTGCAGACTCTTTGGTACTACAGCAGCAAGCCTCCTGGCTCTCCTTTGTTCTTGGTGGCCCCCAGGTACCCAAAGTGTGTTGACTTCCCCATAGTTCTTCAAACCAGGTGAGACAGATACCAGTGCCTCTGGAAGTTCTCTGAAAGGCCAGAATGCTTTACTCTTGCTCCACTCTTCTCTCTCCTTCTTGAAGGAGAAACCATGAGTTGAATATTTTCCTGATTATGTCAAATTGTGCCAGTCTCCTTCTGTGACACCACAAGCCCTCTGGTGTTGCAGCAAGTTACCTTCACTTTCCCTTGTTATGAGTGGTCCTTGGGCATACAAACTATGCTGATCCTGTTAGTACCTTGAGTCAAGCAAGAAAGAAATCAGTCTGTCAAGCAGCCCTCCAAATAGCTGTAGCAGTGGATGCACATTCCACTCTTCTCTTTCCCCTCCAAGGGAGAAGCTATGAGCCAAGATGAGTAGTGCAGGCTTGGGGGAGGCGCCATTACAGATAAAGTGAAACACCTCTTCTTATTTCCTTCAGTGTGGCTGTTCTCAGCTTCATGCTTGATTGAGGGTACTGCAACTTAGCTGGTTTCTGAAGTTGTCATAGAGGTTTATTATTCTATAAAGTTAAGTTAATGTTTCTGTGGGTGACTGTGGTCTAGGAATTCCTATTCTACCATCTTCTCCTATTGAAACTGCTTTGGCATTGTCTTCAAAAGAAATACTTTTGAGAAAGGGTTGTTAGAAAATCTTTAGTTTATATTAAAGCTGTTTCTTCATTTTGCCAGTCATCATGTGAAAAGTAAATATTTCAGACCACCAACCAACTAGTTTTCTCCAAGTTACTAAGATTCTTCTGTTAGGCTTAGATTACTTATATGTTTTAATATTGAAACAAGTAATTGGGCCTTTCCCTCTCTGGTATTTATATCATTCTTCTCCTTTCCATTACCATTAAAATTTTTCTCTCCACGTAGCTCTTTGTCCTTTTCATGATTATGTAAGTTCCTCTCCCACATAAAATACCCCTATGCTTCCTCATTCCATATATCTCATCTTATCCCATTGCTTCCCAAGATAAGCTTAAGAGAAGGAAAAAAAAGGAGTGGAGTCAAATTCTATTTAGCCAGGCCTCCCAACACCCAATTTATTGCCTACCTCACCACCACACCCACTCAATACCTAGTTCTGTTGCTAACTCTGTATTTTCTTTCAGCCTAGTGTGGGTGTTATAGTTTTCAGAATGAGCACAGGCACTGACAATTTTTGCCCTCCGAAAAATAAGTTATTTTACTCAGTCCTCTGTATGCCTCCAAATTTCCCTTGATGTCCTACTTGGAAACTTAAGAAAGGCTTATAATTCCTGAATTATTACTGTATGCCAGGTTTTCTTTTTTAATATTGCATATGTATCATGCTATTTAATCTATATAACAATTATGTAAGTTTTTTTCAGTATTCCTATTTTACTGATTAGAAAACTGAAATTAGGAGAGGTTGTGTCTTGCCTAATGACACATAACTAGTATGGGGCACAGACAAAATGAGAAAAAAAAGGGGGGGGAGAATCATCCATGAACCAATAAGGCAAGGAATTTTTAACCATGAAACATGGATCATGACTAATCTGATTCTGTGCATCTGAGGTTAAGAAAATGCCTAGAATCAACCATTTCTTCAGGCAGTCCTGGTTCATTTGACCAGAGAATAGTATTAGAAATAAATATTTGGGCTATAGATGTGCTCATTACTACTGGAGTGTCATTGCTTGTAGGCCATCTCAGCAGACAGGAAATGCATGTATATAAACTAATCCATGTGTATATATTTACAAATATGTCTATATGTAACCATTTGTATCTATATTAAGCTAAACATGAGTTCATACTGATATCTTCTACTCTAAACTATTACACAGTTAATAATTCTAGCATCCTCTTCTTGCTTATCTATAACGTCCCATACCAACAGTGGGAAATGTGGCTCCAACCAACTGCCATCTATTTATTTAACTTTTCAATTCCAGTATACATACATAGCAGTATCAGAATTGCTAACCTATGCCCTCAATGGGGAAAAACAGGAGAACACTTTGTCAACTAGATTTCAGTGCTTATGAAGTATCTTTTGCCTTTAATCTTACAGTCTTCACTCATTTCCAAAGTTACTTAGATAAGCAACCTTTCCCCCAACCCTCTTTAGTAAGATTATTTCATGCACTGTTAATACAGTTAGATTGATATGTCACATTCTGAATTCCATCCTGGAATCCTGCGATCTCCTAGATAATGTTTTAAAATTTGCATACAATAAGTTTTACTCTTTGTGCTATAAAAGTCTATGGGTTTTGACAAATGATTACTGTCATGTATACACTATTACAATTTCATACAGAAGAGTTTCACTACTATAAAAAAAATTCCCTGTACTTCATCTAGTCTGTACTTACCTTCTCCCCCTGAAACCCTGGCAACTATTCATATTTTTATCATCAGTGTAGTTTTGTTTGTTTCCGAATGTCATATAATTGGGATAACATAGTATGTAGATTTTTCAGACTGGCTTCTTTCACTAAGCAACATGAATTTAAAATTGATCCATGCCATTTCATGGCTTGATATCTAATTTCATTATTGCTGAATGTTATTCCATTACAGGGATGTACTACAGTTTATCTATTCACCTGTTGAAGAACAACTTGGCTGCTTCCAATTTTTGTCAATTAGGAATAATGTTGTTTTAAAGTTTTGCATGCAGATTTTGTGTGGACCTAAGTTTTCAAACAAGTCAGGCAAATATACAAGGCTGAGGCAGAAACTACAAAAGATGAGCCTAGAGTATCTTACAGTACCAGAAAATAAGGGATTCCTCAAAAAATAAATCAAATCCCACAATGATGGGGGCTATGTCAAAAGGACACAGGAGCCAACTGAAAGAGCTCTCAATGACCAAATCTAGAATAATTTGAAACAAGATAAATAAAATAGTGATGGATTATAACTCAAGGTAAAAAATAAATATACATGAGTTCATATTGATATAAAGAATTTGTTTATACATAAATAAATGTGGAAGAGACAAATCTTCCATTCAGAAAAATTCCAAATACTTTATGTAGATATTTCTCCATGAAAGGGGTGGAGTGTGACTCCCCACTCCTTAAGTGGGATCTGCACATAGTGACTTCCTTCCAAAGAACACAATATGGAAAGAGAGAAAAAGAATAGGTTTACAGTGAATAAACTTGACAAACACTACTTCAGCCAAGTGATCAAGGTTAACATCAGCAGTGGTAAATCATGTTGATAGTATGTACCCTTGATATGGTGTGAGGAAAATGGCACTTTACTTCTGTGTTTGTTCTTCCTCTCATACCTATAATCACAGACTAGTCATTAGAAAATCACCAGATATACCCTAATTAAAGAACATTCTTACAAAGTATCTGACTGGTAATCTTCAAAACTTTCAAGGGCATCAAAGCAAGGAAAGTCTAAGATACTGTTACAGCTAGGAGGAACATAAGGAGATATGGTGACTAAATGTAATGCCTTAACCTAAAGGGGATCCTGAAACAGAAAAAGTACACTGGGTAAAAAGTAAGGAAATCTGAAGAAAGTATGGAATTTCACTAATAAAATTTGTCAATATTGGTTCATTAATTGTAAGAAATATCCCATACTAACATAAGGTGTTGATAATAAGAGAAACTGGGTATGAGTTATACAGAAATTATCTGCATTTTAAAAATAATTTTTCTGTAAATCTAAAAGTATTTTAGAATTTTAAAAGTTATTTTTAAAAACGCCTCAGCTTGGAGGCACCATGTGCTGATCATTGAAAGGAAATTGTTAGGTCTTTCAGAAAGAGGGAAGTACGTGACTGGATAGCTTACTTGGTATTGATATTATTGGAAGGCACTGACTATTTATGATATTTGCATTCTGGGCTCCTAGTATGCTTTTTTCCTTCTCCTCTTTTCTCAAAGTCTGTACTTTAGTCTCCTCCCCATACAGGAGCTACTTGTGACTAGGAAATAGATTTAGGTGTATGATAGGAATACTCTCTAATTTCATTATCAACACCCCAAAGCTTAAGTCCAGTTTGGGGAAGAGGTCTGGTCTTCATGTGGTTTGAGTAGTGGATATAGCTTTCAATTTGTTTCTGTCATTGCCAAGTGAACTAGACATATTTTTTATTGTTTTAAGACCACCTATAATTGCTGTTCTGTTAGTAAAAGAATTGTCAAATATTAGCAATTTCATTTGGTTCAACTTAATCTCAAGAACAGAAGAGAATCAACATTTACTGGGCACCATGTTAAGGCTTTACATAGATTATATAATTTCATCCACATAACAACCCTAAAGATAGGTACTATTAATAACTCTATTTCTAGATGAGGTAAATAAGGCTTAAAGTAGTTGTCCTATATCATAAATATTGAATGAAACATGATTCATATCCACTTCTGATGCCCAAACTGATTTTCTCTTGACTATAGCATGCTGCAAGGTAAAATCCATCTACGTTTGTTATTTATACTTATATATATGAAGGTTTGTTAAACTCAGCTACCTTTTGGCAATAGATATACTAGGATTTTTTAAATGGCTAGCTTTGGAATAACCTACCCAAGTACAGGAAAGTATTGATGTTGAAAGCCATACTTGCTCTTCACTGAGATGCTCTAGGCAGAGACATGAACTACAGTGTTGTAAAAGGATTTTATGGTGATATGTGAGGCATCTCATTACCCCTCTGGTACAGAGAGTTGCATAATGGATGTGAGGCTAACAATCTTTTATCACCTTTTACCTGGCCCATTGGCTTGAGGGTGCATGGGGAGGATAAGTGTGCTTACCTTTAAGGATATTGTAAAAAGCTGAGCTTCAGACTCTTAGATGCACCTGCTTCCTTGACATCTTCATTACGATGTTGAATAAGCATCATAAACTTAACATGTCTAAAAATGTTTCCATCTCCTCACTTCCTCCTCCACCACTTCCAGAATCACCATCCCCTCCTCAACCTTCTCCATCCAACTTAATGGAGATAGCATTTACTCAAGTTTTCAGATCCCTAATTTAAGAATTTTGATTTTTCTTTCTATCTAATTCCCTATATCTAATCCATCAGCACTTATCAGCTCTACTTTGAAAATACTTTCCAAGTCCAACTACATCTTATCAATTCCACACTTACCCTACTCCAGGCCACTATTACCTGTATGATTGTTTTCTGGTTGTCTTTTGATTGTTTCATCTGTATGGTTGTCTTCTGGGTGTCTTCTGATTGTTTCATCTGTATGGTTGTCTTCTAACTGGTTTCCCCAATTTCACAGGTGTCCTTTTGCAGTCTATTCTCCACACAAAATCCAGAAGAATTTTAACTTTTTAATGTGAATTATATCATAACACCTCTGTGCTTAAACAAATCCAGTGGCTTCCCATCACAGTATAAAATTCAAATTCCTTCTCAGGGTTTACAGGACATGATATAGTATGTTTTTATGTCTTCTTGTCACTCTCTTGCCTATTCAATTACTATGCAAAGAGTGATCTTCCTTCATGTCCTCAAAACACAGTAAGACTGCCCTTCCTCTGAGTATTTCTCTTTGCTTTCTCATATATCTTCCCTTACCTTACACCTTCTGTTTGTTTTAGTTCAAATGTTACTTTCTTGTAGAATTTATCCCTATTTTATGTCCCTCATTTCTATCCTGGAATCACTCTTTATCACAACAGTGTATTTCATTTTCTTCACAGAGCTTGTTATTATCTAAAATTGTAGTGTATATTTATAACACTCTTAACAAGCCTAGGAGTTGGCAACAGTTGGAAAAAATCCTTTGAAATTCTACAGAGGGAAACGTAGCATAAAGGAAAGATCATGGAATTTAGAATAAAATAGGCAATTTTAAATCCCAGTTTTGTCACCATTCCATCATGACTATGGACCAGTTACTTAATTTTCTGTCTTTCAGTTTTATCATCTATAAAATAGAAATAAAAATGAGACTTACCACCGAGACACACAGTAATCAAATTGGCAAAAATTAAAGACAAAGAAAAATTATTAAAAGAAGCAAGGGAAAAATGACAAATGATATACAAGGGAACTCCCATAAGGTTAACAGCTGATTTCTCAGCAGAAACTCTACACGCCAGAAGGGAGTGGCATGATATACTTAAAGTGATGAAAGGGAAGAACCTACAACGAAGATTACTCTACTGGAAAGGATCTCTTTCAGATTTGATGGAGAAATCAAAAGCTTTACAGACAAGCAAAACCCAAGAGAATTCAGCACCACCAAACCAACTCCACAGCAAATGCTACAGGAGATTCTCTAAGTGGGAAACAGAAGAGAAGGAAAGGGCCTACAAAAAAAAAATTAAGAAAATGGTCATAGGGACATACATATTGATAATTATCCTAAATGTGAATGGATTAAATGCTCCAACCAAAAGACACAGGCTTGCTGAATGGATACAAAAACAAGACCCATGTATATGCTGTCTACAAGAGACCACTTCAGACCTAGGGGCACATTCATACTGAAAGTGAGGGGATGGAAAAAGATATTCCATGCAAATGGAAATCAACAGAAAGCTGGAGTAGCAATACTCATATCAGGTAAAATAGACTTTAAAATAAAGAATGATACAAGGGACAAGGAAGGGCACTACATAATGATCACGGGATCAATCCAAGAAGAAGATATAACAATTGTAAATATATATGCACCCAAGATAGGAGCACCTCAATACATAAGGCAACTGCTAACAGCTATAAAAGAGGAAATTGACAATAGCACAATAATAGTGGGGGATTTTAACACCTCACTAACACCAATGGACAGAGCATCCAAAATGAAAAAAAAATAAGGAAACAGAAGCTTTAAATGACACAATTGACCAGATAGATTTAATTAATATTTATAGGACATTCCATCCAAAAACAGCAGATTACATTTTCTTCTCAAATGCGAACATAACATTCTCCAGGGTAGATCACATCTTGGGTCACAAATCAAGCCTCAGAAAACTTAAGAAAATTGAAATCACATCAAGCATCTTTTCTGACCACAATGCTATGAGATTAGAAATGAATTACAGAGAAAAAAATGAAAAAAACACAAACACATGGAGGGTAAACAATACGTTACTAAATAACCAAGAGATCACTGAAGAAATCAAAGAGGAAATCAAAAAATACCTACAGACAAATGACAATGAAAACACAACAATCCAAACCTATGGGATGCAGAAAAAGCAGTTCTAAGAGGGAAGTTTATAGCTATACAAGCCTACCTCAAGAAACAAGAAAAATCTCAAATAAACAATCTAACCTTACATCTAAAGGAATTAGAGAAAGAAGAAAAAACAAAACCCAAAGTTAGCAGAAGGAAAGAAATCATAAAAATCAGATCAGAAATAAATGAAATAGAAACAAAGGAAACAATAGCAAAGATCAATAAAACTACAAGCTGGTTCTCTTTGAAGGTAAAAAAAATTGATAAACCATTAACCAGACTCATTAAGAAAAAGAGGGAGAGGACTCAAATCAATAAAATTAGAAATGAAAAAGGAGAAGTAAAAACAGACACTGCAGAAATACAAATCATCCTAAGAGACTACTACAAGCAACTCTATGCCAAGAAAATGGACAACCTGAATGAAATGGACAAATTCGTAGAAAGGTATAACCTTCCAAGACTGCATCAGGAAGAAATAGAAAATGTGAACAGACCAATCACAAACAGTGAAATGAAACTGTGATTTAAAATATTTCAAGAAATAAAAGTCCAGGACCAGATGGCTTCTCAGGTGAATTCTATCAAGCATTGAGAGAGGAGCTAACACCCATCCTTCTCAAACTCTTCCAAAAAATTACAGAGGAAGGAACACTCCCAAACTGATTCTATGAGGACACCTTCACCCTGATACCAAAACCAGACAAAGATACTACAAAAAAAAAGGAAAAAAAAGAGAAAATTACAGACCAATATCACTGGTGAATACAGATGCAAAAATCCTCAACAAAATACTAGCAAACAGAATCCAACCACACATTAAAAGGACCATACACCATGAGCAAGTGGGATTTATCCCAGGGATGCAAGGATTCTTCAATATACGCAAATCAATCAATGTGATACACCATATTAACAAATTGAAGAATAAAAACCATATAATCATGTTAATTGATGCAGAAAAAACTTTTGACAGAATTCAACACCCATTTATGATAAAAACTCTCCAGAATGTAGGCATAGAGAGAACCTACCTCAACATAACAAAGGCCATATATGACAAACCCACAGCAAACATCATTTTCAATGGTGAAAAACCGAAAGCATTTCCTCTAAGATCAGGAACAACACAAGGATGTCCACTCTCACCACTATTATTCAACACAGTTTTGGAAGTCCTAGCCAAAGCAGTCAGAGAAGAAAAAGAAATCAAATGAATACAAATTGGAAAAGAAGAATTAAAACTGTCACTCTTTGCGGATGACATGATACTATCCATAGAGAATCCTAATGATGCCACCAGAAAACTCTAGAGCTAATCAATGAATTTGGTAAAGTTGCAGGATACAAAATGAATGCACAGAAATCTCTTGCATTCCTATACACTAATGATGAAAATCTGAAAGAGAAATTAAGGAAACACTCCCATTTACCATTGCAACGAAAAGAATAAAATACCTAGGAATAAACCTACCTAGGGAGACAAAAGACCTGTATGCAGAAAACTATAAGACACTGATGAAAGAAATTAAAGATGATACCAACAGATGGAGAGATATACCATGTTCTTGGATTGTAAGAATCAATATTGTGAAAATGACTATACTACCCAAAGCAATCTACAGATTCAATGCAATCCCTATCAAATTACCAATGGCATTTTTTACAGAACTAGAACAAAACTCTTAAAATTTTTATGGAGACACAACAGACCCCGAATAGCCAAAGCTGTCTTGAGGGGAAAAAATGGAGCTAGAGGAATCAGGCTTCCTGACACCAGACTATCCTGCAAAGCTACAGTAAGCAAGACAAATGGTACTGGCACAAAAACAGAATATTGATCAATGAAACAGAATAGAAAGCCCAGAGATAAACCCTCGCACCTATGGTCAACTAATCTATGACAAAGGAGGTAAGGATATACAATGGAGAAAAGACAGCTTCTTCAATAAGTGGTGCTGGGAAACCTGGACAGCTACATGTAAAAGAATGAAATTAAACATTCTCTAATACCATGCACAAAAATAAACTCAAAATGGATTAGAGACCTAAATGTAAGAACAGACACTATAAAACTCTTAGAGGAAAACATAGGAAGAACACTCTTTGACATAAATCACAGCAAGATCTTTTTTGATCCACCTCCTAGAGTAATGGAAATAAAAACAAAAATAAACACATGGGACCTAATGAAACTTCAAAGCTTTTGCACAGCAAAGGAAACCATAAACAAGACGAAAAGACAACCCTCAGAATGGGAGAAAATATTTGCAAATGAATCAATGGACAAATGATTCATCTCCAAAATATATAAACAGCTCATGAAGCTCAATATTTAAAAAAACAACACAATCCAAAAATGGGCAGAAGACCTAAATAGACATTTCTCCAAAGAAGACATACAGATGGCCAAGAAGCCCATGAAAAGCTGCTCAACATCACTAATTATTAGGGAAATGCAAACCAAAACTACAATGAGGTATCACCTCACACCAGTTAGAATGGGCATCATCAGAAAATCTACAAACAACAAATGCTGGAGAGGGTGTGGAGAAAAGGGAACCCTTTTGCACTTTTGGTGGGAATGTAAATTGATACAGCCACTACGGAGAACAGTATGGAGGTTCCTTAAAAATCTAAAAATAGAATTACCATATGATCCAGCAATCCCACTACTGGGCATATACCCTGAGAAAACCATAATTCAAAATGACACGTGCACCCCAGTGTTCATTGCAGCACTACTTACAGTAGTCAGGTCGTGGAAGCAACCTAAATGCCCATTGATAGACGAATGGATAAAGAGAATGTGGTACATATATACAATGGAATGTTACTCAGCTATAAAATGGAACAAAATTGGGTAATTTGTTGAGACGTGGATGGACCTAGATACTGTCATACAGAGAGAAGTAAGTCAGAAAGAGAAAAACAAGCATTGTATATTAACGCATGTATGTGGAACCTAGAAAAATGGTACAGATGAACTGGTTTGCAGGGCAGAAATTGAGACACAGATGTAGAGAACAAACATGGACACCAAGGGGGTAATGCGGCCGGGTGTGTGGGGTGGTGGTGTGATGAATTGGGCGATTGAGATTGACATGTATACAGTGATGTGTATAAAATTAATGACTAATAAGAACCTGCTGTATAAAAAATATATATATTATTCAAGTCATCCAATGATGGAATGACCCAGTTGATTGTATGACTGATTCGACCAATAACAGAGTAAAAAAAAAATGAGACTTACATCAAAATTTTCAGTGTGAAGATTAGATAAGTCTAGTGTCTCAGTATAGGGACTATTACATAGTAGATGCTCAACTGTCCTTTCCCCAAAGTGCTGATACCTTTCATTTTTGAACATCTGGTTTTGGTTCTCATGTGCTAGCCTAATCTCATTTCCTCATGCTATAGCCAAGGCCAATGGAAAATTTTCCAGTGGTGGTGATGTCTCTTGATATGCCCTCCATTTTCCTTTTTACATGTTCTACTCTTATACTGTGTTTAAGACGTAAGTGAAAATATAGGCATAGCAAAGCCTTTCTTGTTGAGCTGGTCTTCAGTGTAGTCTTTCTTTTCATGATTTCCATAAAATAACATTTATAGCCACAAGAGATGGGTTATAAAACTTGGGGTTCCCTAAATTCTTGGATACTACTAAATATGATATCGACCTTAAGTTGTTAGTTATGTTTACTCACTATCTATGTGATTTGCTCCCACAAACCTGCCTCTCACTGAATGATACTTTATATACATTATTATTTTATATTCACAAACCTATGGTAATTTTGCATGGTCTCCATTACAAATTGTTATGTGTCACAGACATGCATGTGAAGAGACAAAAATAAAATATTAAGTCCATGTATGAGAAGGGTCTACTGTGCTTTAATTTGTACCTATCAGTCCCTGCATTGCCAGTCCTGTCAACAAAATCTTGAGTAATTTTTTTTCCAAGACAGATGTATTTTTGATAATGCAGATGAACTATGTGTAAGCTCCTTATCTCCTGTACCCCTAGCTACTGAGTGGGATTCTGTATCAAATCATATAAACCAACTAATAGTTACAATTTACTGAGTACTTCCTTTGAACATCTTAACTTCTTGGAAATTCTAATTTTCATGTATCCTTCAGTGAAGAGAGTGGGTTCATTCATCCAGTTATGTTCAAATACTGTTTCTACCTCTTACTGATGCTACAACCTTAGGAAATGTACTTAAATCCTTTGAGCCTCAATCTCCTCACTTGAAGACAATAGTATTCTTCACCTAGTAAGGTTTTTGAGGATTAAGTGAGATAATGCATATAGAAATCATAAAATAGTGCCTGGCATGTACGAATTACTCAGTAAGTTGTATCTCTACTTACTGTTAAACATGTTCCTTTTGAGGGTGGGGCTAGGAAGAAAACTATGGTTTTTCTACATCACAGAGTGGTTTCTTCAAAGGGTCTCATGTGGTATTTCTTAAACTTTAGTGCATGAGACTCACCTGGGGGAACTTTGTAACTATACAAACTCCATGGCCTCACCCCTGGGCTATCTGATTCCATAGGCCTAGGATGTGACCTATTTACCAAGCACTTGAGTTGATTCTAATGTTTATAGTCCATAAATCACATTTTGAAAAAGCAACAAAAACGGACATACCTGATTTTAATCATTCTTGAGAACTATAAGAATTTAAGAGTGCTGTCACCAATAAAAATGAGAGTATTTTAAATCTTTCTGATGTTCCAAAAAGGGCATAGAGTATTCTTTTATTTTCTCCCCTGCGAATTTGAAACAGCCAGTGCTACTACTGTCATGTATCATTAGTAAAGAAAAAGCTACTGGTGTAGAATTGAAAAGCCAAAAGGGACATCTGAAACTGGGTAGTTGTCATACATTTTCCTGTACCATACTGAGGGCTTGATATGAAAGTATTTTAGCAATATGAGTGATGACATAGTTTGTCTGTGTGTACATGTATCAGATGTCTCCTTGGCAAATAAAAAGCAACAGTAACTCCTAATGTGTTATATATATTTTGTGTCTAATAATTGCTTTGAGGTACCTCTTTACAGGAAAGAACGTTCAAATGTTTGGAAATAAAAAGAGATTCTGGTTGAAAAGTGAAACAATTAGTAAGATTGGTAAAAGGGCATTTGTGTTCTAAATTGCCTTTATGATTTCTGTGGCTTTAAAATTGATCCATTTCACATTCTTCCCCCTCAAACAGACTTGGCATATGAAAACATCAGTTTCAGCTTTACTGCAACCACAGGCTCCCAGGCATACTATCTGATTGGCTCCCTGGTGGTCTCCTTTATTGACACAGATTCTCTATTTAGAAGCTGCTTTCCATGTTTTCTTAACCTGATTTTGCTTCTGATTTTGTTGGGGCATTTCATGTTAGGCTAGGCAGTAAATAATTACAGTCTTTCTCTAAAACATTCTTATCTTCTGACAGCTCTCATCATTGAGAACATATTAAACAAGCTATATATATGTGTGTGTGTGTGTGTGTGTGTGTGTGTGCCTTCTCATTTGCAAAAATTGTGGAGTATTTTGACAACCTTGAGGCCATTCCCTAGGGTAGAAAGTGAATGGAGGAAGGAAGGAAACTAACATTCCATCATTATACATTGTAGTGACATAATGGTTAAGATTATGGATTTTGTGAAGTCTGGTAGACCCTGATTCAAATCTTGGCTCCAAAATCTGTGTAACCCAGGGCAATTATGCAAATTCTTAAAGGCCCAGTTTTCCTCCATCTGTTAAAAGGAACAATAAGAGAACCTAGCTCATGTAGTTGTAGCATATAATAAATGGTATTATGCATATACAACAACACTGTAACATATTGTAAATAATAAATATGAAGTATTATTACCTCATGTAAATCTGTATACTAGGTATTATTATACCTGCTTTATACACAAGAAACCTAAAGCTCAGATATAGACAACAATGTCAGTAAGATGTCAGACTAAGAAGATCCAGGACATTGTTTTCCAATGGAATCATCAAGTAAACAACTACAGACTAACTAAGATAGCTTTGTGGGAGCTCTGTGATAACCAAGCAAACACCCAATCAAAGGATCTGTGATAACCAAGCAAACACCCAATCAAGAAAAAGCCACATGCAAAACAGTAGGAAAATTTGTGGCATTTTTGCTTGCCCTTGTCCCACTCCTTCCCCATGTGGCATGGTCAGAAGGACATGGTTCAATTTCTGGTTGCCTCTCTCTCAGGTTAGAAGGAAAGGAGCAAAACCTGTTTGCAACATTCTGGTCTGTCTGTGGGCTGCCTGAGGAACTGATTTCTGAATCACCTGACTCGAGGCTCAGATAGGAATGATGGTGGCATAGTTTGGATCTCAAGTTTGAAGCTGCAGAAGACAGTGATAGATGCTGTGGCACAGGAAAATTGCAGGAAGTCTGCACACCTATGGACACCTATGGGCAAGATATTAGGAACAGAGGAATACAATATAACATATTAGGCCCCAAGAAGAAACAGAGGTGAGACGCTTAGGGAAATTAAATCATTTAAAAGCAGGCTTGTACGTGGGAGAATTGGAAAAAATGCACACACCAGGGACCAGAGAAGACACACAGCCGGAAGAGGCATGAGACGAATTTTAGCCTTCATGCTGGGCTGATTAATGAATATTTTCCTCCACCCAGAGCCAGTCTGCAAGGACTAGGAAAGGAGGCTGTCTTTTCACACGTCCAATTTTCAACAAAAGATCACTATGCATACAAAGAAATAGTCTTTCATTGAATGGACCATGGAAACATGGTCCATTCAGTGGAAGAAAATTAATCTCCAGAAACTGACCCTAAGGACAACATATGATTTAGACTTATAACTAAAGACTTTAAAACAACTGTTTTAAATACATTCAAAGAGCTAAAGGAAAACACAAAGAACTAAAAGAAATCAGGAAAATGATATATGAACAAAATAATATCAACAAAGGGATAACAATTATGAAAAAGAATAAGACAGAAAATTTAGAGCTGAAAAATACAATAATTGAATAGAAAAATTCACTAGAGGGGTTCAAAGAGAGGACTTCGGCAGAAGAAAGAATCAACAAACTTGATGATAGTTTCATTTGCAATTATCAAGTCTGGGGTGTGAAAAGAAAAAAGAATGAAGAATAGTGAACAGAGGCTAAGAGATTTATGAGACATCATCAAATGCACCAACACAGGCATACCATAGAGATGTTGCAGATTTTGTTCCAGGCCACTGCAACAAAGCAAATGTATAATAAAGTAAGTCACATGATTTTTTTTTTGTTTCCAAGTGCATATAGAAGTTAGGTTTACACTATATTGTATTCTATTAAGTGTGCAATACCATTATGCCTATAAAAACAATGTATGTACTTTAATTAAAAATAATGTTGGGAAAATGACACCAACAGATTTGCTTGATGCAGGGTTGCCACAAAATTTCAATTTGTAAAAACTGCAGCATCTGAGAAGCCCAATAAAGTGAAGCAGAGTAAAATGAAGTATGCTTATATATGCATTATGGAAATCCCAGAGGGAGAAGATAGAAAGGGGCAGTGAGCTTAGTTAAAGAAATTATGGCTAAAAATGTTCCAAATTTCAGGAGAGAGATGGATATACAATTTAATATTTTAGTATATTCAATGAGTTGTGCCACTGTCAAGACCATCACATTTTCATCACCCCAAAAAGAAACAACATATCAGTTGACAGTCACTCCTCATTTGCCCCCAACTTCCACTGCCCTAGTCAACCAATAATCTAATTTATGTACAGATTTCACTTCTCTGGATATTTCATGTAATTGAAATCATAAAATATGTGACCATTTTTGTCTCACTTCCTTTACTGTGAATAATGCTTACAAGGTTCACCTGGGTTGTAACATGTATTGTAACTCCATTATTTTGATGGACAAATAATGTTCCATTCTATAGGTATATCACATTTTATTTACCCATTCATTAATTTATTAAAATTTGTGTTGTTTCCACATTTTGGCTATTATGAATAATGCTGCTATGAAGTTTTTGTGCAAATTTTGTGTGGATATATGTTTTCAATTATTTTGGTTATTTAACTAGGAGTGGAATTCTTAAGTCATAATGTAACTCTATGTTTAATCTTTTGAGGAGCTGCCATACTTTTTTTGCAGAACACTGTACCATTTTATATTCCCAGTAGCAGTGTACAAGTGTTCCAGTTTGTCTACATACTTGTTAACCTTTCTTATTGTCTTTGTTTTTTTTATTATTTTATCTACCCTAGAGGCTATAATATATCTCCTTGTGGTTTTGATTTGCATTTCCCTAATGACTAGCATTAATTTTGTATCCTGCTACTTTACCAAATTCATTGATTAGCTCTAGTATTTTCTGGTAGCATCTTTAGGATTCTCTATGTGTACTATCAATCATGTCATCTGCAAACAGTGACAGTTTTACTTCTCCTTTTCCAACTTGGATTCCTTTTATTTCTTTTTCATCTCTGATTGCTGTGGCTAAAACTTCCAAAACTATGTTGAATAAGAGTGGTGAGAGTGGGCAAGCTTGTTTCGTTCTTGTCTTAGTGGAAATGGTTTCAGTTTTTCACCATTGAGGATGATGTTGGCTGTGGGTTTGTCATATATGGCCTTTACTATGTTGAGGAAAATTCCCTCTATGCCTACTTTCTGGCGGGTTTTTATCATAAATGGGTGTTGAATTTTGTTGGAAGCTTTCTCTGCATCTACTGAGATGATCATATGGTTTTTCTCCTTCAACTTGTTAATATGGTGTATCACGTTCATTGATTTGCATATACTGAAGAATCCATGCATCCTTGGGATAAATCCCCCTTAATCATGGTGTATGATCCTTTTAATTTGTTGTTGGATTCTGTTTGCTAGTATTTTGTTGAGGATTTTTGCATCTATATTCATCAATGATATTGGTCTGTAATTTTCTTTTTTTGTAGTATCTTTGTCTGGTTTTGGTATCAGGGTGACGGTGGCCTCGTAGAATGAGTTTGGGAGTGTTCCTTCCTCTGCAATTTTTTGGAAGAGTTTGAGAAGGATGGGTGTTAGTTCTTCCCTAAATGTTTGATAGAATTCTCCTGTGAAGCTGTCTTGTCCTGGCCTTTTGTTTGTTGGCAGATTGTTAATCATACTTTCAATTTCATTACTGTGTTTGGTCGGTTCATATTTTCTATTTCTTCCTGGTTCAGTCTTGGAAGGTTATACCTTTCTAAGAATTTGTCCATTTCTTCCAGGTTTTCCATTTTCTTGGCATAAAGTTGCTTTTAGTAGTCTCTTAGGATGCTTGGTATTTCTGTAGTTTCAATTGTTACTTCTCCTTTTTCATTTCTAATTCTATTGGTTTGAGTCTTCTCCATTTTTTTCTTGATGAGTCTGGCTAATGGTTTATCCATTTTGTTTATCTTCTCAAAGAAGCAGCTTTTAGTTTTATTGATCTTTGCTATTTTTTCCTTCATTTGTTTTTCATTTATTTCTGAACTGATCTTTATGAATTCTTTCCTTCTGCTAACTTCAGGGTTTTTTTGTTCTTCTTTCTCTAACTGCTTTAGTTGTAAGGTTAGGTTGCTCATTTGAGATGTTTCTTGTTTCTTGAGGTAGGTTTGTATTGCTGTAAACTTCCCTCTTAGAACTGCTTTTGCTGCCTCCCATAGGTTTTGGGTCATGGTGTTTTCATTGTCATAATATTCCAGGTATTTTTTGATTTCCTCTTGTTTTCTACAGTGATCTCTTGGTTATTTAGTAGTGTATTGTTTAGCCTCCATGTGTTTGTATTTTTTACAGATCTTTTCCTGTAATTGATATCTAGTCTTATAGCATTGTTGTCAGAAAAGATACTTAATATGATTTCAATTTTCTTAAATTTACCAAGGCTTGATTTGTGACCCAAGATATGATCTATCCTGGAGAATGTTCCATGAGCCCTTGAGAAGAAAGTATTCTATTGTCTTTGGATGGAATGTCCTATAAATAACAACTAAGTCCATCTTGTTTAATGTATCATTTAAAGCTTGTGTTTCCTTATTTATTTTCATTTTGGATGATCTGTCCCTTGCTGAAAGTGGCATGTTAAAGTCCCCTACTCTGATTATGTTACTGTCTATTTCCCCTTTTATGGCTGTTAGCATTTGCCTTATGTATTGAGGCGCTCCTATGTTGGGTGCCTAAATATTTACAATTGTTATATCTTCTTCTTGGATTCATCCCTTGATCATTATGTAGTGTCCTTCTTTGTCTCTTCTAATAGTCTTTATTTTAAAGTCTATTTTGTCTGATATGAGAATTGCTACTCCAGCTTTCTTTTGGTTTCCATTTGCATGGAATATCTTTTTCCAACCCCTCACTTTCAGTCTGTATGTGTCCCTAAGTCTAAAGTGGGTCTCTTGTAGACAGCATATATACGGGTCTTGTTTTTGTATCCATTCAGCCAGTTTATGCATTTTGGTTGGAGCATTTAATCCATTTACATTTATCGTAGTTATCGATATGTATGTTCCTATTACCATTTTCTTAATTGTTTGGGGTGTGTTATTGTAGGTATTTTTCCCCTCTTGTGTTTCCTGCCTAAAGAAGTTCCTTTAGCATTTGTTGTAAAGCTGATTTGGTGGTGCTGAATTCCCTTAGCTTGTCTGTAAAGGTTTTAATTTCTCCATTGAATCTGAATGAGATCCTTGCTGGGTAGAGTAATCTTGGTTGTAGGTTTTTCCCTTTCATCACTTTAAATATGTTTTGCTACTCCCTTCTGGCTTGCAGAGTTTCTGCTGAAAGATCAGCTGTTAACCTTATGGGGATTCCCTTGTATGTTATTTGTTGTTTTTCCCTTGCTGCTTTTAATATTTTTCTTTGTATTTAATTTTTGATAGTTTGATTAATATGTGTCTTGTCATGTTTCTCCTTGGATTTATCCTGTACGGGACTCTCTGCGTTTCCTGAACTTGATTGACTATTTCCTTTCCCATATTAGAGAAGTTTTCAACTGTAATCTCCTCAAATATTTTCTGAGTACCTTTCTTTTTCTCTTCTTCTTCTAGGACCCCTATAATTCCTATGTCGGTGCGTTTAATGTTTGCTCAGAGTTCTCTGAGACTATCCTCAATTCTTTTCATTCTTTTATCTTTTTCTCCTCTTTGGTAGTTATTTCCACTATTTTATGTTCCAGGGCACTTATCCATTCTTCTGCCTCAATTATTCTGCTATTGATTCCGTTTAGAGAATTTTAAATTTCATTTATTGTTTTGTTCTTCATTGTTTGTTTGCTGTTTATTTCTTCTAGGTCCTTCTAAAACGTTTTTGTATTTTCTCCATTCTATTTCCAAGGTGTTGGATCATCTTTACTACCATTACACTGAATTATTTTTCAGGTAGACTGCCTATTTCCTCTTCATTTGTTTGGTCTCTTCGGTTTTTACCTCCTTCATCTGCTGTATGTTTCTCTGTCTTCTCATTTTGCTTAACTTACTGTGTTTGGGGTCTCCTTTTCACAGGCTGTAATTTTGTAGTTTCCATTGTTTTTGGTGTCTGCCCCCAGTGGCTAAGGTTGGTTCAGTGGGTTGTGTAGGCTTCCTGGTGGAGGGGACTGGTTCCTGTGTTCTGGTGCATGAGGTTGGATATTGTCTTCTGGTGGACAGGACCATGTCTGGTGGTGTGTTTTGGGGTGCCTCTGACCTTATTTTGATTTTAGCCAGCCTCTCTGCTAATGGGTAGGGTTGTGTTCCTGTCTTGCTAGTTCTTTGGCATACGGTGTCCTGCACTGGAGCTTGCTGGTCCTTGATTGGAGCTGGTCTTAGTGTTGAGATGGATATCTCTGGGAGAGCTTTTGCCATTTGATATTATGTGGAGCTGGGATGTCTCTGGTGGACCAATGTCCTGAACTCGACTCTCCCCTCTCAGAGGGAAGCCGGCCTGCCCTGAACCAGAGCACCAAGACTGTCAGTGACACAGCTCTGCAGAAAAGACAGAAAAAAAAAGAAGAAAGAAAAATATAATAAAATAAAATTATTAAAATATAAAATTAAAAAAATATTTTAAAAAAAACTAAAAAGTAATTAAAAAAGAAAGAAAGAAGAGAGCAACCAAATCAAAAAACATATCTACCAATGATAGCAAGTGCTAAAACTGTACTAAAAAATTTAAAAAACATGAACAGACAGAACCCTAGGACAAATGATAAAAACAAAGCTATACAGACATAATCCCACAAATAAGCATACACATACACACTGAGAAAAAGAGAAAATGGAAAAAATATATATATATATATATAAAGGAAGAGAGCAACCAAATCAATAATCAAATCTACCAATGATAATAAACTCTAAATACTAAACTAAGATAAAAATAAAATCAGAAACAAATTACATGCAGAAAGCAAACCCCATGTCTACAGTTACTCCCAAAGTCCACCACCTCAATTGTGGGATGATTCATTGGCTATTCAAGTATTCCAGAGATGCAGGGTACATCACCTTGACTGTGGAGATTTAATCCACTGCTCCTGAGGCTGCTGGGAGAAATTTCCCTTTCTCTTCTTTGTTTGCACAGCTCCTGGGGTTCAGGTTTGGATTTGGCCGTGCCTCTGCATGTAGGTCGCCTGAGGGCATCTGTTCTTCTCCCAGACAGGAGGGGGTTAAAGGAGCAGCTGGTTAGCGGGCTCTGTCTCACTCAGGCCGGGGAGAGGGAGTGTTATAGAATGCGGGGTGAGCCTGTGGCTGCAGAGGCCAGTGTGATGTTGCACCAGCCTGAGGTGTGCCCTGTGTTCTCCCGGGGAAGTTGTCCCTGGATCATGGGACCCTGGCAGTGGCAGGCTGCACAGCCTCCCACGAGGGGAGGTGTGAATAGTGACCTGTGCTTGCACACAGGCTTCTTGGTGGCTGCAGCAGCAGCCTTAACGTTTCATGCCTGTCTCTGGTGTCTGCGCTGATATCCACGGCTGGCGCCCATCTCTGGAACTTGTTTAGGCGGTGCTCTGAATCCCCTCTCCTTGTGCACCTGGAAAAAATGGCCCCTTGACTTTTAGGCAGTTCCAGACTTTGTCCTGGACTCCCTCCCAGCTAGCTGTGGTACATTAGCCCCCTTCAGGCTGTGTTCACGCAGCCAACCCCTGTCCTCTCTCTAGGATCTGAACTCTGAAGCTGGAGCCTCAGCTCCCAGACCACACCCACCCCGGAGGTTGAGTAGACAAGCCTCTCAGGCTGGTGAGTGCTGGTCTGCACTGATCCTCTGTGAGGGAGTCTCTCCACTTTACCCTCTGCATCCTTATTGATGTGCTCTCCTTGTGGCTCCGAAGCTTCCCCCCCACCCACCCCACCCCGTCTCTGCTAGTGATGGGGCTTCCTAGTGTGTGGAAACATTTCCCCCTTCACAGCTCCCTCCCAGAGGTGCAGGTCCTGTCCCTATTCTTTTGTCTCTGTTTTTTCTTTTTTCTTTTGTCCTACCCAGGTACGTGGGGAGTTTCCAGTCTTTTGGGAAGTCTGAGGTCTTCTGCCAGCGTTCAGTAGGTGTTCTGTAGTAGTTGTTCCACATGTAGATGTATTTCCAATGTATTTGTGGGCAGGAAGGTGATCTCCACTCCTTACTCCTCTGCCATCTTGAAGGTCTCTGGCCCTATATTGTTTCTTCCTTGCCTTTCTGACTCAGCAGGGCAATAGGAAGCAGGCAGTACTGCCCCTAAGCACACTAACACTACCTCAATTTCTGTCTTTCTGTCATTGCTGAGTATTTAATCACATCTCCCAAAACAGTCAAAAAAGAGAAACTGCCAAGTATTTGGAGGATTGGATGGATTCTTGGGTTGGTCATAGGACTTCGCATGTTCTGGGAAATGGAGCTCTTGAAAATGGTGATAAGATATGGAAATCTCAGGCTGTTGTTTAAGAACATGCTAACTGCTTATTAATTGGTACTATAACTATTTTTTATAAAGAATATTTGTAACTTTTCTTAGTCTGCAGGATGGAAGTAAAAAGGACTATAAATAATCCTTCACCTGGTCCTGCTATAGACTCTAGAACATACTTGTAAGCTCTCTTGGAGATGAAGGTTAAGGTACGGCTATGACCCAAGAACAAGATACACATAACTGACCCTTACAAGGATTTTTAACTTAGAACTTTGCCATTATTAGAACCAGTTGGGTTCAGGCAATAATTGACAAATTCATTTCAGAATGATAAGCAGGGCATGAAATGATTTTGTGTACAGTTCATTTTGGTCTATCAAGAAAATCACTGCCAACTTCCAGTTAAACATGGCAGAGTAAACATGCATTAATCTCTGGTCCCTCCTTAACTCCACTAATAGGATAAAAAGACATAAATCTACAGGAAAAAAGGGAACAGCAGAGCAGATGAAATGTTAACACAATTTTGGAAGGTGAAAACCAGATAAACAAATGGGAAGTCATGGCAGAGGGGGACAAAACTAAAAATTCTGAAGAAAAAATGTAATTATAGCATCCTGCATCTCTCAGATGTTAATAGTAGTTATATAGCCCTGGTAATTATATAATTCAAACATTGAATTTTGATTTAACCCAAAATAATTATATACATCTATGGTGAGGATGGGACAAGGAGGAGAGAGAGAGAGAGAGAGAGAGAGAGAGAGAGAGAGTGTGTGTGTGTGTGTGTGTGTAAGAGTGATGAGTCTTTGTTTTTTACAGCAGAAAGATGATAGAAAGTATAATAAAACTGAAAATCAAAAAAACATAAGCATGTTATCAGCAATCAGGAAGGTAAATACCAATAGAAATAATTAAGCATTTCCTATTGGGAGAGGAATCTGGAATGTAGAGCAGAGGAGTAGGAGATGACTGTTTTCTGTTATAAGCCTTATAGAACTATTGGAGTTTTAAATAATGTGAATACATGAATTTAATTAAAAGCACAATATTTAAAAAGAAAGGTAAAAATACAGAGAAAAGTAAAGGTCATGTTTCCTTTGCTTCTTAGATAGATCAATAAAGTGATAATTAGTAGATACAGGCTTATATTTTGCCCCTTTTGCATAGTTCTTTTTCCTATGCTGTATGGAATTTTTCTTTGTGTGAAGGTGACTTTGGTCAGTGGGAGGTTCTTACTTAAAAGTTCTGCATGGGAGTGTTGCCTGACCTCCAGAATCTGACTCCTGAATAGAAAGCAATAAGATGTCAAGTATGCATGCTGTTTCTTCAGAAAGCAAGCACTCTTCCGAAGTTGTTGTGGTAAGTAATGGACCATTAGCCAGAAATTTCATTTATAGAACATCATAACGTTCAACTGGTCATGTTAACAAATGCCTCTTGATCATGTTGATGGCGCTATTATATTTTTTTTGTTATTGACATTTAGGGACCCAGCATAAACTTATTTTCTGGCATAAAATAGGCTTGCTCTCTTCAAGGAAAACTGCTTCTTTTCATTGTTTAGGAAAATTACATTTGTTCATTACTAAAGTAAAACCTATACCTTAAGGAGTTTATTTATTTTTTGACATGAACCTCCACCTCCAAAAATTTACCTTTAACTAAATATAGTTTTCAATTTTTTGAAGAATTTCTCTTACGTATAAAATAAAAGTTTTCTCTTAGATCCTTTGAATTACTTATTTCTCTGTGACCCTTGTTTAGTGCCTGTGTCCAATTATATTTAATTCGATTCTGGAAAACTTTTGTTTTTCTTTTTATGAACATTATTAAATACACTAAAGCAAATATAGGTTTGATCAGAATTAGGATGAGTATTATAAAATACTTGTATACCTGTGGCTTTTCACAAATACAAAGACTATATAGATTTTTAAACTGTTTTTGTTTGTTTTTCATTTGTAATGGGAGATGTCAAATCAGACTTTTCACATTTTGGTACATTGCTTTCAGTTATTCACCTATCGAAAAATACTTGACCACTTGCAATGTGTGTCAGGCACTGTGCTAAATGGTGAACATGTGATGGAAAATGAGAACAACATGATACCTTCTTCATTAACCTTACATTCCAGTCAAGGAGACAGAAGAAAATGTAAAATGACTATACAAATAAAAGAATTGCAAATTGTGTTGAATTCAATGAAGGAGGCACACAAGGAGCTAAGATAAAAAATAAGGAACAAATATCTTTTAGATTGGTCATTAGAGAAGATCTGTTTGAGGACATGACATTTAAACCTGGACCTAAAAATTAAGGAGCTGGCTATATGAAGACTGGCATGATAGTAGTAGAAAGAATATTCTTAACAGAAGAAGCAGAACCTATAAAGGAAAAGAAACAGGAAAGTGTTTGGTGCTTTACAAGAAGAGAAAGGAATGTAAGAGAGCTGTGGTCTCATCTTTTATAAGAGGAAGTTGATAGATAATATCTTAAAGTGAATGAATAGAAGTAGAAGGATGTTTATTTATAAATATATGGGTAAATACTAGAGAAAGTGTCTTGCAAGTGGCTGGAATAGAGTGAGCAAGGGGAAAGGTGCAGGAGATGAGATTGCAAAGTTGGCTGGGGCTACCTGCTACAGAGAATTCTAAGCCTTAGTAAAGAATTGGACTTTTAATCTAAGTCTAATGGGAAGCCACCAAAGGGTTTAAATTAGTGGAATGAGGTGAATTGACTTATATTTTGAGATAATTTTTGTTTCTGTGAGTAGGATGGATTTTGGGAAACACAAGATTGGAAAACAGGGAGACAGGGATGCTATGGCAAAGAGAAATGATAGTAGTATGTATGAGAGCAGTGTCAATGGACATAGAGAGAAATTGATGGTTCAAATTCTACAGATTTTGATGGTAAAATCATAGGTTGTATTAATGGATTGGATGTAAAGGTAGGAGACTTGGCATAATTGATGATAACTCTTAGGTTTCTAGCTTGGAGGAATGTGATGCCATTTACTTAGGTGAAGAAGACCAGTATGAGACAGGGAACAATTAAGAGATCCATATACTATACGATGTTAAAGTTTTGATTTCTGTGAAACATTCAAGTGGAAAAGTCAAACAGGCATTTGATTTGACAAGATTAAGTCTGTTCTGATGCTTTATTTCTAGAAAACAATGAACACACTTGACTTTTTAAATTAGCTCCATAGAAGGATGAATAATATACAAATAACATTTGTTTACAATTTAAAATACTGATTAGTCAACCATCTGCCTCCACAAGTATGTTAGACATAAGAATCTCATGTCTGTCTGCCTATCTATCTATCTATATCTATCATCTATATTTTATGTCTCTCTGGCTATTTAATTATCATCTAGTAGCCATATCTACCTGCTACTAAAATTAATTTGAAGTGGCTTATGTTAAAAAACACATATACAGAAGTGTTGCTAAGCTAAATTATCAGGATTTTATGGAGGATAGGGGAGAAGTTGACAGGGTAACAGTTAAGTACGATCCCTAAAATGACTGTATTTTCTGAACTGGAAATTGTGACTTGACACAGAATCTCATGATGACACATTTTTTCTTCCTAAATCTGTGAATGTATTTACATTGAGTTTTACAAACATAGAAAATAAAATGCATATATGTGTATATACATCTATCTCTATATTTATCTATATAAATATAGATAACAATCTATAGTTATAGATTTTTTTAAGAATAAACTTACATGAAGTCATGGCTGTATTTGTAAAGTCACAGATCATTTCTATATCACCTGTTCCTCGCTGAGGAAGCATAAGATGCTGTTGGGAAGATGCCTAAAGAGAACAAGTATATGGGCCTGATTGAAAATGTGGTAGAAGTTCAGAGAAGGGAAAGCCTGGGACAGTGGATGAAGTAGTTAATTGGATCTTGGATATACTTGAGATTTGAAAGTGAATAGAGTATTTTCCTTAAAGTATACTCAGTAGCCCATAGGATTCAGGAAAAATTATATCTGTTTCATAGCAGAAAAAAATAATTAAAGGGATATGATAAATGTCTTCTTTAGAGTTAAGACAATTTTAACTCATACTGCTACCTGAGGCATATATATCCTCCCCAGGACTGGCTGTCATAAAGTATGATATTTATTGGCAAAATGGGAGCAAAGGAACAGTGTTTCCTAAGATGGCTCTACCTAAATATTCATTTCCCTTGTTCTCGCTTATCAGTGTGATGGGTGGTATACCAACAAGTCTTCCACCTACCTGAGGGAAAATTTGGTACCCTTTAGTTCATTCATTTCTTTATTCTTTCATACATTTAGTCAACATTAATTTGTCACTTACTATGTATCCAGTACCCAGCGAAAAAGTGGGAATACAGAGATAAATTTATAATTACCTGCCTTCCTTCAAGAACTTCACAGTCTAGTGACAGTGTAATAAAATAAAATGGTTAACACTTAATGAGCTCATAATCTGAGCTAAGTGCTTTCCAGATGTATCATTCCACTGACACAACCTCATTATGTAGTTACTAAGTATATTTTTAAAATAGAAGGAAAGAAGAGCCCAGAGAGTGCCTTGTTCAAGGTCAGATAGTCAGTGATATAGCTGGTCTCTGAATTCAGGCATTGGGTGCCCAAAGCCATGCTCTTCATCATGGTGCTCTTCTTTCTCTTGGATCACCATCCTGAGCTTGTGATATCTAGCTGCTTAGGAAAATGTCTGGTAGGACTCAAAGGGCCTGAAGAAGGGGAAGGATGTTAATTATATTTTGTGAGAGAAAATCCTCATACTATTTTTCCCCCTGCCTTTTTCCTTTCATACCTCCAAATCTCATCCCCAGCTGAAACAAATAAGAAAATATGCAAGCAAAACCCCAAAAATTATCTCAGGTAATCTGAGATATTAGATAAACCCCTAATTACCTCAGGTATCTCAGTCTCAGGTAATAGCATCTTATTGATAAATTGAAAGAGAATAATTACTTGGGATGCAGTTTCTATCATTTATGCTGGGGTCTTACAAAGATAAAAACCCAGGCCACATTTGTGTTGAAGTGATTTCAAACACTGAAATTGAATTTCTGTAACATAAGCAAACCTTGACCACTAAAGATTAGAACAATCTTCGATAATTAGGTGGAGTGTGCTTTGGGTAGATGTAATTAAAAATATAGCAGGAAAGCTCCGTACCTCATCCCAAATCACTTTCCCCACCTATTATCAACTTGACTGTGACCACATATTTAGTAATCATCCCTTTGGAAAAAGACATTACCATTTCCACACATTAAGCAAGTACTATTTTAGCATCTTAAAGTATGTGAAACTATTAGATGACTCTCTTTTTTGAGAAAAAGTCTCAGAGGCAATGGTTGCTATCATGGTGGCAGGTAGAAGATGACAGTGTAACTTTAGATCTTGTACATTTTGCCTGTTTTCAAATACTTCTTAGGGTTGATTTATATTGCAAAACATCAGAGTCATCAAACAATAGCCTACATTTCTCTCATAAAGATATGTAAAATGTTTCTTCATTCATTCATTTAATAATTGTTTACAGAATTATTTTTAATAGCAAAATATGGAAACAACCTATGCCCTTCAAAAAAGGACTAGGTACATAAATTATGGTATATAAACAAAGCAGTCGTAAAAGAGAATGATAAACACTCTGTGTACTAATACTGAAAGATCACCAACATACCTTATAACATGAAAACAACAAGGGTCAGTACAGTTTTTACTGTATTCCATTTTTTTTGAAAGAAAGAGGTGAAATGAGAGTATGTATTCATATTTTCTTATATTTGTATAAAGAACCACCTTGAAGATAATAAGCAAGGAATGGGGCAGCAAGGGGAAATGACTAAACTGGGGCAGAAGTGGGAGACAGACTTCTCAAATTTATTTTGAACATCATGAAAGAATCACTTATTAAAAATGTAAGTTAGATAGCCTCATCCACCAGAGGGAAGACAGCAGAAGGAAGAAGAACTACAATCCTGCAGCCTGTGGAACAAAAACCACATTCACAGAAAGATAGACAAGATGAAAAGGCAGAGAGCTATGTACCAGATGAAGGAACAAGATGAAACCCCCCAGAAACAACTAAATGAAGTGGAGATAGGCAGCCTTGCAGAAAAAGAATTCAGAATAATGATAGAGAAGATGATCCTGGACCTCAGAAAAAGAATGGAGGCAAAGATCGAGAAGATGCAAGAAATGCTTAACAAAGACCTAGAAGAATTTAAAAACAAACAAACAGAGATGAACAATACAATAACTGAGATGAAAACTACACTAGAAGGAATCAATAGCAGAATAACTGAGGCAGAAGAATGGATAAGTGACCTGGAAGACAGAATGGTGGAATTCACTGCCGTGGAACAGAATAAAGAAAAAAGAATGAAAAGAAATGAAGACAGCCTAAGAGACCTCTGAGATAACATTAAACAGAGCAACATTCAAATTATAGGGGTCACAGAAGGAGAAGAGAGAGAGAAAGGACCAGAGAAAATATTTGAAGAGGTTATAGTCGAAAATTTCCCTAACATGGGAAAGGAAATACCACCCAAGCCCAGGAAGGGCAGTGAGTCCCATACAGGATAAACCCAAGGAGAAACACGCCAAGACACATAGTAATCAAATAGGCAAAAATTAAAAACAAAGAAAAATTATTGAAAGCAGCAAGGGAAAAATGACAAATAACATACAATGGAACTCCCATAAGGTTAACAGCTGATTCTCAGCAGAAACTCTAAAAGCCAAAAGAGAGTGGCATGATATACTTAAAGTGATGAAAGGGAAGAACCTACAACCAAGATTACTCTACCGGAAAGGATCTCTTTCAGATTTGATGGAGAAATCAAAAGATTTACAGAGAAGCAAAAACTAAGAGAATTCAGCACCACCAAACCAGCACTACAACAAATGCTAAAGGAACTTCTCTAAGTGGGAAACACAATAGAAGAAAAGGACCTACAAAAACAAACCCAAAAGAATTAAGAAAATGGTCATAGGAACACACATATCAATAATTACCTTAAACGTGAATGGATTAAATGCTCCAACCAAAAGACACAGGATTGATGAATGGATACAAAAACAAGACCCATATATATGCTGTCTACAGGATACCCACTTCAGACCTAGGGACACATACAGACTGAAAGTGAGGGGAGGGAAAAACATATTCCATGCAAACGGAAATCAAAAGAAAGCTGGAGTAGCAACACTCATATCACATAAAATAGACTTTAAATAGAGAATGTTACAAGAGACAAGGAAGGGCACTACATAATGATCAAGGGATCAATCCAAGAAGAAGATATAACAATTATAAATCTATATGCACCCAACATAGGAGCACCTCAATACATAAGGCAAATGCTAACAGCCATAAAGGTAAAATCAACAGTAACAGAATAATAGAAGGGGACTTTAACACCCTACTTTCGCCAATGGAGAGATCATCCAAAATGAAAATAAAAAAGGAAACACAAGATTTTTTTTGGTACATTAAACAAGATGGACTTAATTGATATTTACAGGACATTCCATCCAAAAACAACAGAATACACAATTTTCTCAAGTGCTCATGGAACATTCTCCAGGATAGATCATACCTTGGGTCACAAATCAAGCCTCAGTAAATTTAAGAAAATTCATATCATATCAAGCATCTTTTCTGACTACAATGCTATGAGATTAGAAATGAATTACAGGGAAAAAATGTAAAAAACACAAAGACTTGGAGGCTAAATGGTACATTACTAAATAACCAAGAGATCACTGAAAAAATCAAAGAGGAAATCAAAAAATATCTAGAGAGAAATGACAATGAAAACATGATGAATCAAAACCTATGGGATGGGGCTTCCCTGGTGGCGCAGTGGTTGAGAGTCCACCTGCCGATGCCGGGGACACGGGTTCGTGCCCCGGTCTGGGAAAATCCCACGTGCCGCAGAGCGTCTGGGCCCGTGAGCCATGGCCATTGTGCCTGCGCGTTCGGAGCCTGTGCTCCGCAACGGGAGAGGCCACAACAGTGAGAGGCCCACATACCGCAAAAAAAAAAAAACCTATGGGATGCAGCAAAAGCAGTTCTAAGAGGGAATTTTATAGCTATACAAGCCTACCTCAAGAAACAAGAAAAATCTCAAATAAACAAGCTAACCTTACACCTAAAGGAACTAGAGAAAGAAGAACAAACAAAACCCAAAGTTAGCAGAAGGAAAGAAATCATAAAAATCAGATCAGAAATAAATGAAATAGAAACAAAAAGAACAATAGCGAAGTTCAATAAAACTAAAAGCTGGGGCTTCCCTGGTGGCGCAGTGGTTGAGAGTCCGCCTGCCATGTGGGGGACACGGGTTCGAGCCCTGGTCTGGGAAGATCCCACATGCCGCGGAGCAGCTAAGTCCATGCACCACAACTACTGAGCCTGCGCTCTGGAGCCTGTGAGCCACAGCTGCTGAGCCCTTGAGCTACAATGACTGGAGCCCGTGTGCCACAACTACTGAAGCCTGTGCACCTAGAGACTGTGCTCCGCAGGAGGGGTGGCCCCTGCTCGCCGCAACTAGGGAAGGCCCGTGCGCAGCAGCGGAGACCCAACGCAGCCAAAAATAATAAATAAATAAAATAAATAAAATTATTAAAAAAAACAAAAAACTAAAAGCTGGTTCTCTTTGAAGGTAAACAAAATTGATAAACCATTAGCCAGGCTCATCAAGAAAAATAAGGAGAGGACTCAAATCAATAAATTTAGAAATGAAAAAGGAGAAGTTACAACAGACACCGCAGAAATACAAAGCATCCTAAAAGACTACTACAAGCAACTCTATGCCAAGGAAATGGACAACCTTGAAGAAATGGACAAATTCTTCGAAAGGTATAGCCTTCCAAGCCTGAACCAGGAAGAAAGAGAAAATATGAACAGACCAATCACAAGTAATGAAATTTGAACTGTGACTAAAAATCTTTGAACAAACAAAAGTCCAGGACCAGATGGCTTCACAGGTGAATTCTGTCAAACATTTAGAGAAGAGCTAACACCCATCCTTCTCAAAGTCTTCCAAAACACTGCAGAGGAAGGAGCACTCCCAAACTCATTCTATGAGGCCACCATGACCCTGATACCAAAACCACACCAAGATACTACAAAAAAACAGAATTACAGACCAATATCACTGATGAATATAGATGCAAAAATCCTCAACAAAATACTAGCAAACAGAATCCAACAACACATTAAAAGGATTATACACCATGACCAAGTGGGATTTATCCCAGGGATGCAAGGATTCTTCAATATACGGAAATCAATCAATGTGATACACCATATTAACAAATCGAAGAATAAAAACCATATGATCATCTCAATAGATGCAGAAAAAGCTTTTGACAAAATTCAACACCTATTTATGATAAAAACTCTCCAGAAAGTTGGCTTAGAGGGAACCTACCTCAACACAGTAAAGGCCATGTAGGGCAAACCCACAGGAAATATCATTCTCAACGGTGAAAACCTGAAAATATTTCCTCTAAGATCAGGAACAAGACAAGGATGTCCGGTCTCACCACTATTATTCAACATAGTTCTGGAAGTCCTAGCAATGGCAATCAGAGAAGAAAAAAAAATAAAAGGAATACAAACTGGAAAAGAAAACTGTCACTGTTTGCAGATGACATGATACTATACATAGAGCATCCTAAAAATGCCACCAGAAAACTACCAGAGCTAATCAATGAATTTGGTAACATTGCAGGATACAAAATTAATGCACAGAAAAGTCTTGCATTCCTATACATTAATGATAAAAAATCTGAAAGAGAAATTAAGGAAACTCTCCCATTTACCATTGGAACAAAATGAATAAAATACCTAGGAATAAACCTTTCTAGGGAGACAAAACACTTGTATGCAGAAAACTGTAAGACACTGATGAAAGAAATTAAAGATGATACCAACAGATGGAGAGATATACCATGGTCTTGAATTGGAAGAATCAATATTGTGAAAATGACTATATTACCCAAAGCAATCTCCAGATTCAATGCAATCCCTATCAATTTATTTCGGAATAGAACAAAAAAAATCTTAAAATTTGTATGGAGACACAAAGACCCCGAATAGCCAATGCAGTCTTGAGCGAAAAAAACGGAGCTGGAGGAATCAGACTCCCAGACTTCAGACTATACTACAAAGCTACAGTAATCAAAACAATATGGTACTGGCACAAAAACAGAAACATAGATCAATGGAACAAGATAGAAAGCCCAGAGATAAACCCATGCACCTCTGGTCAACTAATCTATGACAAAGGAGGCAAGGATATACAATGGAGAAAAGACAGTCTCTTCAATAAGTGGTGCTGGGAAAACTGGACAGCTACATGTAAAAGAATGAAATTAGAACACTCCCTAATACCAAACACAAAAATAAATTCAAAATGGATTAGGGACGTAAATGTAAGGCTGTCCACTATAAAACTCTTAGAGGAAAACATAGGAAGAACACTCTTTGACATGAACCACAGCAGGATCTTTTTTGATCCACCTCCTAGAGTAATGGAAATAAAAACAAAAATAAACAAATGGGACCTAATGAAACTTCAAAGCTTTTGCACAGCAAAGGAAACCATAAACAAGACAAAAAGACAACCCTCAGAATGAGAGAAAATATTTGCAAACAAATCAACGGACAAACGATTAATCTCCAAAATATATAAACAGCTCATGCAGCTCAATATTAAAGAAACAAACAACCCAATCCAAAAATGGGCAGAAGACATAAATAGGCATTTCTCCAAAGAAGACATACAGATGGCCAAGAAGCCCATGAAAAGCTGCTCAACATCACTAATTATTAGAGAAATGCAAATCAAAACTACAATGAGGTATCACCTCACACTAGTTAGAATTGGAATCATCAGAAAATCTACAAAAAACAAATGCGGGAGAGGGTGTGGAGAAAGGGGAACCCTCTCGCACTGTTGGTGGGAATGTAAATTGATACAGCCACTATGGAGAACAGTATGGATGTTCCTTAAAAAACTAAAAATAGAATTAGCATATGATCCAGCAATCCTACTACTGGGCATATACCCAGAGAAAACCATAATTCAAAAAGACACATGCACCCCAATGTTCATTGCAGCACTGTTTACAATAGTCAGGTCATGGAAGCAGCCTAAATGCCCATCAACAGATGAATGGATAAAGAAGATGTGGTACATATATACAATGGAATATTACTCAGCCATACAAAGGAAGGAAATTGGGTCATTTGTTGAGACGTGGATGGACCTAGAGACCGTCATACAGAGGAAGTAAGTCAGAAAGAGAAAAACAAACACCGTATAACAATGCATGTATGTGGATCCTAGAAAAATGGTACAGATGAACCAGTTTGCAGGGCAGAAATAGAGACACAGATGTAGACAACAAATATATGGACACCAAGGGTGGAAAGCCACGGGGGGGTGGGGATGGTGGTGTGATGAATTGGGAGATTGGGATTGACATGTATACACTGATGTGTATAATATTGATGACTAATAAGAACCTACTGTATAAAAAAGTAAATAAAATAAAATTTAAAAATTAAAAAGAAGTGTGGGACACATAGCTGAGGCTCAGATACATCTGCTGGTTTATAGTCAGATGATTACAGGGAGAAGTAATATGGGTATTGGTGTTTGTAGGCACAAGCAGAATCTGAAATAAGTTTAGAGCAAATATTCAAGATATTTTACATCTTGCTCTTAAAATTATATTCAATTTTTTGAGAAATTGAAGTTGTTTTTTTATCTTTTTCATTAATAATCAAAATAAGATTACATTTATAAATATTTTTATATATAGTCTATGCATTTAAACTGCAGTGAGTTAGCTGTCTGTTTTGATATACTGAATAATCTGTTGTAAAAAAAATGTAAAAACATCAAAATAGTAATTGTCCCATGAAAATCCTACCTAAGAATAGGATTACTTTAAACAAAGCAGTATGGTCTGGAGGCAAGTGTCCTCTACTTAGAATCATAATATCTATGAGAATATCAATTAATTTAAGAGTTACTAAATGGTGCTGTCATGGAGTTATATTGAGTTTGGATTCTGAAGACTGACGGCCTGGGATAAAATCCTGGCTGTCAAATTATTAATCATGGATTAAATTAGATGATGTATGTAAAAAAATACACCTGGCACAAGATAAGTGCTCATTATAAAATGAAATTTTAGGATGCTCTTACATTTTAAAAAGAATAATAGGGATATTTTACATCCTGTTGTAGGGCCAATCAGAATGATCATTTTGGAAAGGGTGAACTTAAGTATATGCAATATAATTTAAATTTCAAAAGTGATTGCCAAACATGGAACAAATGCTGGAGTCAGAAGCTGTTTATAGCTGGCTTATAGTCATTTTCTACCTGAGTTCCTGCTTGAATTCCAGTTGAATGCCTTTTCCTACAACCATACAGGTTGTCAATTTGTTATCTGCAAGTTGGCAGGGAGAACCACTTCCATGGTGTCATGTTTGCCA
This sequence comes from Hyperoodon ampullatus, assembly GCF_949752795.1. Taxonomy (NCBI): domain Eukaryota; kingdom Metazoa; phylum Chordata; class Mammalia; order Artiodactyla; family Ziphiidae; genus Hyperoodon; species Hyperoodon ampullatus. The sequence goes on from NC_136913.1 coordinate 98,316,950, forward strand.
ACTTAGAGACCTACCTTATTCTTGCCCAAATAAATCTTATGTTTCACGGTGACTGGGGTCTCTGTAGCACCTATGCTGACAACAGCTAACATGATGATTATCCATTTTTTATATTGAGTAAAAACATGAAGGTTATATGAAAACTCTGTGCTATTTTTGCAAATTTTCCATAAATCTAAAATTATTTTGAAATAAAAAGTTAAAAATATATGTAGCTTCACAAAATAGGGATATACAAATGCTGCAAATACTATACAACATAAGAAAATATTCCCAACCTCATTAATTCTAATGGAAATGCAAATTAAAACAAAAATGAGATGCTATTACTCATAAAGACTATCAAGTGTTAGAATGTGGAGAAATAGGAACTCATACAACGATGTGGAAGAATAAGTTGGTATATTTTCTTTGGAAAATGGTTTGGCAATATTTAGAATAGTTCAAGTTATACAGATGCTGTGATTTAGCAAATACACCCTTAAGTGTATACACTAGAGAAACTTTATATACAAGAAGATTTATAGCAGCATTGCTCATGATAGTCCCAAAGGGGAAACAACCCAAATCCATCCACAATAGAAGAGATAAATAGGTTGTTTTCATGTATGGCATCATAGTCAAGATACCTATTGCTCCCTCCTGAGCCTGTCCCTATGGGTGGATACTACTTCTCATCCTATTTTTATCAGTCTTGGCTATGCGAATTGCCAAAGAAATGTGAGTGGAAGTGATACTTGCCAGGCAGTCATTGTGCAGACTTCCCCTTTTGTCCATCTTCCCCTTTTACCTTTCAGTGAGACCAGTAATGGTTCATATAGGGTCTGCTTTTTTAGCGTGGGTCTTATGATGAAGAAGACATAAAGCAGAGGGGCAAACAAACTGGAAAGAAAATACAGTATGAGAAACAAAGCTTTGTTTCTGAAAGATCCTAAGATTTGGGTTGTTTGTTAAAGCTGACTAATATGACTGTGATATGTTCAGGCCATGCAATATTATATGACAATGAAAACAGTTGAACTAATGGTACAGCCGACAATTGGAATAATTTAACAAATATGATATTGAGTGAAATAAGCAAGTTGATAAGAAGATGTAGAGAATATTCCATTTATAAAAGTTCAAAACCAGGCAAAAGTAAACTATACTGCTAAGGAATGCATACATAAATAGTAAAATTATAAAGAAAAACAAAGGAATAATTATCATAAAAGTAAGCAAAATGGTTACCTCCAGGGGAGTGGCAGGGAGATGTGATTGGAGAAAGAAACAAAAAGGGTTTCTGGGGCACTGACAATGTTTTATTTCTTCATCTGGGTTATGCAGATGTTTGCTTTATAATTATTTTTGAACTTTACATATATGTTTTACACACTCATATGCATATTTCTCACAGTTTAAAAAGTAAAAAAATGTTATGCATATAATATATATACATATATATATATATACACACATATATTTATATATGGCTCCACTTGTACAAATGCTTATGGCCCAAGTTCTACTTTTGTTAAACAAGCATATAACAAATTTACTGGTATTTCCAAGATGGATACGACAGATACAAAATTTTTAACTTGCAAAACTGCACTGGAACTTTGGTCTCACCCTCATATGCTAGAGGGAGATGTGATCTAATTATCCCATAAGTTTGTTGCTTTTCAGTCAGCGAAGAAATCAGGGTCTCTCTCTTTTAAAAGATTTTTCAATGAGCAAATATATTCTTCAGTAATACTAGAATGACTTTTGCCTGAAAGTATTTTTGTTAATGTGACATATTTTTAAAATTAATTTTGTTATATTTTCCAAAAAGCCCATAAAAGTGTAAATTAGATCAGTTAATCAGTGGTAAGAAAGATAATTCCTGTAGTTACTCAATAATGGTTAATGTTTTGTAAGTGAAGTTTAATTTCAGGTGTACCAGAAGTGATCTAAATATTGTCATTTACATCATTAGATATGGACAGAATCATGATTTAAACAAACGCAAATCACTGTTATGGAAAAAAATATCTCATTAAAATAAAATAATGCCTACCAACTGTGTGAACCTTTCAACCTACTCCCAATGAGTTTCTTTCAGAAGGTATTTTCAAGTTAACAACAGTAAAAACAACAACAACAAACTAAACTCACATTTGGGATTTAGGTTTAACTTGGATTTAGGTTTAACTTGAATGTAAACCTTGAACAAGCAGCTTCACCTTTCTAGACTCCAGCATCTCATCATCTGTAAAGAAACTTACTATTTCTTTAGATAGAAAAAATGTGTGGATGAGGGGCTTTAATGAGAAGGGCCCACCAGCTTGTGTTGTCTACCTGGTGTTAATCCCCTTTCACCCAAGGGATGTCAACCTAAGGTCTTCCCACTCACTACTCTGCAGTTCCCCAGCTGCTTAACTGACATCCAGATACCTCATGTGTGTTAGGTTGATATGTGGCTCTTATGACGTGCTGTGATGAATTTAGTAATACACATTCCCTTTTTTTTGGCAGCACTTATGAGTGCTAAGTAGAGTTCAAATCCAACCGACGGATGGATGACTCCTTAGAAATGTAGTGCCTCCATAATTAATTCAGAAATACTTTCATCCCATAAGCCTGCCTCTTCTCTGATTACCCTGTCACTTACCAACCTCTGGCTGGTGTAGCCTTTATTCCTCTGGGAGTCCTGGATAGTACAAGTATCGATGCATTTTGACCTTTTATATTTGATGTTGGTCACTTAGCTGTGTGGTAAATTCCTGGCGGGTGGTGGGGAGCTTATGGAGGAGGAGGTGCTTTGGGAACATCCTACAGGGTTCATCAAAACAGGGACTCTGTTCTTTCCCTCCTACCTTAACAAGTTGTCCCTTATCCTAGAGAGGCAATGGTGGCTAGTGGACACTGGAGCAAACTGCCAGACTGCCAAACTTCCAAACCTGACTTTACCACTTTCTACCATTTTATTAACACTTGAGTTTTTTCTTCTTCTGTAAAATAAGGATGTTGATATAGAGTTTTTGTGAAGATTAAATGAATTACTACATGTACAGAATTTAGAACAATGCCCAGCATATAGCTAACACTATTCAGGTATTAGCTATTATACTCATTACCATTAACATATATTTTACATTTATGGCTTCCATTTTAAACAACATTTGGGGAAATAATTTCTCTGTTACAAGTCTCTGAAAACCCTTGGACTAGGTGATGGCTGAAGGCTCTTCTTGGACTAACATTCCATGGCCTTATCTTAATTTAAGCCACAATTTTCTTTCATGGTGAGGTGATAATTATATCAAGACGATGTGATTTGCTGTGAACAGCTTTCAAGCACAAGAGTGTTAATATGAAAGAATGAGTCCTAAAAGTTTGTTGTCTTTTAATTACATTATATAAACCAAATCAACTTCTCATTGCCCTGATAGCACATTTTAAACTACTTTCAAGTGGAGAACGTATCCTGCTGTAACTGTGCCTTCTCCATTGATTGATTGCAGCCCAATCTAATGAAAGTTAGCCAAAGGATATCTACAGCCTCCCAAATTAAGTTTATATGATCCTTACTTAAATTTGTAACTTGAAAACAGTCCATCATATTGAAAGTGAAATGATACCAGGGCTAAAAAGTTAATGAAAAACCTAATTAACTTGGCTGGCTAGCTTTCTGTTGTCAATTTTACCAGGGTAAAAGTGTTATAGAGCATCAGATAATGAAAATCTTGATTTGGACAGCAACAAACAGCTAGTGGAGCATTAAGAAATGTCATAAAATAGGTGCCTCAGAAATCCCCTCTACAACTCATCTGTGCCATCCCCCTACTTCCCAACTTCCTGACTGCCACTGCTGAGCATGACCTCTGTCCCCAATGTACTTTCTATACTTTTAATGATGGACATGCAATTGTAAAGTGTAAAGAAAAATCTAGTTTTAAAAATAAGACTGTGGATAGAAATGAAAACCTCTATGTTAGAGTGTGTGCATTTGGATGTAAGTAGACAGTTAACTCAGATAAAGTACTGGCTATTGGAAAAAATTAAAATAAAAAGCAATTTAATAGATGATACAATGTAACCAGACCATCACAGCATTAAACTTTAAGAGCCTTATTGGGAGTAACTCCCTTGATTGGATTACTTACAAGTTGCACATGCCAGAAAGGCAAGAACACTTATGCTGATAGCTCAGCCACAAAGTCCTCACAAAATTTTTTTGTGTTGTTCTTATGTGAACATGTAATGGTCATGCTCTACGTGGAAATTATAATACATGAGCAATACCTTCTAACTGATTTGAAATGAGAATATATTGTCACGCTCATGTAATTATCTTATGTGTAGGAAATCAATGTACATAATTGTACATATTTATGAAATGCATAGATATTAATATGTACCATGTTGTTACTGCTTACTTTACTTATTGAATCATTTAACAAATATTTATTGAATGTCTCCTATTCACCAGATGCTATGGTAGTGCCACAGATTTAGTGGTAAATAAAAGTTATGATTCCAGTTCTCATAGAGATTACATTGTGGTGTAAGAAACTGGCAAGAAAGAAGTACATAAATCAGTGTGCATGTGCTATGAGAGTAATACGAAGAATCTACTTTAGATTATAGGGGAGGTCATGGTAGGTTGTCCTGAGGAAGTGACATTTAACTGAAGTGCAGTGAAGAATGGGAAACCATGTTTTATGTAGAAACACTTTATGTGCAAAGGCCCTAAGGTGATAAAGGGCTTGGCATATCTAAGGAATGAAGAAGACGACTGTGGCTGGTGCAGAGTAAGAAGGTGGATGATGGATGAGGCTGGATTACAGGCAAAGGCCAGATCACACAGGGGCTTAAAGCACCACATTAAGAAGTATTGGTTTTATCAAAAAAACTACAAACAATAGATGCTGGAGACATTGTGGAGAAAAGGGAACCCTTTTACACTTCTGGTGGGAATGTAAATTGATGCAGCCACTATGGAGAACAGTATGGAGGTTCCTTAAAAAACTAAAAATAGAACTACCATACGACCCAGCAATCCCACTACTGGGCATATACCCTGAGAAAACCATAATTCAAAAAGAGTCATGTACCAAAATGTTCATTGCAGCTCTATTTACAATAGCCAGGACATGGAAGCAACCTAAGTGTCCATCAACAGATGAATGGATAAAGAAGATGTGGCACATATATACAATGGAATATTATCCAGCCATAAAAGGAAATGAAATTGAGTTATTTGTAGTGAGGTGGATGGACCTAGAGACTGTCATACAGAGTGAAGTAAGTCAGAAAGAGAAAAACAAATACCGTATGCTAACACATATATATGGAATCTAAAAAAAAATGGTTCTGAAGAGTGTAGGGTCAGGACAGGAATAAAGATGCAGATGTAGAGAATGGACTTGAGGACACACGGAGGGGGAAGGGTAAGCTGGGACGAAGTGAGAGAGTGGCATGGACATATATACTACCAAATGTAAAACAGATAGCTAGTGGGAAGCAGCCGCATAGCACAGGGAGATCAGCTGGGTGCTTTGTGTCCACCTAGAGGGGTGGGATAGGGAGGGTGGGAGGGAGACGCGAGAGGGAGGAGATATGGGGATATAAGTATACGTATAGCTGATTCACTTTGTTATAAAGCAGAAACTAACACACCATTGTAAAGCAATTATACTCGAATAAAGATGTTAAAAAATGAAAATAAAAGTATGGGTTTTATTCAAAATGAATTAAAAATCATTGAAGGGTTTAAAACAATGTTACATAATCCATTCTATATAATGAGGGTCACTCTGGTTATTCTGTGTAGAATCGAAGAGATTCTAGAGAAGTAGAGAGACCAATTTGTAAGGTTTTTTGCATTCCAGGTGATAACAGTATCAGCGAGAATGAAGAGAAAGCAGAACTGAGATATATTTTGGAGGTAAAACAGACTGAATTTGGTAGTAGAATGAGTGTGGAATGGGCAGGAAGAGAAAGATGGAAGTGTCTTGGACTCGAGCAACTGGGCAAATGGTGGTGTTATTTACAGTGATGTAGAGTATTTGGGTGATGAGTATATTTAGGAGAAATGTTAAAGAATTTGTTTAGGAGATCTTAAATTTAAGATGACTATGCAACACCCCAATCACTTGAAATTCTCATGTCCTGCATGAGACTTAGTGATTTAAGTAATTACTCAGACTATAGTTGCAGTTATATAACAAAAATCCCTTCCCCAGATGATTTATTTTCACAGCCATCTCAGGCAATGAGACTTTGATTAGTAATGGCAAAACTACATTTACATCACATGCTTATTGTAAAATGTAAAGGGATATGTACTCCGAGCACATACTATATACTGTTAGGCATTTCGGAGACATTAGATTGCAACTGAACTTCAAACCAACCCTGTGGGGCTTGCAGTGCTGTATAATCCTCGTTTAAGGGATGTCAAAGGTGAAATTCATAGAAGTGAAATGATTTGCCCAAGTTTATACATCTAGTATGAGTGTGACGTGTTTGAAAGGGATACAAGTATTAAAGTAGTATTATCCACAGTTTTTCCTGCCTTACCTTTTTAAAAAGTTTTTTATTGCGGTAAATTATACATAATATAAGGTTTCTGATTTTAACCATATTTTAAAATATTTATTTTTCGGGCTGCGTTAGGTCTTCGTTGCTGTGCGTGGGCTTTCTCTAGTTGCAGCGAGCAGGGGCTACTCTTCATTGCGGTGCGCAGGCTTCTCATTGTGGTGGCTTCTCTTGTTGTGGAGCATGGGCTCTAGGTGTGTGGACTTCAGTAGTTTTGGCACATGGGCTCAGTAGTTGTGGCTCGTGGGCTCTGGAACACAGGCTCTGTAGTTGTGACACACGGGCTTAGTTGATCCGTGGCACGTGGGATCTTCCCAGACCAGGGCTCAAACCTGTGTCCCCTGCATTGGCAGGCAGATTCTTAGCCACTGTGCCACCAGGGAAGCCCTAATTTTAACCATTTTTAACTACACAATACAGTGGCATTAAGTATGTTTACAATGTTATACAACCATGACCACTACCCATTTTCAGAACTTTTTGATCATCCCAAACAGAATCTTTGTAACAATTGACATAACTCCTATTCTTCCCCTCCTACCTTGCCCCTCATCTCTGGTAACATGTAACCTACTTTCTGTCTTCTATGAATTTGCCTATTTAGATATTTCATATACGTGGAATCATGCAATATATGTCTTTTTGTATCTGGCTTATTTCACTTACAGTAATGTTTTCAATGTTTACCTATGTTGTAACAAGTGTCAGAATTTCTTTCCTTTTTATGGCTGAATAATATGTCACTGTGTGTGTGTGTGCATGTGTGTGCACGTGCCTATCTATATCTACCTGTATCTATCTTCCAAAGATAGATATAGATATCACAGGTTTTGTATCAATTCATTGTTGATAGAAACTATTGTTTCCACTTTTTGCTCTTATGGATAATGCTGCTATGAACATCGGTGTACAATTACCTGTTTGATTCCCTTTATTTAACTCTTTTGGGTATATTTGCAGGACTAGAACTGCTGGGTCATATGATAATTCTGTATTTAATTTTTTGCAGAACCACCCAACTGTTTTCTGCAGAAGCGGAACCATTTTATATTCCTATCAGCATTACATGAGGGTTTCAATTTCTCCACATCCTTGCCAACACTTGTTAATTAGTGCTTTTTTAACATGATTTAGTTATTTTTAAAATTTGTTTCCAGTTTTATTGAGATATAATTGATATATAACATTGTATTTGTTTACAGTGTACAATATATTATTTGATATATGTATATATTGCAAAATGATTACCACAATAAGTTTAGTTAACATCCATCACTTTTTTTAATGATAGGCATCCTCATGTGTAAAGTAATATCTCATTGCATTTCCATGATGATTAATGATACTGAGCATTTTGCCATATGCTCTTTGGTCCTTTTTATATCTTCTTTGGAGAAATATCTCATCTACATCTCCATTATCTTTGAAGAAATGCCTGCACATTTTTTAATGGGATTTTTTGTTGTTGTTGAGTCATAGGAGTTCTTTATATATTCTGGATTTTTAATGCCTTATCAATATATGATTTCCAGATATTTTCTTACATTCCTTACCTATATTTTATTTTATAGCCATTGGGCTTTATGGTGTGGATCCAGGCAATCAATGCAGAGGAGAACTGAAGAATCCAAAAGAAGATTAATTGGCTTGGTTTATAGATAAAGCAAAGAGATAACAGGAAAAAGACAAGAGGTCCAGAAAGTGAAAGATGAGGGTAGGAATAGAGCAAGGGAAACTGAAAAGAGGGACAGATCATGAGAGTAATTTATGTGAGAAGAGAGATAAGAGTGGTTGGGCATGAAACTTTGGGGAGACTTGTGTGTAAATCAATTTTTTGAAATATAATTTACTTATGGAAAAAGAATTATATAAATTACAAGAAGAAAACAATTTTATTCTTTCTTATTGTTGGAATTATAAGGCTACTCCCATTTTCCCCACCTGAGTTTGGGATTCACTAAAATATTTATAGATATAAATAAGAAGGAGATACAAAAAAATCATCTCTATAAGTGGTAAAGCTGATAATGGATAATATGTCTTATATCCATGGGCAAGAAGCCTTTATTACACCATATAGCAGAATTAGACAGAATTATCTACCCAGGCACAGGTAGTACTAAGGCCACCTCATATGAGTACATATAGGAGAGGATAAGAATATATACTTCTTGCAGACAGCAGGATCTTAAGTGAAAAAGGAGAGGCAGAGGCTCATAGATACATCTAGTTCCTTATCCCAAATTTACCACTCATGTAAGGCACAACACTGATCTACAGGAGTGGAGTATGTGAGGAGGGTGCAGAGACTCCAGGAGTCTTTTTAAGATCGATGTCCCACTACATGGAAGAAAACATCAGATGGAGAAAGAAGCACTCTTCTCCTAGTATGCAGCAATGCCCCCAAAACTCAAGTCTGTTAAATGGTTCTTTCCTATACCTTGTATGACATTCCAGGCAGATTTTATAGCTTTTCTAATCATTCTTTTTTTTAATCTTTATTGGAGTATAATTGCTTTACAATGGTGTGTTAGTTTCTGCTTTATAACAAAGTGAATCAACTATACATATACATATACTCCATATCTCGCCCCTCTTGTGTCTCCCTCCCACCCTCCCTATACCACCCCTCTAGGTGGTCACAAAGCACCAATATATCTCTCTGTGCTCTGCGGCTGCTTCCCACTAGCTATCTATATTACATTTGGTAGTGTATATATGTTCATGCCACTCTCTCACTTCATCCAGCTTAACCTTCCCCCTCCCCAGGTCCTCAAGTCCATTCTCTACATCTGCGTCTTTATTCTGGCCCTGCCCCTAGGTTCTTCATAACCAATTTTATTATTTTTTTATATTCCATATAGACGTGTTAGCATACAGTATCTGTTTTTCTCTTTCTGACTGACTTCACTCTATGACAGACTCTAGGTCCATCCACCTCACTACAAATAACTCTATTTCGTTTCTTTTTATGGCTGAGTAATATTCCATTGTATATATGTGCCACATCTTCTTTATCCATTCATCTATCGCTGGACACTTAGGTTGCTTCCATGTCCTGGCTATTGTAAATAGAGCTGCAATGAACATTGTGGTACATGACTCTTTTTGAATTATGGTTTTCTCATGGTATATGCCCAGGAGTGGGATTGCTGTGTCATAGGGTAGTTCTATTTTTAGTTTTTTAAGGAACCTCCATACTGTTCTCCATAGTGGCTGTATCAATTTACATTCCCACCAGCAGTGCAAGAGGGTTCCCTTTTCTCCACACCCTCTCCAGTATTTATTGTTTGTGGATTTTTGATGATGGCCATTCTGACAGGTGTGAGGTGATACCTCATTGTAGTTTTGATTTACATTTCTCTAATGATTAGCGAAGTGGAGCATCTTTTCATGTGTTTGTCAGCAATCTGTATATCTTCTTTGGAGAAATGTCTATTTAGGTCTTCTGGACATTTTCGGATTGGGTGGTTTGTTTTTTCGATATTGAGCTGCATGAGCTGCTTGTAAATTGTGGAGATTAATCCTTTGTCAGTTGCTTCATTTGCAAATATTTTCTCCAATTCTGAGGGTTGTCTTTTCATCTTGTTTATGGTTTCCTTTGCTGTGCAAAAACTTATAAGTTTCATTAGGTCCCATTTGTTTATTTTTGTTTTTATTTCCCTTTCTCTAGGAGGTGGGTCAAAAAGGATCTTGCTGTGATTTATGTCATAGAGTGTTCTGCCTATGTTTTCCTCTAAGAGTTTTATAATTTTGGCCTTACATTTAGGTCTTTAATCCATTTTGAGTTTACTTTTGTGTATGGTGTTAGGGACTGTTCTAATTTCATTCTTTTATATGTAGCTGTCCAGTTTTCCCAGCACCACTTATTGAAGAGGCTGTCTTTTCTCCATTGTATACTCTTGCCTCCTTTATCAAATTAAGGTGACCATATGTGCGTGAGTTTAGCTCTGGGATTTCTATCCTGTTCCATTGATCTATGTTTCTGTTTTGTGCCAGTACCATACTGTCTTGATTACTGTAGCTTTGTAGAATAGTCTGCAATCAGGTAGCCTGATTCCTCCAGCTCCCTTTTTCTTTCTCAAAATTGCTTTGGCTAGTCAGGGTCTTTTGTGTTTCCTTACAAACTGTGAAATATTTTGTTCTATTTCTGTAAAAATGCCATTGGTAGTTTGATAGGGATTACATTGAACCTGTAGATTGCTTTGGGTAGTATAGTCATTTTCATAAAGTTGATTCTTCCAATCCAAGAACATGGTATATCTCGCAATCTGTTTGTGTCATCTTTGATTTCTTTCATCAGTGTCTTATAGTTTTCTGAGTACAGGTCTTTTACCTCCTTAGGTAGGTGTATTCCTATGTATTTTATTTTTTTTAATTAATTAATTAATTTATTTATTTATTTATTTACTTTTGTCTGTGTTGGGTCTTCATTGCTGTGCACGAGCTTCCCCTAGTTGCAGTTATCAGAGGCTACTCTTTTTTTTTTTTTTTTTTTGGTGGTACGTGGGCCTCTCACTGTTGTGGCCTCTCCTGTTGTGGAGCACAGGCTCCAGATGCACAGGCCCAGCGGCCATGGCTCACGGGTCCAGCCACTCTGCGGCATGTGGGATATTCACGGACCGCGGCACGAACCCGAGTCCCCTGTACCGGCAGGTGGACTCTCAACCACTGCACCACCAGGGAAGCCCAGAGACTACTCTTTGTTGTGGTGCATGGGCTTCTCATTGTCTGGCTACTTTTGTTGCTGAGCACAGGGTCTAGGTACACAGGCTTCAGTAATTGTGGCACGTGGGCTAAGTAGTTGTGGCTTGAGGGCTCAGGAGCTTAGGCTCAGTAGTTGTGGTGCACAGTCTTAGTTGCTCTGTGGCATGTGGGATCTTCCAAGGCCAGGGTTCGAATCCATGTCCCTTGCATTGGCAGGCAGATTCTTAACCACTGCGCCACCAGAGAAGCCCCTAGGTATTTTATTCTTTTTGTTGCAAAGGTAAATGGGAGTGTTTCCTTAATTTCTCCTTCAGATATTTCATCATTATTTTATGCGAATGCAAGAGATTTTTGTGAATTAATTTTGTATCCTGCTACTTTACCAAATTCATTGATTAGTTCTAGTAGTTTTCTGGAAGCATCTTTAGGATTATCTATGTATGTTATCATGTCATCTGCAAACAGTGACAGCTTTACTTCTTCTTTTCCAAATTGGATTCCTTTTATTTATTTTTCTTCTCTGATTGCTGTGGCTAAAACTTCCAAAACTATTTTGAATAATACTGGTGAGAGTGGGCAACCTTGTCTTATTCCTGATCTTAGTGGAAATAGTTTCAGTTTTTCACCATTGAGAACGATGTTGGCTGTGGGCTTGTCATATATGGCCTTTATTATGTTGAGGTAAGTTCCCTCTATCCTACATTCTGCAGGGTTTTTGTCATAACTGGGTGTTGAATTTTGTTGAAAGCTTTTTCTGCGCCTACTGAGATGATCATATGGGTTTTATTCTTCAATTTGTTAATATGGTGTATCACATTGACTGATTTGCATATATTGAAGAATCCTTGCATTCCTGGGATAAGTCCCACTTGATCATGGTGTATGATCCTTTTAAAATGCTGTTGGATTCTGTTTGCTAGTATTTTGTTGAGGATTTTTGCATCTATGTTCATCAGTGATATTGGCCTGTAGTTTTCTTTCTTTGTTCTTTTTCTATCTTTGACATCTTTGTCTGGTGTTGGTATCACGGTAATGGTGGCCTCGTAGAATGAGTTTGGGAGTGTTCCTCCCTCTGCTATATTTTGGAAGTGTTTGAGAAGGATAGGTGTTAGCTCTTCTCTAAATGTTTGATAGAATTCGCCTGTGAAGCCATCTGGTCCTGGGCTCTTTGTTTGTTGGAAGATTTTTAATCACAGTTTCAATTTCAGTGCTTGTGATTTGTCTGTTTATATTTTTTACTTCTTCCTGGTTCAGTCTCAGAAGTTGTGTATTCATGTATTCCACAGATGCAGGGTACATCAAGTTGATTGTGGAGCTTTAATCCGCTGCTCCTGAGGCTGCTGGGAGGGATTTCCCTTTCTCTTCTTTGTTCGCACAGCTCCCGAGGCTCAGCTTTGGATTTGGACCTGCCTCTGCCTGTAGTTCGCCTGAGGGCGTCTGTTCTTCGCTCAGACAGGACGGGGTTAAAGGAGCCGCTGACTGGGGCCTCTGGCTCACTCAGACCTGGGAGAGGGAGGGGTACGGAGTGCGGGGTGAGCCTGCGGTGGCAGAGGCCAGCGTGACGTTGCACCAGCCTGAGGCACGCCGTGTGTTCTCCCGGGGAAGTTGTCCCTGGATCACGGGACCCTGGCAGTGGCGGGCTGCACAGGCTCCCGAGAGGGGAGGTGTGGACAGTGGCCTGTGCTTGCATACAGGCTTCTTGGTGGCTGTAGCAGCAGCCTTAGCATCTCATGCTCGTCTCTGGGGTCCGTGCTGGTAGCCTCGGCTCATGCCCGTCTCAGGAGCTCCTTTAAGTGGTGCTCTGCATCCCTTCTCCTCACGCACCAGGAAACAAAGAGGCAAGAAAATGTCTCTTGCCTCTTCGGAAGCTCCAGTCGTTTTCCCGGACTCCTCCTGGCTAGCTGTGGCTCACTAGCCCCCTTCAGGCTGTGTTCACGCCGCCAACCCCAGTCCTCTCCCTGCGCTCCGACCGAAGCCCGAGCCTCAGCTCCCAGCCCCGCCCGCCCCGGCAGGTGAGCAGACAAGCCTCTTGGGCTGGTGAGTGCTGCTCGGCACCGATCCTGTGTGTGGGAATCTCTCTGCTTTGCCCTCCGCACTCCCGTGGCTGTGCTCTCCTCTGTGGCTCTGAAGCTTCCCCCCTCTGCCACCCACAGTCTCCGCCCGTGAAGGAGCTTCCTAGTGTGTGGAAACCTTTCCTCCTTCACAGCTCCCTCCCACTGTTGCAGGTCCTGTCCCTATTCTTTTGTCTCTGTTTTTTCTTTTTCCTTTTGCCCTACCCATGTACGTGGGGAGTTTCCTGCCTTTTGGGAAGTCTGAGATCTTCTGCCAGTGTTCAGTATGTGTTCTGTAGGAATTGTTCCACATGTAGATCTATTTCTGATGTATTTGGGGGGAGGAAGGTGATCTCCACGTCTTACTCTTCCACCATCTTGAAGCTCCTTTTCTTCTGATCATTCTTTAATCACAAAAGTCCAGTTAAGTTGATGCAATGTTCTTTTCTAGCCTAATATTCCCCTGTGACTTTGGTTATTGAGGATCTGGGAAGTGACTTGTAGTTGAAGAAACTATGACTGTACTGAAGGATCCACATCATGTTTATGATGTGAAGCAAACCAACACTAGCACAGACTGGATCTTGGATATTATTTATATAATGTCAATTAGGGCTTCAAGTCACCTATATAAGATCAGTTATTTCTTCAGCGGCCACTGAGGGAAGCAGGTACAAAATTATTAGGCATGGGAGGAGTTGAGAGAGAGAGCTATACTTAGATAAATATTCTACAGAAAAAGAATCTACAAATCACACATGGCAAAACTTAATGCTTCAAATAGTAGCCAAAATAACCACAGTTAATGGATAAATTTATTTCATTTAAAATAGAATTTTTTAAAAATTTTGGCAAAATATTTAAATTAAGTATAGTTAGTATCCATATAGAGGTAAATAAAGAAATAATATCCATAAAGGAAAATTCAAATATATATATAAAAGTTAGGGAGAATAAAATATAAATAGAATAAGATAGAGTCAAGAGCCCAGAAATAAAGCCATGCATATATGATCAACTAACATTTGACAGGGGTGTCAAGAACACACAATGGAGAAAAGAACCTCTTCAATAAATAGGACTGGGAAAATTGGATAGTCCCATACAAAAGAATGAAACTAGGCAGCTATCTTACACCACTAACAAAAATTGACTTGAAATGGATTAAAGCTTTAAATGTAAGATCTGAAACCATAAAACTCCTAGAAGAAAACAGAGGGGAAAATCTTCTTGACATTGGGTCTTGGCAGTGATTTTTTAGATATGACACCTAAAGCACAAGCAACAAAATAAAACATAAATAAGTAGGACTACATCAAACTAAAAAGCTTCTTTACAACAAAAGATACAATCAACAGAATGAAAAGGCAATCTAAGGAATAGGAGAAATATTTGCAAAATGCTCATCTGAAAACGGGTTAATATCCAAAATATGTAAGGGACTCACACAACTGAATAGTAAAAAACAAAATCAACAAAAAACCAAAACAAATAATCTAATTTAAAAATGTGCAAAGGTTACTTCCCTGGCACTCTAGTGGTTAAGACCCTGTGCTTCCAGTGCAGGGGCATGGGTTGGATCCCTGTTTGGGGAACTAAGATCCTGCATGCCGTGCAGTGTGACAAAATAAATAAATAAATAAAATAATTTTTAAAAAATTCACAAAGGACCTGAATAGATACTTTTTCCAAAGGAGATATTCAAACAGTTGACAGGTAGGTACATGAAAAAGTGGTCAACATTACTAAGCATAAGGGAAATGCAAATCAAAACCACAATGAGATATCGGTCACATCTGTTAGAATGACTTTCATCAAAAAGACAAGAGAGGGCTTCCCTGGTGGCACAGTGGTAGAGAGTCTGCCTGATGATGCAGGGGGCATGGGTTCGTGCTGTGGTCCGGGAGGATCCCACATGCCGCGGAGCGGCTGGGCCCGTGAGCCATGGCTGCTGAGCCTGCACATCCGGAGCCTGTGCTCCACAATGGGAGAGGCCACAACAGTGAGAGGCCCGCGTACCGCAAAAAAAAAAAAAAAAAAAAAGACAAGAGATAACAAGTGTTGGTGAGGATGTAGAGAAAAGGGAACACTTGTGCACTGTTGGTGGGAATGTAAATTGCTTCATCAGTATGGAAAACAGTATGGAGGTTCCTCAAAAAAATTTAAAAAAAGATACCATATACTGTATCAATTCCACTTCTGGGTATACATCTGGAGGAAACAAAATCACTATCCCAGAAAGATATCTGTACTCCCACATTCATTGCAGCATTATTTACAATAGCCAAAGCATGGAAACATCCTAAGTGTCCACTGATGTATGAATGGATCAAGAATATGTGAGATAAATATGTCTATATCTGTATCTGTATCTATATAATGGAATATTATTCAGCCATAAAAGAGACAGAAATCCTGCCATTTGCAACAACATGGACGGACCTTGGTGGCATTATGCTAAGTGAAATAAGGCAGTCAGAGAGAGATAAATACTGTATAATTTCTCTTATGTGTAGAATCTAAAATAAAAATCTCGTAGAAGCAGAGATCAGCTTTGTGGTTGCCAGAGGCAGGGGATGAGATGTGGGAGAATTGGGTGAAGGTGATTCAAAGGTACTAACTTCCAGTTATAAGATAAATAAGTTTTGTGGGTGTAATGAACAGCATGGTGATTATAGTTAACAATACTGTGTTGCATATTTGAAAGTTGCTAAAAGAGAAGATTTTAAAAGTCGTCATCACAAAATTTTTTTGTAATTATGTAAGGTGATGGATGTTAACTAAACTTATTGCTGTAGTCATTTCACAGTATATATCTATATCAAATCCTTATGTTGTGCACTTTAAACTTACACAATATGTCAATTATATCTCAATGATACTAGGAGGAAAAGAATAAGACAGAAGTATCCTATTAGAAATCTTAGAACTCAAAAATATCATTATTGAACTAGCAATTTAGTAGACATGATAAACTCTAAACTGGACATAAATGAAGAGGGAATTCATATAATGGGTCATGAGGCCAAGGAATTTACTCAGAATGCAGCACATAAAGATATAAAAATGATGAAAGATGAGTTAATAGAAATAGATTGACAAGTTCCATTATAAGTATAATAAGACTTACAAAATAAGAAAAAAAGAGGGAAAGGCACAGAAACATTTGAAGAGATTGAAAACAATTTTAAGAATTCAAGAAAGGCATGAGTCCTCCTCTCAAAATTAAGCTTTAAATAGCAAGATAAATTAAATTAAATTCTTAGATAGATAGAACTTAATGAAACTGCAGAATGTTACTGCCAAATATTAAGATACAGGGGAAAATGTTAAAGCTACCATACATAGAAGACAGATGATCAATCAAAGAACAATAATTTAAAAACTGGATTTATCTTCAGTATTAAGAGAAGGCAGAAATCCATGGTATTATAAATTCAGTCCAACTACCATCCAAAAATCAAAGATAAATGAAGACATTTTCAAAAATACAAAGATTAAGATGCGTAACCACGCAAAGACTCTTGTTGAAAGACACTCTAAAGGATGTCTTTCATCAAGAAGAAAAGAGAATGTAAAAGTGCAGAATACAAGAAACAATGGCAAGCACAGATTTTTGATAATATATTAGTAAATTAAATTTACCATTGAATAGAAAATAGATTTTTGCAATTAAAAGATGAAACTGAAATTTTAGACAGCAATAACAACAATGGGGTTTGAGTTGGTGCTCTTCAATATATTTTGTGGTGACTTAAAGCAAGTCAAGACTATTTGTGTGTGTGTGTGTGTGTGTGTGTGTGTCAAGAGGAGAAAGGATGTACTGAATAATGTTAGATACCATTAGAAACATTTTGAGGTAAGGATATATGCAAAAATATCACTATTCATAAAATAGAAATGCAATCCAGAGATTTCAGTATAATAGAGGAAAGAAAAAGTTTTATAGGTAACCTTATGAATTAAAAAAATCATTAAAGGGTGGAAATGAATTATTAATAAGGTATAGTAAAGAAAATATGAAAGGCAATGGGTGAAATAAACTAAAGTATATCATAATCAAAAAAAGAAGTAAACAAGTGTATCAAATTGGATTTGAGAAAAATCAGTTATATTATGCATATAAGAGAAAAACCTAAAACAAAATTAAATATAAAATTGGAAAATGGAGCTATTAGAAAAGGTATATTTAACTGTCATTATTATTGTACTTGATATGATTACTTACATAAAAACATGTTGACCTGAAACAAATAGACTGCCAGATATTTCTCCAGCAAAGATAGATTTATTCAGGAGCAGCAGAGAATTGCAATTCAGGGTCTGCAACCACGGCGAGCCACCTGCAAGACCCTGCGTGGCAAGTGAGAGAGGCGGCTTTTACAGAGAGGAAAAAGAAGTTGGGAGGGCTATAGTAAACAAAGAGTCCTTGGCTTTTCATTGGCTGAGTCCTTGCCGGGAAAGAAGAGGTGTCTCTTTTTCCTGTTGGGCTGTGCTATTGTTGCAGCGTATGAGAGCTCCCCCTTCTGGTCTCCCAACTCTTTATTTATTTATTTGTTTGTTTGTTTATTTATTTATTTATTTATCATACTTAAATAGCAATATATTTTTAGAGAAATGTTCTACTCATGAATTTTTTCCTGAAAGTTCATTGTATTACTTAACCATAAAAGCAACCTACTTATTATATATAGATTGGGAAGCACAGAAAAGCATAAAGAGGGGGAAAGTGACCGATTAGCCCACCATACAGAAGTAGCTACTTTTAACAGTTTACTATATCTTTTCCAGTGTTTTATCTTTGCCCTTTATTCACATAGCTAAAACCATATGATGTACACAAATTTTTAACCTACTTTTTCCTGTAATGTCATAGAATCAGCATTCCTCCTGTTTATTAAAACTGCTTTGTAAACATCATTGTGTTAGCTGCACAATACTCCATTGTAAGGAGGTATGGTTTATCTAACTACGCCCTTATCAGCTGACACTTTCATTGCCCTCTGAAAGCTAAACACTAAACTCAGCATACACAACAGGAGTCATGGGTGGAGGGACCCAGGAGATCCCGTGGAACTGACCGTGTGACCAGGGTTACACAAACCTTCAGGCGAGGTAGCTGCGTGTAATCTTGGGAAGATGAGACTGGTGTGTGATTATAATTTTGCTAGTAGGACGCAAACTCACACCAGCGTATATCTTCTTTGGAGAGCAAGCAGAAGGGTGTCCCCAGCACGTAGCTTGGAAAAGAAAGAACCTGAAGCTGACAGACTCGTGCTGGCCTTCCCTAGTGAGGAGGAGTCCTGGCCCAAATATTTATATTTTTTACATTTTGGGTAAATCTTTCCTGAGCCCCCTCTATATGGCAGGGGAAGGGGATACCTAGGAGTAAGGCACCCTCTATGCCTCAGAGGATGTAGCAGGGCAGGCAGGCTGATCAGTGTGATTGTGAAGATGTGGGGCAGCACAGTGCTGTCTGTGCCGTGGTGGGATTGTGTTCTGGGAGCATGGAGGGGGCATCCCGGGCCCAGTCTTGGTATGAGGGTGGAGGTGGGGACAGGGAGGCTTCCCATAGAAGGTGACACCTGAACTGAGAGGCTCAGTAGACAAACTAGAATTAGAGTCCTCTGAGCACCACCGGGGATTCCCCCGATTGGTCACCCCCTTCTGATTCCACACTCACCACGTGGCCGTTTGTAATAGACAGACAATGCGCTGTTCAGGTCCTTTTGATGGGGGCATTTCTCATTGCCATGGCTGTGTTAGTATCCGCTCTTGAACTTGGTTTCCGTGAGTCTGTCTCTGAGAAATGGGCCCTGCTCTTTGTTCTGACTTGGTGAGGTTTCTGAGGCTGCAAGGCCAAGGATGCCGGAGCCTGAGGCATGGTGAACTGGCCAGGGTGACCCAAGTACCCCAAGAAGGCCTCTCTGGGAACATCAGAGCTCTGCCTTCTCCCTTCTAACTGCAACAGCTCCTCCTCAAGGAGGAAGATTAATTGGGATGTGGATGTGGATTAATTGGGATGATTAATGGACAATGGGTCTGGCTCAGAGCTGGTGCTCAGAGGTCTAATTCTCATCCTCCTCCCTCGCAGACTCTCCTGCTCCTGTTCGGGGACAGCAGGTGAGTGGAGAGGATGAGTCACATCGCGCCCTCCAGCTAGTTCTCTCAGTTCATTAACCAAGCCATCAGTCAACGTGATTAATTGTTTCTTTTTGAGATAAATGTTTAAAATGTCATCTCTTATGCCATCTGCTCCATTGGCCCTCCTGGGTCTCCAGCCTGCTGGCTTACACTGCAGATTTGGACTCATTAGTCCATTAGTCTCCATAATCATGTGAGCCAATTCCTTATAATGAATAAATAAATAAATAAATAAACATATATATATATATATATATATATATATATATATATACACACACATACACATACATATTGTGTTCTGTTTCTCTGGAGAACTCTAATACAATGGGTAATAAAAATTTTAAAGCCATTGGACTAAGTTTTCTCTAAGACTTCCCTCTATGTTTGCTATTCTATGAGTATAATTGATTTTATTATAAATCCTGAATGTACACAAAGGGCCACAAATTATGATTACTATTGGTAGATTAAGAGAAATTCCTTAGAGGAAGAAGGTAATGGAGGAAATAATATATAGAAATTGATGAAAGAAGGAAGAAAGGCACTTCAGGTAGGGAAGAGTGTGAAATAAGACATGGAAATGGAAAAAACAAAGGGTGATGTGTGTGTGTGGAGGTAGTGATAGCCATTGCTAAGAGCTGTGTTAAGGTGCAAGTCTGCAGTGTACATGAAACAAATGTCTATTTTTTTACTGGTGTTCAACAATAAATTGTTTTGTTACTAATTATGTTTTAAAAATTACCATTAAGTTTTCATTTTGTCCAGGAACTATCAATATTGAGAAAATAAAAATGTTTACTTTTGTCTTTGGTTAAGTTGCCTATCACAAAACATATAAAGAACCATTCAACAAATGCACCATTTGACATTCACTGTTAATTATGCAAAACCTGGATATCAACAATTATTGAAAAACTACATAGCAACTTAAAGGGAGCATGATAGATCCAGCTGGTTACCTGATAAATATCGTAAATGATTCTGAAGTAAAATGTGTTTGTTACGAACGATACAGGGATTTAATGTTAATGAAGTGTTATTTCAAGGAAAAATTCAATTGCACTTATTGCACTAAATTTTATATTAAAGTCATTTGTTTATTTTCTAAATAGGTTTTGAAAGAAACATAAAGGCTTAGTTGAAAGAACCTGGCTTTGAAGTCAGTAGATGGTTTTTTCCTAGATCATCCACTGAATGTTGACTTTCTGTGAGAACTCTCAGATGTGAACTCTGCACAATATTATCTTCCCTGCTCACCATGTGAGACTGAAAATATTGATTTATGATAAAAGTGTTAGCCATTATTACTATTACTTTAAAACTATAATAATCATGACTAAGATTTCTAAAGTGCATGCAGAGAACATTCTTTTTTTTGCTGATACTTCCTCCTCACCATCATCTCCAGTGAATATTTACTGTGTTCCTCCTAATATGAATGGGAATGCTTCTAGCATTTATCTTTTATTACAGTGGTAGAACATGAATCCTTTCTCTTTGTTCAAGCAATACAGAGTAAACTGTGAAAAACCTTCCTTTCTTGCTACTTAACTCCCATCAACATCCCCAAAGGTAACCACTAATAACTATTTGGTAGATATTTTCCAGTTCTTTTTCTATGCTTTTTTGTACATATAGAAGATATACAAATATGTACTTTACAAAGTTTAATTATACTATATGAAATACTCTGTAATTTGCTTTCTATTTAACAATATATCTTGGAGATATTTGAATGTCAATAATTTATAGTGTTACTTTATTCTTCTAAATCTTACACAGTACTTCATAAATTTCATAGATAGACATATACTCATTTATTTAAGCAATCCTCTATGGGTGACCATTCAGATTCTTTCAGTCATTTGCTATTTAACATAATGCATATATATGTATATTATATACATACATATGTAGCAGGTACACAAAATTAGCTAGGATATTGATTCAAGTATTCTTTTAAATAGTGAATGTATATATTCACTATCTAAGTAGGTATATTTTACTATTATATATTTATACATTCAATATTTAAATATATATTCATGGTTATACATATATACACATATATGCATATATATATATTCACTATTTAAAACAATTCCTGAATCAATATCCTTGTTAGATTTCATCTACTTGCTATATGTTCAAGTACCTATATATACATTTACAGGTATTATGTTAACTAGCGAACAACTGAAAATAATCTGAATACCCTCCCATAGGGGGTTCACTATATATATATATATATATTTAGAATAAATTCTTAGTAGAAGAATTACTGTGTCAGAATGTATTCAATTTAAAAATTTTACAAGTATTGCCAAGTTGCCATTCCAAATCAAAAGCCTATACCAAATGTATATTGTCATCAATTTTGTATGAAAAAACATAATATCCTAGCCAAATTAGATATTATACATATTTTAAAATGTTGGCAGTCATAGGGTGAAAAGTTATTTTTATTTTAATATGTATTTCTCTTTTTGTGAGGTTTAACATTTTATGTTTCTGACCATTTGTGATATTTCTGTAAATTTTCTGTTCATTTCCTTTGCCAAATTTTCTATTTTTCTTTATTGACTTGTAGTAGCTATATATTTTGGATGCTGATCCTTTGCCTATTATTTATTCAGCAGATACATTCTCCAATTATATCATGTTTTCTCTATTTTATAATAGTCACTTTCATTATATAAATTATTTTAATTTGGGGGAAGAAAGATCTGTTAGTATTTACTTATGGATTCTGAACTTTGTTCTTTACTTTCCTCTAAGATAATGTCTAAAAATTTAGTCTTGTAATTATATGTTTAACCCTTTAATCCATCTGGAGATTTTTTTGTATATGGGTTGAAATAAAGGAAGGCCTATTATTTTTTTCTAAGTGGATAGTAATTGTACTGATTCCATATGTTGAATAGTCTATTCCTGTGCCAATACTACATTCATTTATATACCATGTAGCTCTATAGTGTTTTTTTTTTTCTTCAAGCCCTTGGCTGCATTTTTATTGTCCCTTAAGAAACAAAGGTAAGATGTTTTGATTTAAAAAAAGGACGGAATACAATGTGCCCACAGACTGCATCCCAGCCCCCCACATCTTTTCTCCTCTGAAGTTGGCTGGGAGAGATGCCTTTCCCTGCATCACAGTAGACTCCTGACATTTTCTGTGCTGAGTGAATGCTGCTTCTCACAGCCATGGTGTTGGTACTAGATTGGAGAGTTAGGGGCACAGGAAGGTTCTGTAAACACTCTCGGCTTTCTCTTCCCTTAGTGCACCTAACGTTCACCCGATGCCCCTTCTTAGAGCCTTTTTTATCTCCCACCTTCCCACACATCCACAGAGCACTGGGAAGAGTGGATTCTGATGCCACCAGGCCAGAGCTGCTGGGAAAGCTACTTAGTTCTCTGCATCTCCTGCCCAAGGATGGAATGTAGGAGATGCCTCTGAAGACGAGGACCCTCAACCTTACACTTTCTCACATTATTATTTTCCCTGTTCCAGCAATGTCACTTTAAAAGGAACTTTCACAAAATATCCTCTGGATTATATATAGTCCAGGGCAAAGAGTTGTTTCTGTGGATGAAGTCTCAGGAGAACAAGAGAGCCCGCTGAGGGAGTTGTGAGGATCTCGTCTCAACTCAAATTTGAGGTACTTAAAACTTCATCTTAGTTCCTGGCTTCCTGCAGGCAGTGCCCTCTGATTTATTTCCAGGTCTGATCACTACTTGGCCCTTTGGGTCTATGGGGCAGAAAGGCCCCTTTGCTTGATGCTTAGTGACATCTGGACAAATATGCTATCCCTGTAGCTTCCTGGCTCAGCAACCGAGAAGATTTCCCAAGGCACTGTGCTCAAAAGTCCCACTTTCTCTCTCATGTCCTCTGACACCTGAGACCTAGGCTTTGGGGGTTTTTTTTGTTTGTTTTTTATTTCACATCTTTATTGGAGTGTAATTGCTTTACAATGGTGTGTTAGTTTCTGCTTCATAACAAATTGAATCAGCTATATGTATACATACATCCCCATATCGCCTCCCTCTAACGTCTCCCTCCCACCCTACCTATCCCACCCATCTAGGTGGTCAAAAAGCACCGAGCTGATCTCTCTGTGCTATGCGACTGCTTCCCACTAGCTATCTATTAAACATTTGGTAGTATATATAAGTCCATGTCATGCTCTCACTTCATCCCAGGTACACTTCCCCTTCCCCATGTCCTCAAGTCCATTCTCTACCACTGAATCTCTTTTCCTGTCCTGCCCCTAGGTTCTTCAGAACCATTTTTTTTTCTTTTTAGATTCCATATATATGTGTTAGCATATGGTATTTATTTTTCTCTTTCTGAATTTCTTCAATCTGTATGACAGTCTCTAGGTCCATCCACCTCAGTACAAACAACTCAATTTTGTTTCTTTTTATGGCTGAATAATATTCCATTGTATATATGTGCCACATCTTCTTTATCCATTCATCTGTCAATGGACACTTAGCCATGTCCTGGCAATTGTAAACACAGCTGCAATGGACATTGTGGTACATGACTCTTTTTGAACTATGGTTTTCTCAGGGTATATGCCCAGTAATGGGATTGCTGGGTCGTATGGTAGTTCTATATTTAGTTTACTAAGGAACCTCCATACTGTTCTCCATAGTGGCTGTATCAATTTACATTCCCACCAACAGTGCAAGAGGGTTCCCTTTGCTCCACACCCTCTTCAGTATTTATTGTTTGTAGACTTTTTGCTGATGGCTTTTCTGACTGGTGAGAGGTGATACCACACTGTAGTTTTGATCTGTATTTCTCTAATGATTAGTGATGTTGAGCATCCTTTCATGTATTTGTCAGCAATCTGTATATCTTCTGTGGAGAAATGTCTAATTAGGTCTTCTGCCCGTTTTTGGATTGAGTTGTTTGTTTTTTTGAAATTGAGCTGCATGGGCTGCTTGTAAATTTTGGAGATTAATCCTTTGTCAGCTGCTTCATTTGCAAATATTTTCTCCCATTCTGAGGGTTGTCCTTCAGTCTTGTTTATGGTTTCCTTTGCTGTGCAAAAGCTTTTAAGTTTCATTAGGTCCCATTTGTTTATTTTTGGTTTTATTTCCATTTTTCTAGAGGTGGGTCAAAAAGGATCTTGTTGTGATGTACGTCAGAGGGTGTTCTGCCTATGTTTTCCTCTAAGAATTTTATAGTGTGTGGCCTTACATTTAGGTCTTTAATCCATTATGAGTTTATTTTTGTGTATGGTGTGAAGAAGTGTTCTAATTTCATTTTACATGTAGCTGTCTAGTTTTCTCAGTACCACTTATTGAAGAGGTTGTCTTTTCTCCATTGTATATTCTTGACTCCTTTATGAAAAATAAGGTGACCATATGTGCATTGGTTTATCTCTGGGCTTTCTATCCTGTTCCATTGATCAATATTTCTGTTTTTGTGCCAGTACCATACTGTCTTGATTACTGTACCTTTGTAGTATAGTCTGAAGTCAGGGAGACTGATTCCTCCAGCTCCGTTTTTCTTTTTCACAATCGCTTTGGCCATTCGGGGACTTTTGTGTTTCCATACAAATTGTGAAATTTTTTGTTTTAGTTCTGTTAAAAATGCCATTGGTAGTTTGATAGGGATTGCATTGAATCTGTAGATTGCTTTGGGTAGTAGAGTCATTTTTTCAATGTTGATTCTTCCAATCCAAGAACATGGTGTATCTCTCTATCTGTTTATATCATCTTTAATTTCTTTCATCAGTGTCTTATAGTTTTCTGCATACAGATCATTTGTCTCCTTAGGTAGGATTATTCCTAGGTATTTTATTCTTTTTTTTTTGCAGTGGTAAATGGGAGTGTTTCCTTAATTTCTCTGTCAGATTTTTCATCATTAGTGTATAGGAATGCAAGAGATTTCTGTGCATTAATTTTGTATCCTGCAACTTTACCATATTCATTGATTAACTCTAGTAGTTTTCTGGGAGCATCCTTAGGTTTCTCTATGTATGGTATCATGTCGTCTGCAAACTGTGACAGCTTTACTACTTCTTTTCTGATTTGGATTCCCATTATTTCTTTTACTTTTCTGATTGCTGTAGCTAAAACTTCCAAAACTAAGTTGAATAATAGTGGTGAGAGTGGACAACTTTGTCTTGTTCCTGATCTTAGGGGAAATGATTTTAGATTTTCACCATTGAGAATGATGTTGGCTGTGGGTTTGTCATATATGGCCTTTATTATGTTGAGGTAAGTTCCCCCTATGCCTACTTTCTGAAGGTTTTTTTTTTTTTTACCATAAATGGTTGTGGAATTTTGTCAAAAGCTTCTCTGAATCTATTGAGATGATCATATGATTTTTCTCCTTCAATTTGTTAATATGATTTATCACATTGATTGATTGGCATATATTGAAGAATCATTGCATTCCTGGGATAAACCCCACTTGATCATGGTGTATGATCCTTTTAACGTGCTGTTGGATTCTGTTTGCTAGTATTTTGTGAGTATGTTTGCATCTATGTTCATCAGTGATATCGGCCTGTAGTTTTCTTTCTATGTGACATCTTTGTCTGGTTTTGGTATCAGGGTGATGCTGGCCTCGTAGAATGAGTTCGGGAGTGTTTCTCCCTCTGCTATACTTTGGAAGAGTTTGAGAAGGGTAGGTGTTAGCTGTTCTCTAAATGTTTGATAGCATTCGGCTGTGAATCCATCTGGTCCTTTGCCTGTGAATCCATCTGGTCCTGGGCTTTTGTTTGCTGGAAGATTTTTAATCACAGCCGCAATTTCAGTGCATGTGAATGGTCTGTTTATATTTTCTATTTCTTTGTGGTTCAGTCTCGGCAGGTTGTGCATTTCTAAGAATTTGTCCATTTCTTCCAGGTTGTCCATTTTATTGGCATAGAGTGACTTGTAGTAATCCCTCATGATCCTTTGTATTTCTGCAGTGTCAGTTGTTACTTCTCTTTTTTCATTTCTAATTCTATTGATTTGAGTCTTCACCCTTTTTTTCTTGATGAGTCTGGCTAATGGTTTATCAATTTTGTTTATCTTCTCAAAGGACCAGCTTTTAGTTTTATTGTTCTTTACTATCATTTCCTTCATTTCTTTTTCATTTATTTCTGACCTGATCTTTATGATTACTTTCCTTCTGCTAACTTTGGGGGTTTTTTGGTCTTCTTTCTCTAATTGCTTTAGGTGCAAGGTTAGGTTGTTTATTCAAGATGTTTCCTGTTTCTTAAGGTAGGATTGCATTGCTATAAACTCCCCTCTTAGAACTTCTTTTGCTGCATCCCATAGGTTTGGGGTTATTGTGTATCCATTGTCATTTGTTTCTAGGTATCTTTTGATTTCCTCTTTGATTTCTTCAGTGATCACTTCATTATTAAGTAGTGTATTGTTTAGCCTCCATGTGTTTGTATTTTTTACAGATCTTTTCCTGTAATTGATATCTAGTCTCATAGCATTGTGGTCAGAAAAGATACTTGATACAATTTCAATTTTGTTAAATTTACCAAGGCTTGATTTGTGACCCAAGGTATGATATATCCTGCAGAATGTTCCATGAGCACTTGAGAAAAATGTGTATTCTGTTGTTTTTGGACGGAATGTCCTATAAATATCAATTAAGTCAATCTTGTTTAATGTATAATTTAAAGCTTGTGTTTCCTTTTTTATTTTCATTTTGGATGATCTGTCCATTAGTGAAAGTGGGGTGTTAATGTTCCCTACTATGATTGTGTTACTGTTGATTTCCCCTTTTATGGCTGTTAGTATTTGTCTTATGTATTGAGCTGCTCCTATGTTGGGTGCATAAATATTTATAATTGTTTTATCTTCTTCTTGGATCGATCCCTTGATCATTATGTAGTGTCCTTCTTTGTCTCTTGTAATAGTCTTTATTTTAAAGTCTATTTTGTCTGATATGAGAATTGCTACTCCAGCTTTCTTTTGGTTTCCATTTGCATGGAATACCTTTTCCATCCCCTCACTTTCAGTCTGTATGTGTCCCTAGGTCTGAAGTGGGTCTCTTGTAGACAGCATATATACAGGTCTTGTTTTTGTATCCATTCAGCCAGTCTGTGTGTTTTGGTGGGAGTGTTTAATCCATTTACATTTAAGGTAATTATCGATATGTATGTTCCTATTCCCATTTTCTTAATTGTTTTGGGTTTGTTATTGTAGGCCTTTTCCTTCTCTTGTGTTTCTTGCCTAGAGAAGTTCCTTTAGCATTTGTTGTAAAGCTAGTTTTGTGGTGCTGAACTGTCTCAGCTTTTGCTCATCTGTAACGGTTTTAATTTCTCCATCAAATGTGAATGAGATCCTTGCTGGGTAGAGTAATCTTGGTTGTAGGTTTTTGTCCTTCATCACTTTCAATATGTCCAGCCACTCCCTTCTGGCTTGCAGAGTTTCTGCTGAAAGATCAGCTGTTAACCTTATGGGGATTCCCTTGTGTGCTATTTGTTGTTTTTTCCTTGCTGCTTTTAATATGTTTTCTTTGTATTTTATTTTGATAGTTTGATTAATATGTGTCTTGGCGTGTTTCTCCTCGGATTTATCCTGTATGGGACTCTCTGTCCTTCCTGGAGTTGATTAAATATTTCCTTCCCCATATTAGGTAAGTTTTCAAGTATAATCTCTTCAAATATTTTCTCAGTCTCTTTCTTTTACTCTTCTTCTTCTGGGACCCCTATAATTTGAATGTTGGTGCGTTTAATGTTGTCCCAGAGGTCTCTGAGACTGTCCTCAGTTCTTGTCATTCTTTTTTCTTTATTCTGCTCTGTGGTAATTATTTCCACTATTTTATCTTCCGGGTCACTTATCCATTCTTCTGCCTCAGTTATTCTGCTATTGATCCCTTCTAGAGAAATTTTAATTTCATTTATTGTGTTTTTCATCATTGCTTGTTTCATCTTTAGTTCTTCTAGGTCCTGTTAAACGTTTCTTGTATTTTTTCTATTCTATTTCCAAGATTTTGGATCATCTTTACTATCATTATTCTGAAATCTTTTTCAGGTAGACTGCCTATTTCCTCTTCATTTATTAGGTCTGGTGGGTTTTTACCTTGCTCCTTCATCTGGTGTATGTTTTTCTGTCTTCTCATTTTGCTTATCTTACTGTGTTTGAGGTCTCCTTTTCACAGGCTGCAGGTTCATAGTTCCCGTTGTTTTGGTCTGTCCCCAGTGTCTTAGGTTGGTTCAGTGGGTTGTGTAGGTTTCCTGGTGGAGGGGACTCGTGCCTATGTTGTGGTAGATGAGGCTGGATCTTGTCTTTCTGGTGGGCAGGTCCGCGTCTGGTGGTGTGTTTTGGGGTATCTGTGGCCTTATTATGATTTTAGGCAGCCTCTCTGGTAATGGATGGGGCTGTGTTCCTGTCTTGCTAGTTGTTTGGCATAGGGTGTCCAGCATTGTAGCTTGCTGGTCATTGAGTGAAGCTGGGTCTTGGCGTTGAGATGGAGATCTCTGGGAGATTTTCGCCATTTGATATTATGTGGAGCTGGGAGTTCTCTTGTGGACTAGTGTCCTGAAGTTGGCTCTCCCACCTCAGAGGCACAGCCCTGACTCCTGGCTGGAGCACCAAGAGCCTTTCATCCACACGGCTCAGAATGAAAGGGAGAAAAAATAGAAAGAAAGAAACAAAGAGGATAAAATTAAATTAAATTAAATTAAATACAGTAAAGTTCTTAAAATAAAAAATAATTATTAAGAAAAAATTAAAAAGAAAAAAAGAAAAAAAAAAACGGACGGAATGAACCCTAGGACAAATGGTGAAAGCAAAAGTATACAGACAAAATCTCACACAGAAGCATACACATACACACTCACAAGAAGAGGAAAAGGGGGAAAAAATAATATATCTTGCTCCCAAAGTCCACCTCCTCAATTTCGGATGATTCGTTGTCTATTCAGGTATTCCACAGATGCAGGGTACATCAAGTTAATTGTGGAGCTTTAATCTGCTGCTCCTGAGGCTGCTGGGAGAGATTTCCCTTTCTCTTCTTTGTTTGCACAGCTCCATCTTTCAGCTTTGGATTTGGCCCCGCCTTTGCATGTAGGTCACCCAAGGGCGTCTGTTCTTCACTAAGACAGGACGGGGTTAAAGGAGCAGCTGATTCGGGGGCTCTGGCTCAGTCAGGCTCGGGGGAGGGAGGCACCTGGATGCAGGGAGAGCCTGCGGCAGCAGAGGCCAACATGACTATGCACCAGCGTGAGACGCGCCGTGCGTTCTCAGGGGGCAGTTGTCCCTGGATCACAGGACCCTGGCAGTGGCGGGCTGCACAGGCTCCTGGGAGGGGAGGTGTGGATAGTGACCTGTGCTTACACACAGGCTTTTTGGTGGCGACAGCAGCAGCCTTAGTGTCTCATGCCCATCTCTGGGGTCTGCACTGTTAGCCACGGCTCGCGCCCATTTCTGGAACTCCTTTAAGCAGCGTAGAGCACTTATTTTTAATTAAACAGGATTATGTGTCAGACACTGTGATATGTGCTAAGGATATACTGATGAAGTGAACATGGTCCTTCCTTGGGTGGAGGGGGCAGGCGTACAATGCAATGAGGGAAACTGACAATTCCTGTTACTAGGTAATAATTTTTGTTGCATGAGTGCATGAGAAAAATTTGGGAGAGTGCAGCCAATAAACAGTGAATTGACTGGGGCAGGCCAATAAAGGCTTTATGGGGGAAGTGAAATGTGTCTCTTTTGTATTGTAGTCAGGTAGACTCTGATTTTCAATAAAGTAGAAGATTATGCTAAAATAAAAACTTGTGGTTGCTTACTTAACTCCCACAAATTGTAAAAGTTTTCAATCTCTAATTGCTTATTGCTTTAAGTGTAGCTAAGTTTTCCTCCTTTGAGACAGAACTTGACATATAATTTTCCCTAAGGTGCAAGAGATTAATGGTAACTACTGGGTTATCAGACATTATGCTTTAAAACACTATCTCAAGTGATGAAATTCAAGAGGTTTATGTCACTGAAAAAAGATACTCTGTATCTTTTTTCAGTTCTCAAAGTAATGTTTTCATCTTTTCTATTGTCGAACACATCAAATCAATGTCCTAGCAATGTGGTCATTGAAGGAAGAATTTTAAATTAGAGTAGAAAATATGTTTAATGTTGGCATTGTTTTCATAATAAATAATAACTGTCAAAAAAAGAAAATATTTATGTTCTAGCTGTTATAATATAGTCAGATTTTAGTCATTTAATGGAGTTAATGTGCGTTGGAGTAATTATTGTTGCCTCACTACATTGTGAAGAATGTTTTAGCTCATTGAAGGTTATGACATGCTCTTGCACTGAACAAGCATTTTATTATGTTTATTCAGTCAACAACAACGTTTCAATTCTAGAAGACTTATGCAGCATAAAGGCTTTTAGAAGTTTTTGAATCAATTCGAGGACCAACTAGAAAAAGGACAAGAGGAGAAAATGGCAATGAAGACAGACAGCAATAAGGATGATATTTTTATTTTAAAAACTACAATTCCTATTCTTTTGATTATTTTTTCATTTTGGGGGGAGTAACCACGTAACTTGGAATAGAAAACATAGTCTATATAGAAGAGACCATATTATCAAGAAATTTCATGCTTTTCTATTGAAATGAAAAGATTCACTTCTGGAAGTAGCTTCTTATACATTTCCTTTTAATTCTTTGGGAATTTAAGAAGGTCAGAAAAAGTTGCTATAGATTTTTGTCTCATATTTACACTTGTCATCCACCATTATTATAAATATATAAGAAAATTGTTTTGTTGAAGCTGTCTTATTTCACTAAGCATAATATTTCTAGGTCCATTCATATTGCTGAAAATGGCAGACTTTCATTCTTTTTTTTATAGCTGAGTAATATACGTAGCCAAATGGCATAAAATTTCATTAAGGCAAGGTGAATTAGCTCTAGGGATCTGCTGTACCTATAGTCAGCAATAGTATAATATACACTTAAAAATTTGTTAAGTGGGTAGGTCTAATGTTAAGTGTTATTTCCACCATGAAATACAAAAGATTTATAACTTAACAGTGAGCAAAAACAAAACAAAACAAAACCCTTAACTAATCAAAATGAATTGGAAAAGAGAATATGATTTCCAATACCTTTTCTTTTGGCTGAATAGAAGTTATTTCTTAATTTTCCTTGTGTTTATAGGTGTGGTTGAAAAATCTCCTGAAAGTGTCTGAAGTCATTTTTACTGGGACCAACATTGTTTCTTTGATTCTTAAGGATAGTGCACCTTTACGACCATCTATGGTCATTGACTAGGACAGAAAACTAGAAAGGAGGTAGGTGTAGGAGTTGCCTAGTACATAGTCTTGAAAAAGCATTTGCTTTTTGTAAATGAAAAATGCAGTTCCTGATTTGAAACTCTCTATTGATTTATGTTGCCAGCCTAAATGTGGAGCCAGCCAAACAAAAACTTTCAGCAAGTTTAACAGTTGTGGTCCTGAATATCCTTTCCAAAATAAAATGGCACAATTCCCCATGCTTTCCATTCCACAAACATCTCAACATAACACTGCAAGGAAACATCCTATTTGACCAGTTGGGGGAAATTTTAACTGTCAGAAATAGGATAGAAATCAGCTATGTAAATTGTGCAACTTAAGTCCCTGTTCAATTTGTTCATACACAGATTTAAAAAAAATCATAAGAATATTTTTTTAATCAAATATAAACAATGGCAAATTCTGCCACCCATTGTGTATCTACTTAATGCTTCTAATCCTGGTTGATGGAGAAATCTGGTATTCTAATAAAATAAAGGTTGTTTATGAATACTGATACATCATGGAGGAGACATAAATGTGCCTTCCTTTATACACACCGTGCTAGATGGTTTTACCACAATATTACAGCTACCAGGAACTAATTCCAAGAGAAGCAAAAGTTCTACAGCCTGACTACAGTGTCTGAACTTGAGTTCCTTCATCTATGTTGCTACCACATCTGCTTTCTGAGGTCACAGCGATCATAACACTGAACTACTAAGCTGACTGAAGATGTCCTGGAAGGACTTAGAAAAGTTGACATCCCCAAGGTACATTATATTGAGGGGTTTGTGACTCAGCTATGACCTTAAGGAAATCTCATTGTTTTTCTTCTTTCATCTGTAAAATTAGGAGAGAATTAGCTGACCTGAAAAACATTTAAGAATTAATTCATTAATTAAAGTGACTGCAAAAAGAAGAGTTACACAGAAGTTAAATTTAGCACTGAAAATGGTACATTGACAATGGTCCATAATTAGGTCTACTAATATAAGTTATATGCAGAAATAACTGCTATAAAGTTTGATTAGTTATTTCCTTAATAGCTAGAACATAGTGTAGTGCTTGGTGATTTTTTTTTCAACATGTTGACATGTATTTATTAACTAGGAGAGTTCTTTTTTTAACTTTTTATTTTATATTGGAGTGTATCTGATTAACAATGTTGTGATAGTTTCAGGAAAGCGATTCGCACAGCAAAGCGATTCAGCCATACATATACATGTATCTATTCTCCCCCAGACTCCCTTCCCATCCAGGCTGCCACATAACATTGAGCAGAGTTCCCTGTGCTATATACAGTAGGTCCTTATTGGTTATCCTTTTTAAATACAGCAGTGTGTACATGTCAATCCCAAACTCCTTAACTATCCCTTCCCTCCACCCTTCCCCCTGGTAACCATAAGTTTGTTCTCTAAGTCTGCAAGTCCTTTTCTGTTTTGTAAATATGTTCATTTGTATCATTCCTTTTTTTTCTTTTTTGTGGTACACAGGCCTCTCATTGTTGTGGCCTCTCCTGTTGCAGAGCACAGGCTCTGGACACGCAGGCTCAGTGGCCATGGCTCACGGGCCCAGACGCTCCACGGCGTGTGGGATCTTCCCAGACCAGGGCACGAACCCATATCCCCTGCATCAGCAGGTGGACTCTCAACCACTGCGCCACCAGGGAAGCCCTGTATCATTCCTTTTTATATTCTGCATATAAGCAATATCATACGATATTTCTCTTTCTCTGTCTGACTTCACTCAGTATGACAATCTCTATGTCCATCCGTGTTACTGCAAATGGCATTATTTCATTCTTTTTTATGGCTGAGTAATATCCCATTGTATATATGTGTACCACATATTCTTTATCCATTCCTCTGTCGATGGACATTTAGGTTGCTTCCATGTCTTGGCTACTGTAAACAGTGCTGCAATGAGCATTGGGGTGCATGTATCCTTTCAAAAAATGTTTTTCTCTGGATATATGCCCAGGAGTGAGATTGCTGGATAATATGGTAGCTCTTTTTTAAGGAACCTCCATCCTGTTCTCCATAGAGGCTGTACCAATTTACATTCCCACCAACAGTGTAGGAAGGTACCCTTCTCTCCACACCCTCTCCAGCATTTATTGTTTGTGGATTTTTTGATGATAGCCATTTTGACTGGTGTGAGGTGATATCTCATTGTAGTTTTGATTTGCATTTCTCTAATCATTAGCGACGTTGAACATCTTTTCATGTGCCTCTTGGCCATCTGTGTGTCTTTTTGGGAAAAATGACTATTTAGATCTTCTGCTTATTTTTTTTAATTGGGTTGTTTGTTTTGATGATATTAAGCTGCATGAGCTGTTTGTAAATTTTGGAGAATAATCCCTTGCCAGTTGCTTTGTTTGCAAATATTTTCTCCCAATCTGTAGGTTGTCTTTTAATTTTGTTTATGGTTTCCTTTGCTGTGCAAAACCTTTTGAGTTTAATGAGGTCTCATTCATTTATTTTTGTTTTTATTTCCATTGCTCTGGGAGATGGATTGGAAAAGATATTGCTGCGATTTAGGTCAGAGAGTGTTCTGCCTATGTTTTCCTCCAGGACTTTTATAGTGTCCAGTCTCACATTTAGGTCTTTAATCTATTTTGAGTTTATTTTTGTTCATGGTGTAAAAGAATGATCTAATTTCATCTTTTACATTTAGCTGTCCAGTGTTCCCAGCACCATTTGTTGAAGAGACTGTCGTTCCACCGTTGTATAGTCTTGCCTCCTTCATCATAGATTAATTGACCATAGGTGCGTGGGTTTATTTCTGGGCTTTCTATTCTGTTCCATTGATATATAATTCTATTTTTGTGCCAGTATCATACTGTTTTGATGACTATAGCTTTGTAGTATAGTCTGAAGGCAAGGGGCCTGATTCCTCCAGCTCAGTTTTTCTTTCTCAAGGTTGCTTTGGCTATTCGAAATCTTTTGTGTCTCCATACAAATATTAAGATTTTTTTGTTCTAGTTCTGTGAAAAATGCCATTGGTAACTTGATAGGAATTGCATTGAATCTGTAGATTGCCTTGGGTAGTATAGTCATTTTCACAGTAGTGATTCTTCCAATCCAAGAACATGGTATATCTTTCCATCTGTTTGTGTCTTCTTTGATTTCTTTCATCAGTGTCTTATAATTTTCGGAGTACAGGTCTTTTGTCTCCTTAGGTGGTTTATTCCTAGGTATTTTATTCTTTTTGATGCAATGGTAAATTAGGTTGTTTCTTGAATTTCTCTTTCTGATCTTTCATTGTTCCTGTATAGAAATGCAACACATTTCTGTGTATTAATTTTGTAGCCTGCAACTTTGCCAGATTCATTGATGAGCTCTAGTAGTTTTCTGGTAGCATCTATAGAATTTGCTATGTATAGTATCATGTCATCTGCAAACAGTGACAGGTTTACTTCTTCTTTTCCAATTTGGATTCCTTTTATTTCTTTTTCCTCTCTGATGGTCGTGGCTAGGACTTCCAAGACTATGTTGAATAAAAGTGGTGAGTGTGGGCATACTTGTCTTCTTCCTGATCTTAGAGGAAATGCTTTCAGGTTTTCACTGTTAAGTATGATGCTAGCTATAGGTTTGTCATATATGGCCTTTATTATGTTGAGGTAGGATCCCTTTATGCCCACTTTCTGGAGAGTTTTTATCATACAAGGGTGTTGAATTTTGTCAAAAGCTTTTTCTGCATCTATTGAGATGATCATATGGTTATTATTCTTCAGTTCGTTAATGTGGTTTATCACACTGAATGATTTACAGATATTGAAAAATCCTTGCATCCCAGGGATAAATCCCACTTGGTCATGGTGTATGATCCTTTTAATGTACTGTTGGATTTGAATTGCTAGTATTTTGTTGAGGATTTTTGCATCTATGCTTGTCAGTCACATTGGCCTGTAGTTTTCTTTCTTTGTGACATCTTTGTCTGGTTTTTCTCTCAGGGTGATGGTGGCCTCATAGAATGAGTTTGGGATTTTCCCTCATCTGCAATTTTTTGGAACAGTTTCAGAAGGATAGGTGTTATCCCTTCTCTAAATATTTGGTAGAATTCACCTGTGAACCCATCAGGTCCTGGATTTTTGTTTGTGGGGAATTTGTAAATTACAATGTCAATTTCAGTGCTTGTGATTGATCTGTTCATATTTTCTAATTCTTCCTGGTTCAGTCTTGGGAGTCTGTATGTTTCTAAGAATTTGTCTATTTCTTCCAGGTTGTCCATTTTATTGGCATACAGTTGCATATAGTAGTCTCTTATGATCCTTTGAATTTCTGTGGTGTCAGTTGTAACTTCTCCTTTTTCATATCTAATTTTATTGATTTGAGTACTCTCCCTTTTCTTCTTGATGAGTCTGGCTAAAGGTTTATCAATTGTGTTTATCTTTTCAAAGAACCAGTTTTTAGTTTCATTGATCTTTGCTATTGTCTTCTTTGTCATTATTTCATTTATTTCTGCTCTGATCTTTATGATTTCTTTCCTTTTACTAACTTTCAGTTTTGTTTGTTCTTCTTTCTCTAGTTGCTTTAGGTGTAAGGGTAAGTTGTTCATTTGAGATTTTGCTTGTTTCCTGAGGTAACATTTTATTGCTATAAACTTCCCTCTTAGAACTGCTTTTGCTGCATCCCATGGGTTTTGGATCATTGTGCTTTCATTTTCATTTGTCTCTAGGTTTTTTTGATTTCCTCTTTGATTTCTTCAGTGATTCATTGTTTGCTTAGTAGCATATTGTTTAGCCTCCACGTGTTTGTGTTTTTATAGTTTTTTTCTTGTAGTTTATTTCTAATCTCATAGTGCTGTGTTCAGAAAAGATACTTGATATGATTTCAATTTTCTTAAATTAACTGAGGCTCACTTTGAGGCTGGATGTGGTCAATCCTGGAGAATGTTTTGTGTGCCCTTGAGAAGAATGTGTATTTTTCTGCTTTTGGATGAAATGCTCTATAAATATCAATTAAGTCCATCTGGTCTAATATGTCATTTAAGGCCTGTGTTTCCTTATTGATTTTCTGTCTGTATGATCTGTACATTGATGAAAGTGGGGTGTTAAAGTCACCCACTATTATTGTGTTACTGTCGATTTCTCTCTTTATGGCTGTTAGTATTTGCTTTATATATTCAGATGCTCCTATGTTGGATGCATATATGTTTACAATTGTTTTATCTTCTTCTTGGATTGATCCCTTGATTTTTATGTAGTGTCCTTCTTTGTCTCTTATAACAGTCTTAATTTTTAAGTCTGTTTTGTCTGATATGAGTATTGCTACTCCAGCTTTCTTTTGATTTCCATTTGAATGGAATGCCTTCTTCCATCCCCTCATTTTCAGTCTATATGTGTCCCTAGGTCAGAGGTGGGTCTCTTGTAGACAGTATGTATACAGGTCTTGTTTTCATATCCATTTAGCCAGTGTATGTCTTTTGGTTGGCACATTTAATCCACTTACATTTAAGGTAATTATCGATATGTGTGTTCCTATTGTCATTTTAATTGTTTTGGGTTTGTTTTTGTAGGTCTTTTTTCTTTCCATCCTGTTTTGTTCTCTTCTCTTGTGGTTTGATGACCATCTTTAGTGTTGTGTTTGGGTTGCTTCTTCTTTTTTGTTTGTATATCTATTGTAGTTTTGGGGTTTGCTGTTCCCATGGGGTTTTGATATAGCAGTCTATATATGTACAAGGTTGTTTTAAGTTGCTAGTCTCTTTCCTGCCTAGAGGAGTTCCTTTAGCATTTGTTGCAAAGCTGGCCTGGTGGTGCTGAATTCTCTTAGTTTCTGCTTGTCTGTAAAGCTTTTGATTTCTCCATCAAATCTGAATGAGAGCCTTGCTGGGTAGAGTATTCTTCGTTGTAGGTTCTTCCTTTTCATTGCTTTAAATATATCGTGCCACTCCCTTCTGGCTTGTAGACATCCTGCTGAGAAAGAAATCAGGTGTTAACCTTATGGGTGTTCCCTTGTATGTTATTTGTCATTTTTCCCTTGTTGCTTTCAATAATTTTTCTTTGTCTTTAATTTTTGTCAGTTTGATTACTATCTGTCTCGGCATGTTTCTCCTTGTGTTTATCCTGCCTGGGACTCTCTGTGCTTCCTGCACTTGGGTGGCCATTTCATTTCCCATGTTAGGGAAGTTTTCGATTTTAATCTCTTCAAATATTTTCTCGGGTCCTTTCTCTCTTTTCTCCTTCTGGGACCCCTATAATGCGAATGTTGGTGTGTTTAATGTTGTCCCAGAGGTCTCTTAGGCTGTCTTCATTTCTTTTCATTCTTTTTTCTTTATTCTGTTCTGTGGCAGTGAATTCCACCATTCTGTTTTCCAAGTCACTTATCCATTCTTCTACCTCAATTATTCTGCTATTGATTCCTTCTAGTGTATTTTTCATTTCAGTTATTGTATTGTTTATCTCTGTTTGTGTGTTCTTTAATTCTTCTAGGTCTTTGTTAAACATTTCTTGCATCTTCTCGATCTTTGCCTCCATTCTTTTTCTGAGGTCCTGGATCATCTTCACTACCATTATTCTGAATTCTTTTTCTGGAAGGTTGCCTCTGTCCACTTCATTTAGTTGTTTTTCTGGGGTTTTATCTTGTTCCTTCATCTGGTACATAGTCCTCTGCCTTTTCATGTTGTTTATCTTTCTGTGAATGTGGTTTTCATTCCACTGGCTGCAGAATTGTAGTGTTTCTTGCTTCTGCTGTCTGCCCTCTGGTGGATGAGGCTATCTAAGAGGCTTATGCAAGTTTCCTGATGGGAGAGACTGATTGTGGGTAGAGCTGGGTGTTGCTCTGGTAGGCAGAGCTCAGTAAAACTTTAATCCGCTTGTCTGCTGATGGGTGGGGCTGGGTTACCCCACTCTTGTTTGTTTGGCTTGAGGCGACCCAGCACTGGAGCCTTCCCAGCTCTTTGGTGGGGCTAATGGCAGACTCTGGGAGGGCTCACACCAAGGAGTACTTCCCAGAACTTCTGCTGCCAGTGTCCTTGTCCCTGCAGTGAACTACAGCCACCCCCTGCTTCTGCAGGAGACCCTCCAACACTAGCAGGTAGGTCTGGTTCAGTCTCCTATGGGGTCACTGCTCCTTTCCCTGGGTCTTGATGCACACACTATTCTGTGTGCCCTCCAAGTGTGGAGTCTCTGTTTTCCCCCAGTCCTGTTTAAGTCCTGCAATCCAATCCTTCTAGCCTTCAAAGTCTGATTCTCTAGGAATTCCACCTCCCATTGCTGGACCCCCAGGTTGGGAAGCCTGGCATGGGGCTCAGAACCTTCACTCCAGTGGGTGGACTTCTGTGGTATAAGTGTTCTCCAGTTTGTGAGTAACCCACCCAGTGGTTATGGGATTTGATTTTATTGTGATTGAGCCTCTCCAACCATCTCACTGTGGCTTCTCCTTTGTCTTTGCATGTGGGGTATATTTTTTGGTGAGTTCCAGTGTCTTCTTGTCAATGATTGTTCAGCAGTTAGTTGCTCTTCCGGTGTTCTCACAAGAGGGAGTGAGCACACGTCTTTCTACTCCTCCATCTTGAACCAATCTCCTCCAGTTATGTAATTTTTAAGCAGAAACCTATTTTTTTTCTGATCAGGAAAACTTGCTTTGATAATCAATTTATTCCCTTCTTCCAACCAATGTGAATGGCTTTGGAGTAAAAGTTATTTTTATTTAGAGTAGATTATCCTTTATGTGATCTAGAAAACATTATCAACTAAAAATCTATTTTTTACGAGTTCTTCTTAAAATGCCACACTGCCTATTTAAAATGGCTAACACATTAATAATCCTGTCTAGGTTAGTTGATCCTCAAATTATTTTAATTTGGAATATCCACAATGCTATACTCAGGACCATTATTTCTCTATTTTATACTTATTTTGTTCTCTTTTTTGTTTACCAATTTTAAGGAAAAGGAGTTGGGCCCATCTTAGAGTCATTGCACTAAACTAATTAGATCTTTGAAAGAAACAAGAATTAAGAATCTCAAAAAAAAGCCATTGAGCTAAAGGAATAATTAGAATTTTGGAATCAGGTTACTAAATTCAGTTTTAAATATATGGAAGTCAGAATCAAAGAGAAAGTATCCATCCTTCTATCCATCCTTTCCTCAATCACTTATTATGTGTCAGGTGCTATGTGAAGCACTGGGTATTCAAAGATGAATAGGGCTGATCCCTGACCTCAAGCAGTTCACAGTTTGATTAGGAAGTAAGGCTGTTAATCAAAGTCAGAAAGGTTAGAGATCATCTCAGATAGTCAGAACATCTTTTTATTAGTTATATACTATGTGTTAAACACATAGTATTTGTGCTAGGAGATACAGCTATATATGAACTAAACAAATTTATATATGTAATGCACTGGACTCACTAGTTATTTGGACATTTTGGAAACCTGGACAGAAAGAAGAGAAGGGTCAGGTACACCAACCTCCCCTGGACACTGCTTGACTCTGTTGGGTGAGCATGGCTTCAGGTAAAGTACATGTTCACAAAAATCATTTGGAAAAATTTAATTTAGAAAGTTTGTGATTAAAGCATGACATTTTCTTTTAATTGATCTCTGTGTGCCATAAATACAGGAATTTGACTGAAACTTTGACTAAACCCATGCTAGAAATCCATTTTCCTAAAACATGTAACCTTTTATAATAGTTGGTTATTCAGACTTTGCTAAGTTCTGAGCTTCAGTGTGAGCAGCAAAACATTCATGTGTTGTATGCCTTGCACCCATTTTCAACTAGGGACTGGGTGGGTTTTTTTGAGGGAGACTGGTGAGCATACCCTATGAAACCCAAAAGCAATTTCTGGGTAGTTTCAGTAAATTAGCATGTACTACAACAGTGCTTAATTGTAATTCATGCTTTTCATAAGCTATCATATATGACGTTTTGGTTATAATTATTATTTTCATTTTGCAAATGTAAGTTGGATTTTTGGCCTTTCAACTGGACAGCTGTTAGAGGCTTCCCATTTTAAGAATATACTGTCACACTAGTTTTTCTTCCCTATCACTACCAGAAAAATCATACACATAGATCTTATTGAAGACACCAGGAAGCTGTGCTAAGTGACCTTTTCCCAGGCTTTGAATTCAGAATTCAGATGATTGTCAATTACTTGAAAGCTGTCACCACAGCAGAATACATAAAAGGATGAAAAATTCTTCTCTATACGATTTGAAAATGTTGAGCTCAAGTATTCATTAAAAAAACGCAAAAGAAGATTCTGCTGTACAGACGTCAGAATTAAAGCTTCAGTGTCCTTTTCTATAAAAGATTCCTTTCGTATAGAAGATTGCTTTCCATTGTTCTTCCATAAACTTTTTATTGCTCAAAATATTTTTCCCTGGAATGCAGCTACCTTCTTTCTCCAAATGAAAGACAAAATTTTGGAAATTCATGATTGAGCCTCAGGAGAAATCTGACTAGTGAATCGTTCCAAAAAAACAGCTGCCAAAATACCTATAGTATAGAGCTGATGGAGAGATTAAAAACATATTTTAAAACACAAAAAAACCATTACAAAATGTAACTCAGAGCATTCAAAACCTACAGTGTACCTTATTGATGGAAAACACTGTCTCCATTTGATACCAGAAGATATCTATGAATGGTAATTAAGTCAAGACAGAGACAAGGCATCACTAATTTTGAGTACAATTTTATATAAATCATTAAATCTAAAAGATTTATCTGGGGCTTCCCTGGTGGCGCAGTGGTTGAGAGTCCGCCTGCCGATGCAGGGAACACGGGTTCGTGCCCCAGTCTGGGAAGAGCCCACATGCTGCAGAGCAGCTGGGCCCATGAGCCATGGCCGCTGAGCCTGCGCATCCGGAGCCTGTGCTCCTCAAGGGGAGAGGCCACAACAGTGAGAGGCCCACGTACCGCAAAAAAAAAAAAAAAAAAGATTTATCTGATGCTTTATCGATGGAGCCATTTGATAGTATCTGATAAGAAGAATCAAGAGAAACTATTAACATAAGTGCTGCTGCTGCTAGAACTCATCAAATTTGTTCTCTTTTTCTCCCTATTTTTTAAATTGAGGTATAATTGACATATAACATTATGTTAGTTTCAAGTACACAATGTAATGATTTGATATTTGTATATATTGCAAAATGATCACAAAAAGTTTAGTTAACATCCATCGCCATAGTTACCAAAAATGTTTTTTCTAACAACAAGAACTTGTAAGATCTTCTCTCTTAGCAACTTTCAAATATGCAACATGGTAGTATGAAGATGTCACTATGCTCTACCTTACATCTCCATGACTTATTTATATTATAACTAGAAGTTTGTACCTTTTACCCACTTTACCCATTTCACCCACTCCATCCACCCCCTACCTCTGGCAACCACCAATCTGTTTCTGTATCTATGAACTCGCTTTTAAATTTTTCTTTTAAATTCCACATATAAGTGAGATCATACAGTATTTGTCTTTCTCTGTCTTATTTAACTTGGCACAGTACTCTCAAGGGCCATCCATGTTGTCACAAATGGTAAAATTTCCTTTTTTATATAGCTGAATAATATTCCATTGTGTGTGTGTGTGTGTGTGTATACACACACACACACACACACATCTCACATCTTTTGTATCCATTCACCCACTGATAGACATTTAGGTTGTTTCCATATCCTGGCTGTTGCAAGTAATTTTGCAATAAACATGGGTTTGCATACATCTTTTCGAGTTAGTGTTTTTGTTTTCTTCAGATAAATACGCAGAAGTGGAATTGCTGTATTATATGGTATCCTATTTTTAATATTTTGAGGAACTTCCATACTGTTTTCCATAGTGGCTGCACCTATTTACTTTCCCACTAACAGTGCACAAGGGTTTCCTTTTCTCCCTATCCTCACCAACATCTGTTATTTGCTGTCTTTTTGATGACAACCATTCTGACAAGTGTGAGGTGATATGACATTGTGGTTTTGGTTTGCATTTCCTTGATAATTAGTGATGTTCATCACCTTGTCATGTTCCTGTTGGCTATCTGTATGTGTTCTTTGAAAAAATGTCTATTCAGGCCCTTTGCCCATTTTTTAATTAGATTGTTTGAGGGTTTTTTTTTTTTTGCTGTTGAGTTATATGACTTCTTTATATATTTTGGATGTTAATACCTTACAAGATATGTGATTTGTGAATATTTTCTCTCATTCGGTAGGTTGCCTTTTCATTGTGTTGATGGTTTCTTATGTTGTGCAGAAGCTTTTTACTTTGATGTAGTCCCACTTATTTTTCCTTTTGTCACCTTTCCTTTTGGTGTCTCATCAATTTAATATAATAAGAGCAATAAAAATGTCTGAGGGGCTCTTCTCACTATCTTGTTAACTCAGATCATGCCTCAGGTAATTAGTTTTGGTGTCTTTCCCTTGGCCAGGTATAAATGTGTTTATGGTATGCTTCTTGAAAGATTAACCTGGATACCAGTTCAAAAATGTTCTGTCACCTCCATTTATGAGGTCTAGACATTAGCTAATGTGTGATATAAGGAGACAGGAAGTCAGTGAGTGAAGTATTCACAGTGTGGCCTAAGGACACTGCGAGGCTCCC
This sequence comes from Hyperoodon ampullatus, assembly GCF_949752795.1. Classification (NCBI taxonomy): domain Eukaryota; kingdom Metazoa; phylum Chordata; class Mammalia; order Artiodactyla; family Ziphiidae; genus Hyperoodon; species Hyperoodon ampullatus. Next base: position 98,360,222 of record NC_136913.1, read on the forward strand.
TGAGTGGTTTATTGATTTCCTTCTGGGAAAACCAGAGATGACTCTTGTGGTCAGGCCAGGGTTAGCATAAGAGCAGAATCATGAGGCCAGATTTAGGAACTGAGGTGCAGAGAAAAGTGAGATCTTTGTAGGCTGACATACATGTTCATGGCAGAAATCCCAGTGCTATTTGACCTGTAAGGCAAGGCTAAGGGTCAAATAATAGTAATACCCATTTTATTCATCATTATGTGCTTAGGTTGTTCCCTAGTACAGAAATGGGTGCCATATAATAATAACGATTCTGCATAACCTCAGGTGCTGTTTCCTGATTGCTTTCAATTACACACAGACAATAGTTTCCTATTAACTCAAGTTCTAGCTCTCCCATAAAGCCTTCTTTAAATAATCCAGCCTCTTAATTGAATTATTGTAATCCCTCCATCTATACCACTCAACTTACATTTTTTTCTTATATTCAGTCTTCTGTAGCTCTGTCTCTTATTAATATATTTTAATTGTCTAATGAGACTGTTATTTCCTTGAAGGTAGGGATGTCATTTTACACTTGTTTTTTTTTATCTTTCATAGTGTACAAAACAATGGTGTATACATATTAAGCAGTCTTGGCTTATATCCATTGTTCTAGAATGTAGTGCATTCAGCACTTTTCCCAAATTTCCTTTTTTTTTTTTTTTTTTTGCGGTACACGGGCCTCTCACTGTTGTGGCCTCTCCCGTTGCGGAGCACAGGCTCCAGATGCGCAGGCTCAGCGGCCATGGCTCACAGGCCCAGCCGCTCCATGGCACGTGGGATCTTCCCGGACCGGGGCACGAACCCGTGTCCCGTTCATCGGCAGGCAGACTCTCAACCACTGCGCCACCAGGGAAGCCCCCAAATTTCCTTTTTTAATAAAATATAATTATTGATAATTGTATGAAAATTAATCAAGATGGGTTTGGTAGACCTCCGCTTTGTATTTCCAGCTTCTACCTGATCTCATCAAGTCATGTGAGGTGCATGCACAGTAAGCAGCGTTCTTACTTTAAATTAGAAAGATAGCCAACTTGTACCTCGGTCTCTGTTTATCCTAATCATTTTCACACGCACCATAACTAATGCCTCCCTTTTAAGAACAACATGTAAGAGCTCTGAACAAACGTGTGTTCAGAAAAGAGTAGCTATGGACAGCTAAATCATCCGGGCTTCAGTGGTGGTGAGAGAAGAATTCACTATCTCTGTTCCTGCCATCCATTTTATGTACTTAAAAGTTGCTCTATGGCCAGGAACCCAAACTCAAAAGATGCGTGGAACTCACAAGCTACAAATCAATAGGATCCATAGAAATAATAGCTTAGATATATGTGAAATATTTATGGGAAATAGAGACTGAACTGCCCTACCATAAAGCATATAGAGAGGAGTCTGGATATTCTTCCCTAAACAGATTTGTAACTTTCTGTATACCAAAAGTCTACAAATGTGTATTTATTATTTTCAGTACCTTTATATATAATAGAGGTATAAATTGTTGTCCCTTTTAGCAGCAATTTTATCTGTCCCAGAGGTATGAGAATTGAGTTATTTCATATTTGGGAGGCATGGGATGCCTATAGAAAAATTGCAGAAGATGAGGCTTGAAAGGTTAAGCAATGATTAAACTGCAGAGGCCTTTGTATGTCATGTTAGGGAGATTGGCTCCATTGAAATACTTCATACAAGGGAATAGTACAATCATATTTTTGATAGAGCCCTGACATTAGTATAGAAAATGTATTAGAAAGGGAGACTCTGAAGGTAGGGATTGCAATTAAAGATTTATACAATAGCAAGTGATATTGAAGGCCCAAATTATGATTGTAACAGTAAGGATAAAGAGGAGGGAACAAATTTGAGAGGTATTTAGAAGATGATATTTTTTAGATGAAATCTACAAAAAGGATGACCTATTTATTGTAGGATAAAGCAAAGAGAAAAGTTAAGAATGACACTGAAGTTGATAGCTTGGGAAACAGAATGAGTGATGAGGTTCTCAAGTCAAATACAGAACATGAGCAAGTGAACACTTTAGGAGAGATGTGGAGAAATTTGATGAAACTGTTCTTGGACTTTTGACATTTAGGTGCCAGTGGGATATCCAGTGGAGATGTGTTATCATTGACAATGTCAGTTCAGTGTTCCAGAGGGGGAACCTCAGATTGGGGGGAGTAGAGTGAGAAGAGGTGTAAACTACACATGGATTCCTGAAAATGACGAAAATTTAAGGGGATGGCAGAAGAGAAAATGTTTTAAAATTTATGATCTATAATCATACTCTAAGTAGGAGATAAATATAAATCCTCCTCTCTTTTGAGTCTGCTGGAGTACAAGTATTTCAGTGACAGCCTGTCTAGTGAACAGATGGTCCACAAGTTCAAACTAAATTTAGGTATTTTCATTCTACACAATGTCTAATTAGGACTTTTAAATTGAAATTTCATACTAAAATGGAATGGAGATTATTTTAAGCATACCATGGATAAATTATAAACATATTTAGTAAGTGGGTAAGTTTACTATTTCAACTCATTATAAATATTCATGTGGGAGTTTTCTTAGATCACTGCGGGCATCAGTTCTTTAGAGGAAGATGACTGGGTAAGGATCATAGTTCTATTCTTGTCTCATTTGCCTTTTCTCCCTTTTCTTTTTATGTGCTTTGTATGTGTTTTGTATGTGTGTTACAGGGGCTTTTAGACTCCCCTGAAATTTAATCAATGTCATATTCTGTTATGAGCCTAATTATGTAATATAATGTATTATGTTATTAGCCTTTTCTGTAAATCTTTATAAAAATATTTCCCCTTTCCCCACACTCTTGCACTGCTATGAATTCCTGTGTAGTTTTTCCTTCTAGCAGACAGAAGTAAAACACTGATACTTTTGTCTTACCACAGCCTTCTGCTGCTTTCGTCTGTTCTAAGCCTAGAAGTGCCATTCTTGCTATGCTCTTACTGAGCTTCCCCTATCCCTCTGTGTTTTGTTCACCCCTCGTTTCATGCAGCCAGTATCCCTGCTCAATGCCACACATAGCCATAGCATATCTACTTCTGCAGTTCATCCTTGAGTGACTCTGCACTGTTTGTTTCGAAAAAGGACTAGTCTCCTTGTATATAACCATTGGTGCGACCACTTCTCAAGTGGAAATCCACATAGATACACACATACAAACACCACACACACATGTATTTTATGGCACTATATGATATCCTCATATTTTAAAACATCCCCAACCTGGAAAAATATCACCTCAGTGCTTTTTAAATTTTTGACATTTTACTGCCTCTTATATGTGTATGTATGCATTTTATGTGATACTGAGTAAACAAATATAAACTAAGAAAGGGTTAAAATTAGGAATTTAAAATATTTATGATTTTTAAAAATGTAATCAGAATAAATATCACCTCATGAATTAGAATGATCAATGACACCTCATGTATTTAAAAATATGAATGAAGGAAAGCTTTTAGAATAGGTACCAGAATTCTCAAAATTAGAAATATGAAAGAAGAATAAAATGCAAATTTCCCATTACCTTGTCAACATAGTACTTCTGCATTGCAAGAATTAATCATTCCTGTCATCCTATTTCAGTGCTCTAATACATGTGTTTTATTGGGTTTGATAGGCTCTCATTTAGAAGGGCATATAAATTTTTGTACATAATGTTATGTGGTATAAAGTTGTTATAAACTAGCTCTCTACATAATGCCAAACAGCTGGTCATTTCATTGAAAAAACAATCAATATAACTTTTATTGTAGGTTAAAAATATAGCGTTAATAACAATGTCTCTCTTATCTGTATGTAGCATTTTATTCTCTTTAAAGCCTTTTCTTAAACAATCTCTCCTTTGCTTCTAAAAATATCTTATGAGAAGGCAAGCTAGGTAATATTATCATCAATTCAAAGATAAAAATAAAATTGTATCCATAGTTATTTAGCTGGATTTAGACAAAGTTCAAATCCAATGTTTTCTGACTGGTAACCTAATGGTTATTTTTTCTAGAAAGACACGGTTATTTTTTCTAGCTGGAACACAGAGGGATTTTATTATATAACATTGTTTTATCAACGGATTAGATAATAATATCAGTAGTTACTGAAGAAAATGGGAAATCAAATCTAGGAAGTGTAACTAATATGTTAAATTACAGAATCAGGAAACTAAGAGGTTAATGTTTCCCAGGAAAAATTAAAAGTTTATGCTTGGGGTTATAAAACAGAACAAAACAAAACACAACTGTACAATACAGAACTTAAAAAACAGCAGAAATGCATGCACTCCTCCCCCTGCCAAAAATCCAGATTTACTAGTTTTAGTGTAATATAACTTCAGTATGCATCAAGAGAGGAACACAGGTGGTCAGAAAACCTAACATGATGTAAAACTTCATTCACAGAATAAAAACTTTAGAATGAGCAATGTCATGTACTCATTCTACTCTGTCTTGATCAGATCACACATGGAAAACCCTCTTTATTGCTACAGTCTATTTTTGAAGAGAAAGCAAACCAATATGTGTTTAGAAACAAGCAATGAGGATTGAAAACGACCTTAAAATCATAGTATATTAAGAATAAAGGAACTGGAAAGTTCTTCGCATATTTAGAAGGATGTAATGTGTAAGAGGGATTACAATTATTCTGTTTTCCTCAGTGGATATAATCAGGCTTAGTGGGGGAAGAAAAAACTACATGGAGATAGATTTCAGCTCAGCTTGAAGGAGTGTTGTCTAATAATTAAAAGTTTTCAATAATGGAATGAATTAACATCTTGGAGTCTTCATGCAGAGGTAGAGCGCCCATTTGGCAGCATTGTATAAGGGATGCCAAACCATGTACTAATGGTGTGGACTAGGAAAACTGTTTCCTTAAAGAAGTATGATTCTTTCGGAGAATGATTCTAAAGGACAGGACCTATTGATTTCAGAATGTGTCAAATTCTGTGTCACAGTGGTCCCCAGTAGAGGACTCAACAATTAATATCTATGCCATCTCCCTGAGATGATGAAAATACTTTCTTACACAGTCCATAACCCAGGAAATATTGTAAATGATCCACAAAGAATTGATGGATTTTAAGTTTAGAGGTCTATTTTCCTAAGAAATTTAAGAATGGAGCACCATTTTACCACAAAAATCTATATGAGGTATCTCTCCCTGGAGTGTAGTAAGTCTACTCTCTGACCTGACTAGGAAGCTGGGAGAATTGAGCTAATAGAGTGAATTCTGGTTTTTGTTTTTTAGCCTTAATAATGCATTTCACCCAGGGCCATGGTTAGTCATCAATACAGATTAAATCAATAGTATTTAATTTTTACTTTCTTCATTAAATATTCATACACTTTAAAATAATGGGTGGGAAAAGTGAAGATTTTTTATTTAAATAATTTTTTTAAAAAAAATCCATTGGAGTAAGCCACTATACAATGATTACATAATAATTCAAATGCTTTTAAAATATATTTATTGTAACAATATAATTACTTAGATTTGAATTAAGGTCAATGAATTCTCTATAGATTGCTTCATGATTAAAGATGCTATGAAGATCAGTAATGATAATCTCTTACACTTCAATTAAGTTCATTTAAAGGCATGTTCTCATGCAAGAAAATGAAGCCATTGGCTCTGTATTTTAGGCTGAAGAAGGAGTAGCTTAATTATATTGTTAGTAGAAAATATGCAATTTTATACCAGACTGAATATATCATATAATATTTTAAACTCTTGAATATGGACTTTGAAAAGTCCATGTTTGGGTATTTGTTTTTTATTAGCTTTCAATGTTAATTCCCTTCATCAATACTTACTTGTATGGCAAATGATATATAGGATTTCAGGGAACCTCTATAGCCTGGGGAGATACAATTTCCATGCATTCAAATTAGCTTATCAGGGCTTCCCTTGTGGTGCAGTGGTTGAGAGTCCACCTACCTATGCAGGGGACGTGAGTTGGTGCCCCAGTCTGGGAGGATCCCACATGCCATGGAATGGCTGGGCCTGTGAGCCATGGCCGTTGAGCCTGTGCATCCAGAGCCTGTGCTCCACAACGGGAGAGGCCACAGCAGTGAGAGGCCCATGTACCACAAAAAAAAAAAATAGCTTATCAAAATTAGTTAAATTCCAATAAAAAATATTTCAAAGCAACTTGTTAACAGTGTTAACTCACTGTTTATAGAAACTCTCTCTACCTTTTAATATATATATCCCCAAATATATACAAGGAGCACAAGTTGTTTTGTATACTATATGTAACATAAAAATCCCCAAATCTAAATTTCTTACTTCAAAAAATTTACTTTTGCTCATACTCCACGTAGGCCATTGTATGTCTGCTGTGGCTCAACTCCATGTACCTTCTCATTCTGAAACCTGGGCTAAAGGAGACTCCCCCATTATGCTGTTCTTGTAGCAGATTGCAAATGGGTTGAGTCCTTGTAGTTTTTGTTCTAAAATGAAAATGTATGGTTTTTATAATCTGACAATGAAAATAAATATTTTAAAAAAAGAAAAGGCTTTTCTCACCCAAGAAAACAAGCTGAGAAAACATGCAGTGATGTCAAGATAGTGTAATCTTTTTTTTTTTTTTTTGCGGTATGTGGGCCTCTCACTGCTGTGGCCCCTCCCCCTGCAGAGCACAGGCTCCGGACGCGCAGGCTCAGCGGCCATGGCTTCAGGACCCAGCCTCTCTGTGGCATGTGGGATCTTCCCAGACTGGGGCACGAACCCGTGTTCCCTGCATCGGCAGGCGGACTCCCAACCACCACGCCACCAGGGAAGCCCAAGATAGTGTAATCTTAATGTGTGGCAGTATAGTATTCAAATACAAATAGTTTTTTTTTTTTTTTACAAATAGGGTTTTGAATGGAATCATATATAAAAGGTGATAAAAGTACAAGATTTATCAGGAATCCTTTAGATGCTTTAGGCAACAATGCTATTCTGAGCAGTCCTCAGGATTGTTCCAGTTTCCTTTGCAAGAATATCAGTATTGTAAGGAGAGGGTCTCATAGCTTGGTGACACTTCTTTAAGATTGTTCAATTCTCCCATTAACAAGCTAACGATATGTTGGCTTCATCTGCTATCTTTAATACTTTTTTTAATTAAAGTGTAATGTACAAGGAGAAAAGTACACAAATCCTAAGTGTATGGCTTGATGGACTGTCAGAAAGTGAGCACAGCGTAACCTCTAGCCAGAGCAAAAAATAGAACATCATGAGCAACTCAAAAACTCCCTTTCTGTCACCTACCAAGCATTTTGCATTCTCCTCTTTCCCAGAGGAAACCACTGTCCATATTTCTATTTCCATACATTAGTTTTGTCTGTTTTTAAACTATATAGAAATGAAATTATATAGCATATTGTCATTTTTGTCTAGATTCCATCACTCAATATTATGGCTGTGAGATATACTCATGTTGCATATAGTGGTGACTTGTTCATTTTTCACTGCTGTGTAGTATTCCATTGTATGGATATACCACAATTTAAGCATTCTGCTATTGATGGATAGTTGGATTTTTTCCAACTTTGGCTTTTATGAATAATGCTATGATAATCATCAGCAGATTTACCAAGAAGTTAATGAAGCTCAAGCTTAAAGGCCTCTGTGTGGAATATGAATTATTATAATTTGTAGAGTATTCTATGGAGGGGAATCCAGATTCTACAAAATATTTCTGTGAAAGCATTTCTGGTAAGATATCTAAAGATGTTATGAATATATAGACCTGAACCCCAAAACCTACTGTAATTGTGGTGATATCTTTGATCATTCTAATTACATATTCATTTCTGTACTTAACCTTATGTTGATAATTTTGTATTTTTTTCTTGATCACAATCCCCTAAATTGTATAAGCTTCAAGTCCAATAAAGCATCCACATCATGGACATCTTATACATGTTTTTGGCCTATATTCTGTACAGTACATACATAAGAATAGAGTAGCTGGATTATATGATATACTCTATTCAGTTTTAATAGATACTACCGAATAGAGTTCAAAATTGGTTGCACCCATTTCCAACCTCATTGAGCAGTGTTTTACAGTTCCCTTTGCTCATATCCTGCCCAATAATTAGTATTTTGGTTGGCTGCTATGTTATCAAACCATGATTTTAATTTGTGTTTCTCTGATGACTAAAGAAGTTGAGCATCTTTTTGTGTGCTTATTGGCTATTTAGATATCATCCTTTGTGAAATGTTTGTGTATGCCTTTGACCCATTTTTATTGCTTGTCTTTTTCTTATTGATTTGTGGGAGTTCTTGTATACTCTGGTTACAACACCTGTGTTGGTTACAAACATATTTTCCCACTCAGTGCTTGGCATTTTCACATTTTTAATGGTGCCTTTTAATTCACAGAAGTTCCTAATTCTAATGACTTGTGAATCTTTCCATAATAGTTAGTACCTCTTGTATGCCATTAAAGAAATAACTGTCTATATGGAGGTCATGAGCACATTCTCCTATGTTATCATCAATAAGTGTTACTGATTTGTCTTTACCATTTATATCTATAATTTCCCTGAATTATTTTATATTTTATAAGTGGTATAAACTAGGGATCAAGTTGCAAGTTTTTACTTTAAAGGTCTTTCATATCTCTTTCTAATTTATTCCAAGGTTTTTTATATTTGTAATAGCAATTGTAAGTGGTATGCTTTATAAATTTCATTTTCTTCATTTCTGTATACTGACTTGTACTGGCAACCTTGTTGTATTCATTATTTATTCTAACAATATTTCTGAATTTCTATTAGATTGTCTACATAAAAAATAATTGGTCTGTGAATAAAAATAATTTCCCTTTTCAATACTTAATATTTTATTTTATTTCCTTATACTATTACAGTGACCAGGATATCCAGTACGATGGTGAAAAAAGATATATAGTGGGAATCGTTGTATTGCTTGCAGTCTCAGAGTTAAATCTTTCAGTAATCTACCATTTGTATGATGTCATTTGTTTGCTTTAGATATTTTTTGTAGTTGCAATTTATCAGGTTAGGCATATTCCCTTTTATTCCTAGTCTGCTTGCTGTCAAGGTTAAGCTAACCTCCTAAAACAAGTCAGAAATTTGACTTTCCTTATTATTCTCTGAGAGGTTGGTGTAAGTTTGGTATCAGTGTTTTACTAAATGTTTTGGAAGTGACGTTAGCAAGATGGAGAACTAAGAACCTCTAGGCCCGTTTTTCCCCATGGAAACAACAGCAAAAAAATAGTGACTGACTAAAATAACTTTGTAGGAACTGCGGAAACCAGTCAAAGTTCTACAGAAACCAAGAAAACAGTCATCAAGAAAAGCCATATTCGAAGCAGTAGGAAATTTTTGGCACTCTTATTTGCCCTGTCCCCACTCCCTCCTTTGTGCAGTGTGACACGCTTGGGAGAAAGTGGACTAATTCCTAGTTTCTTCCCTTGAGCCAGTAGAAGCATAGCAGAACTTATTTGCAATGTTCTAACCTGTCTGTGGGCTGTCTGAAGGACCGGTTTATGTCTTGTGTGACTCAGAGTTCAGATGGGGAAAGATGGCGTAGTTTGGATATCAAGCTGGTGAAACGTGCAGAAAGCAGTGGTGGGTGTCATGGTGTATAAAAATTGTAAGTGGATTGCTGACCTGTGGATGCTTGGGACAGGAAGTTATGAGCAGAGTAAGAGAATAAAACATTTAATGTACAAAGAAGAAGATAGGGAAAGACTGTTTTGGAAATTAAGATATTTAAAGGCATATATAGAGGGGCAATTGAAACACACAGACAGACAGACACACACACACCCTAAGCAGTATGCATAACCAGAAAAGAGTGGAGAAAACCTTACGTTTTTACCCTGGGCTATTCCCAACACTCAGAACACATACTGCTAAATAGTAAAGGTCTTCTCCATCAGTCTGAAAAGACTGGGAGAGGTAGTTGTTTTTCTCAAATGCCAAATTTTCAACAAAAGATTACAAGGCTTAGAAAGAACAGTAACAGATGGCCCATTCAAAAGAACAAAATAAATCACCAGAACCCATCCCTGAAGAAACACAGGCACTGAAATTACTAGGTAAAGCCTTTAAAACAACTGTCTTAAATATACTCAAAGAGCTAAAGGAAAACAAGGACGAATAACTAAAGGAAATCAGGGAAAAAATATATGCATAAAATGCGAATGTCAACAGGGATACAAATTATAAAAAAGAACCAAACAGAAATTCTGGGGCTGAAAAATACAATAATTGAGTTGAAAAATTCACAAGAGGGGTTTAAGAGCAGACTCAAACAGGAAGATGAGAGAATTAACAAACTTGAAAAGAAGGCATTTGAAATTATTGAGTTTGAGGAGTGAAAAAAGAAAAGTAAACAGAATTTGAGGAACTTATAGGAAATCATCAAGCAGAAAATTATACATATTATAGGAGTCCTAGAAGGAGAAGAGAATAGGGGGCAGAGAGATAATTGAATAAATAATGACTGCAAACTTACCAAATTTGAGAAAAATACATGAATCTATAAATCCAAGAATCTGAAGATAAAAAGAATAAATTGAGGGACCCATAATGAGACATTATAATAAAACTGTCAAGAGGTGAAGAGAGAGAATCTTGAAAGCAGCAAGAGAAAATTTGTTACATACAAGGGATCCTCAATAAGATTAGCAGCTGATTTATCTACCTTGGAGAAAATAAACCCTCACCTTTATGGTCAAATGATTTTTGACAAGGAGCCAAGATCATTCAATAGGGGAAAAATCATTGTTTCTGAAAAATGATTTTGGGGAAACTGTATAGCAACATGCAAAATAATGAAGTTGGAAAAATTAGCATATGAAAATTAACTCAAAATGGATGAAAGAACTATACGTAAGAGCTAAAACTATAAAACTCTTAGAAGAAAAAATAGGAGGAAGTTCCATGGCATTGGATTTGGCAATGATATTGGACATTAGATTTGGATATGACAACAAAAGCACACACAAAAAAATGTATGTCAGGGCTTTGTCTTTTCTCTTTAAAAGAGAAACTAGATAAATTGAACTTCATCAAAATTTAAAACTTTCAGGCATCAAAGGACACTATCAACAGAGAGAAAAGGCAACTCATGAAAAGGGGAAAATATTTGCTAATTACATATCTGATCAGGGATTAATATCCAGAATATATAAATAACCTTACAACTCAAAAAAGAAAAATTAAACCACCCAGTTTATAAATGGGAAAATGGCATTTTTCCAAAGTGGAGGACCTGAGTAGGCACTTTCCAAAGAAGACATAGAGATGGCCAACAGTGTTAGTTTTAATGTTGTAATTTTCTATGAATCTGTACATTTCATGTAAATTTTCCCAATAAAGTTGTCCTTCATATCCTGTAAATATTTATTATCAGCTTCAATAGCATCCAATTTTATCATTCTTGATATTGACTACTTATGCCTCCTCTCCCTCTCTCTCTCAATTTCTCTCTTTTTCTCTCTCTTTTATTAGTTCATTTTTGCCAGGCTTTTAAATTCATAATTCTTTTCAGATAACCAAATTTTGGCTAGGTTTTTCTTCATTAACTTCTTGCTTAATTTTATCTCTTTCTGCTGAATATTTTCATTTCTTCTGAAATTTTAATTTTATTCTTTCTCCAAGTATATTACGAACTTCTTGATCAGAGATTTTCAATGTTTCCTATCTTTTAATATATGGATTTAAGGACATATATTTCTCTATAAGAATAGCATTAGATGTATACCACAGGTTTTGAAATTATGTAATGACATTGTCATTTATCCAAATTATATTTTAATTTCTGTTGTGGTTTCTTCTGTGATCCATGGTTTCTTTAGAATTATGTTGCCTATTTGGGGTCTTTTGTGTTTCCATACAAATTGTAAAAGTTTTTCTTCTAGTTCTGTGAAAAATGCCATTGGTAGTTTCATAGGTATTGCATTGAATCTGTAGACTGCTTTGGGTAGTACAGTCATTTTCACAATGTTGATTCTTCAAATCCAAGAACATGGTAAATCTCTCCATCTGTTTGTATCATCTTTAACTTCTTTCAACAGTGTCTTATAGTTTTCTGCATACAGGTCTTCGATCTCCTTAGGTAGGTTTATTCCTAGATATTTTATTCTTTTTGTTGCAATGGTAAATGGGAGTGTTTCCTTACTTTCTCTTTCAGATTTTTCATCATTAGTGTATAGGAATGCAAGAGATCAAAGCAATCTTGAGAAAGAAACATGGAGTTGGAGGAATCAGGCTCCCTGACTTCAAACTATACTACAAAGCTACAGTAATCAAGATAGGATGGTACTGGCACAAAACAGAAATATAGATAAATGGAACAGTATATAAAGCCCAGAGATTAACCCATGAACATATGGTCACCTTATCTTTGATAAAGGAGGCAAGAATATAAAATGGAGAAAAGACAGACTCTTCAATAAGTGGTTCTGGGAAAATTGGACAGCTACATGTAAAAGAATGAAATTAGAACACGTCCTAACACCATACACAAATATAAACTCAAAATGGATTAAACACCTAAATGTAAGGCCAGACACTATAAAACTCTTAGAGGAAAACATAGCCAGAACACTCTATGACATAAATCACAGCAAGATCCTTTTTGAGCCCCTCCTAGAGAAATGCAAATAAAAACAAAAATAAACAAATGGGACCTAATGAAACATAAAAGCTTCTTCACAGCAAAGGAAACTGTAAACAAGATGAAAAGACAACCCTCAGAATGGGAGAAAATACTTGCAAATGAAGCAACTGACAAAGGATTAATCTCCACAATTTACAAGCAGCTCATGCAGCTTAATATCAAAAAACAAACAACCCAACCCAAAAATGGGCAGAAGATCTAAACAGACATTTCTCCAAAGAAGGTATACAGATTGCCAACAAACACATGAAAGGATGCCCAACATCACTAATCATTAGAGAAATGCAAATCAAAACTACAATGAGGTATCACCTTACATGGTCAGAATGGCCATCATCAAAAAATCTACAAACAATAAATGCTGGAGGGTGTGGAGAAAAGGGAACACTCTTGCACTGTTCTTGGGAATGTAAATTGATACAGCCACTAGGGAGAACAGTATGGAGGTTCCTTATAAAACTAAAAAGAGAACTACCATATGACCCAGCAATCCCACTACTGGGCACATACCCTGAGAAAACCATAATTCAAAAAGAGTCATGTACCACAATGCTCATTGCAGCTCTATTTACAATAGCCAGGACATGGAAGCAACCTAAGTGTCCATCAACAGATGAATGGATAAAGAAGATGTGGCACATATATACAATGGAATATTACTCAGCCATAAAAAGAAACCAAATTGAGTTATTTGTAGTGAGGTGGATGGACCTAGAGACTGTCATACAAAGTGAAGTAAGTCAGAAAGAGAAAAACAAATACCGTATGCTAACACATATATATGGAACCTAAAAAAGAAAAAAATGGTTCTGAAGAACCGAGGGGCAGGACAGGTATAAAGACACAGACGTAGAGAATGGACTTGGAGGGGGAAGGGTAAGCTGGGACGAAGTGAGAGAGTAGCATGGACATATATATACTACCAATGTAAAATAGATAGCTAGTGGGAAGCAGCTGCATATCACAGGGAGATCAGCTTAGTGCTTTGTGACCACCTAGAGGGGTGGGATAGGGAGGGTGGGAGGGAGACGCAAGAGGGAAGGGATACGGGGATATATGTATACGTATAGCTGATTCACTTTGTTATACAGCAGAAACTAACACAGCATTGTAAAGCAATTATACTCCAATAAAGTTGTTTAAAAAAAAGAATTATGTTGCCTAATTTTTAAATATTTGGAAATTTTCTAGTCATTTATTGTTAGAGATTTCTAGCTTTATTACACGGTGGTCAGAGAATGAATTCTGTATGATTTAAATATATTGGAATGTGTTTAAATTTGCTTTAGAGCCTAGTATATGTTAAATTTTGGTAAATACTCCCTGTGTACTTGAAAACAATGTGTTTTTTGCAATTATTGGGTACAGTGTTCCATATATATCAAATTGGTCATATTTATTAATCTTGTTCAATATTCTATATCTTTATTGATTTTTTGGCCTGTGTAATTTTTTAGTTACTAAGAAAGTTGTATTAAATCTCTCACTATGATTGTGGATTTTTCCTTTTCTTTTTTCTTTTTTTCTTCTAGCTTGTCAATCTCGCTTCATTTATTTTGAAGCTATGTTATTATGGTGTAATTAATTCTGTCTTTCTATTGGACTCATCTCTTTGTAGCTACTAAATATCCTTCTTTATCACTGGTGATTTATTTTAGCATATTTCATAGTTTCAGCCTACCAACAGTTAATTGTCTTTGATTTCTGCCAACTTAAAATATCTACATTTCTCCTTAATTATTGAATGATATTTTCATTGTATATAGAATTTGGGGTTAAGAGAGTTTTTTCCCCAGTACTTTAAAGATGTTATTCCATTGTTTTCTGTCCACCAGAGTTTCTCATGAATTGTTTCCCTGAGTGTAATGTGTCATTTTTCTCTGGCTGTTGTAAAGATTTTCTCTGTCACTAGTTTTCAGTGGTTTGACTAAGATTTGTCTCAGTGTAGGTTTATTTGCCTTTCAGCTACTGCTTAAATATCAGCAAGTGCCTCAAGAGAAATATCAGGCTCACCCCTCTGTGTCTTCTTTGTCTCCCAAACTTTGGACCTATAGACTCAATTTCATGGTAACTTCCTGATGACTTCAAATTTTTTTAAAATGTTTTGTCCAGGTTTTTTAGTTGTTCACAGCAAAAAATTCATTTTGCAACCAGTTAATCCTCCACTAAAGGAAACGAAAATCATTCTCTATGTTATTACATACATCGTTGTAACATGTTCTAATTTTCTTTTCTTTATAAAGTTTGTTATAGAGGTTATACACCAAGAAACTGAAAAATTGATTAAGAGTATGGTCTCCAGATTCTGACTGCCTAGGTTTAAATCCCAGTTCTGCCACTCAGTAGATTTGTTGCATTGGGAAAGTTAGTTAACTTCTCTAGGCCTCCATTTCCTCATCAATAAAGATGGAATTGTAAAAGCATGTACTTCATGGTGTTCATACAAGAAATAAATGAACTGATCTGTGTAAAATTCTTAAACTAGTACCTGGAAGGTAATGAGTCTTAGAAATGTTTTTAAAGTAAATTTCCTTACATTGCAAGACTATTCTTACTAAAAACTAGACAATGGACTTCTTTTGATAGTTTACAGATCCAACAAAGTGTATAACTTAGTAAAATACATGACAGGGTGAAAAACTGCCACAGAATAATTTTTTTAAATCAAATACTAGTTGAAAAAAGGGACAGATGTTATATAGTGAGGAAGATCACTAAGGCTTCATGGAATAGGTGATATTTGAACTAGACCATTAAGTTTGGATAGGTTTTCAAGAAAAGGAGATGATAGGCAGGGACATTTTATGTAGAGAAATAATGTAAATAAAATTTTGAGTCAATAAAATTATCTGAGAGACTGGAGAAATAACATGATTTTGCAGGAACATGAAGCAAAAGTATGAAAGTAGATTCAGAGAAAGCTGGAAAGATAGTTTGAAGTAATTCTGATGACAGGCAAAGGAGTTTGCTCTTAATTAAATAGGCAAATGACAGTCATTCAGTGACCTAAATATCTAACAGTAAGAGAACACTTTAGTAAATTATAGAACATCAAATCAATGGACTATTAGCAATCATTAGATTACATAATTTGGAGATCATGTATCAATATTCATAAGTTCTTAAAAGGAAATAAGTGAACCAAACAGACAGAATACAAAATTATATTTATGCCTTAGTAGCTCAGAAAAGTTGTATATTCCTATCAATAAGGACTGGAGGAGAATATCATAAAATAAATTGTTTTTAGAAGCAGTGATATTGTGGGTTATTTATTTCTCTCTTTGTTATGTTTTATGCTTGTGCCACAAATAGAATAAAATAAAAAATAATTGAAATCAGACCTGTGCTTTAGAAGAATTAATTCATCTTTGAGATATGAAATAAATTAGTTGAGTTAAATGAAGAACCAATAGGAGCATGATGAGGTAGTCTAGAAGAGAGGTCATGAGAATTTGGACCAGAGCGACATTAATAAAGGTAGGGAAAAGGCCTGCAGTCCAGCAGAACTGAAGAGCTCATATCTATAGAAATCTATAGAGGTATAATAGTGATTAATTGTATAAATTAAGCTCATTTGCACCCATATTATAATATTTTTATGCATGTGTTGTGCTTTATAAGACTTTTTACAGGACCTGTTCTACCCTACCTACTTCTTCTCTGATTTCATTCTCCATTTTTTCCTGTGTTGCTCCTTACTTACTGTATTCTAGCAACATTGACCTCCTGGTTGTTCCCCAAACACACCAAGTAATCTCCTACTTCAGTGCTACTATGCACGCTGCTCATTTCCTTGGAATGTTCATTTCCAAGGTATACTCATGGCTTAAGTCCTCTTCCCTCAGGTGTGTACTCAAATGCCATCTTGTATGAGGCCTTCCCTAGCCACACCTGGTTACTGTCTCACCTTACTCTGGTTCATTTTTATTCAGAGCAAATATTACCATCTGAAATTACATTTGAAATTGTGTGTTTATGTATTTATGTCAGGGCTTACCAGAAAGTAAGCTCCATGAAGCAGTTTGCTTATTGATAGATCCCTAGAATTTGTGATAGTGCCTGCCTGGCACATAGTAGTTGGTAAATAAATAATTATTGAATAAATGAATGAAGTGATTCCCATGACAATCCTGTGAGGTAAGTTGAACAAGTAATGACCTAAGTATCCACATGTCCCCATTTTATGAACAGAGAAACTGAGGTTAGAATGAGTAAGTGACTTGCCCAAAGTCAAGCAGCTTTTAAGTGAGAGCTGGGAACAGCACCAAATCCTTTGGCATATATGTTGAATCCCTGTACCAGCTGAACACAAAAGGAAGGCTTATCCTTGGAGATAGGAGCAAAAGAGCAGCAGGATGAAGACAAAAAGTTTAAAATATAGAGGAGGCAAATTGATTAAATTCTTATTAAGTAGGAGAAGAGGGTATCTGAGGAAACTGGAAAGCAAAATCATGAGAATGATTTTTGGAGAGAATGGGAAAGATAATAGCAGAAAGGGCAGCTAGAATAACTGAAGCTGAGGGGGAGTTGTAACTCAAGTAACTTAAATAGAAATTGTTAAAATTGGTGAAATGTCTACTCAGAGAGGGAGGAGCCATCTACAATCTGGAGCATGGATAGAATGATGGTCATGACATCAAGAGAAGGAAACCACATGTGTTTTGGCATGAATTGAGGTAGTTGTTCTAGAAAGAGAAATACAAGTAAAGAAATGTTCCTAAAGAGGAATGAGCAGAATTTGGTGACTGATAGAATATCTGGAGTGAATGACTGAAAGTACCAAGCCTGAGAGCCCAAGACTATATTGTTTATGCTTTGGGAGACAGGGATGTTAGATGTAACTATTATATAAATGCATTTATTCTTTGTCACACTTATGAGAATAGAGCAGCATGCTGAATATTAAATTTAATTCTGAGATCACAGTCCAAATTTTATACCATATAAAATGCAAGAGCCAAGTGGAAGAGCATTAGATATGGATACACTTTTTGGACCATTACATCAGGATAATTTTGTGTCTCTACTTTGTTTAAGGGGAAATATTAGAGTTATAAGTTTCAGTTATATTAACTCAACTTTATTCTTGGCACAGTGAATTTCAAACAGAAAATGATATTGCAATTCAGACTTAATATTCACTAATGTTAAATTAACCTAATTAAAAGATAACAAAATATTTAATAATGGGGAATTATCTCAAGCCAAGTCTTTGACTATCTCTGTTTCTGCCAAGAATTAATAGGAAACAAATAGACTCTCACACGGGCAAACTTTGATAAAATTATATATTTTTAGAACAATGTAACAAGCCTCTGGAAAACTCATTTGCATTTATATAATTTAAAGTGTCTTGTTATGACGCTTTTCCCCAAATACTCTGCAAATGCAAGAGTTTCTATTTACATTAATAAATAAAAGAAAGGTGACTACACACTGTGCCTTGGAGTTTATTTGTATGTAACAACTCAGCCTTATTATTTGTAGTATCACCTATAAAAAGGGGAGGTGACACATTCAGAGAAGAGGATAGTAACTAATATATTCAGTCAAAAATGGTTAAACCAATCATACATACAGAATTTAGCTGTAGACAGAAATGTGGGTAGGATATTAAAATTTGCAAAGCACTGAGCTAGAGCAAACAAGTGAGCAGACATAGAAGAAAAGTGGATCTTTTCCATGTGCCAAGGCAACTGAGCAACCTAAGAGGGAGGTAACTAGATTTGGCAGTAGATAAAACAAATAATTGGCTGAAAGCATTATTGGCTTGTGGTTCGGGAGTTGCAGATAAAATTGGAAGCAAGGGAGGTAAATGTTCATTCATCTTTATATGGAGTCTATTCAACATACAAAACAACTGGAAAGTTTTCATAAAATGAACATATCTGTGTAATAAGCTCACAGATGAACACATAGAACATTATCAGGACCCCAGAAGCCCTCCTCATAATCCCTTTTAATCACAATCCCCACACCCCCAGCAAGGGTAAAAACCCTGACTTCTAACAGCTTGCATGTTATTGTATGTGATATAAATGGAATCATATATAATGAGCTTTTTGGTTTCTGGCTTTCACTCAAAATTTTTTATATGTGATTCGTACAGACTGTTGTATGCATTTGTAATTTGTTCTTATTGCTGTACAGAATTCCCGTGTGACTACACTACATTCTACTGTTAATGAGCATTTGGGTTGTTTATAGTCTGTAATTATTATGAAGAGAGTTACTATGAACATTTTAGTACATGTCTTTTGGTAAATATATGTGCTTATTTCTGTTGGATATATACTTAGGAGTGTGTTTGCTAGGTCTTGGGTGTGCCTCCATTCAATTTTAGTAGTTACTGACAAAGAATTTTCTTAAATGGTTGTATCAGTTTCACGCCTACCAGCAATGTGAGAGTCCTAATTCCACATCCTGATACTTGGTATTATCATTCTTTGCAAACTTTGTGATTCTGATGGATGTGTATTAGTAGTTCATTGAGTAATGTAGTTGAGATCCTTAGTAATTTGTGCATCTTCTTTAGTGAAGTTCCTGTTCTAGTGTTGATTTTTTTCTCTTGGATTCTCTTTTTCATTATTGGTATCCTACAAATATTCTGGGTAGAAGTCTTTTTTTGGATATAAGTATTGTAACTATCTTCTCTTCTGTGAGGGTTTTTCTCACTCTTTTAATGGTGACTTTTGACAAATAGGAGTTCTTAATTTTAATATAGTCTAAATTATCTTTGTTTTATTCATGATGAATGCTTTTTGGATTCTATTTCAGCAATCTTTGGCTGCTCCAAGTTTACAAAGATGGATTTATTTTAAATTTGATGTGCAATCCATTTGGAATTGATTTTTGTGTATAGTGTGAGGTAGGGATCTAGATACTTTTTCTTATATGAAAATCTAATTCACCCAGTACCATTTACTGAAAAGGTCTTCCTTTGGTCACTGCACTCTAGTGTCATTTTTGCATAAATCGAATGACCATATACAGAAACTGTGGGTATGTTTCTGGACTTTAGTTTGTTCAATTTGTTAGTTTGTATACACTTTTACTAATATTACATTTTCATACTTATTATAACTTTATAATAGACCTTGATTTCTAAAAGTATAAATCCTCCAATTTTGTTGATCTGGTTTTCTTTTGTTTTATTTTGTTTATAACCATCAACAAAGGTTAAAGGAATGAGCTTTACCTGTCAGCTACATTATAACTTGTCTTCTCCAAACAATTGCTACTGTATGTTCAAATAGTATGACAATTTGACTAAAAGTGCCAAATTCGGAGGTCATCTCTGAGCTATCAACTTCAAATAGAATTTTATTTCTTTCTAATGCATATTAGAATGTATAGAATATAATTAGAGGAGATGAAAAATAATATGCAACACCAAACAAATATATCTGTTGGGTTGACCAATTAAAAATGCTTTGGACAAAAATAAATTACACTCTTGTTGAAGAAGTTGGGGCAAAAGAGGAGGCTAGGGATGAATGTCACATCACTTGGGAGGAGTGCTACTAGCATCATGTTACAGTTCACAGGACAGTGCCCCACAGCAAAGAACTGTCCAGCCCAATATGTCAAAAATGCCATTGTTGCAAAACCTTAATCTAGAGAACTGAAGGAACCTGGTGGAAAGAGATAAAAGGAGAACTGAAGGAACCCAGTTGGAAATAAGCAAGTTTGTAGACTAGTAGGAATAGCTACACAAAATGACTTAAATCAGTGCTCAGCTTAAAAAGGCAACAGAGGGCTTCCCTGGTGGTGCAGTGGTTGAGAGTCCGCCTGCCGATGCAGGGGACACGGGTTCATGCCCCGGTCCGGGAGGATCCCACATGCCGCAGAGCGGCTGGACCCGTGAGCCATGGCAACTGAGCCTGCGCGTCTGGAGCCTGTGCTCCGCAACGGGAGAGGCCGCAACAGTGAGAGGCCCGCGTACTGCAAAAAAAAAAAAAAAGGCAACAGAAGCCCTCAGTCATCTCTTAGTGTTAACTTTGCAAGTCATCTCCTTGCTACCATGACCGCAAATTCTAAGGAATTTTGCTGACTTTAAACTTTCGCCTTAGGCTGTTACAATGCTTTGCAAATTCTTCGGGGACTACCTCAGTCATTCAGACTAAGAAGTAAAGAATTCAATGTGTTTACTCCATCAAAGGAACTATCCTAAGCATTTTGCATATGTAATTCCAAGTAATTCTCACAATAACACTGTGAAGCAGATATTATCATATATTTTTAAATGTGAGGATATTTTAGGTAAGTAAAATGGAACTCAGAGGAAATAATTCCCTTTGGGTACAGATAAATGATTGAAACTCCTGTCTGTCATAAATAACTCACAGTGTAATTGGAAGTAATATTATATATAATGTATGATATACAGTTTGGTATGATATACATAAGGTATGACTACAGTTTGCAATTAATATTTATATGCCTTGCACTTAGCACATGCCATCATAATATTCTATGTGTTATATCTTAATATGATTTCCATTTTGTATATAAGGAAATTGAAGTTCAAAGATGTGAAATTAATTGTACAAAGGATGTACAGTTATAAGTGATGGTCTGTTAGATTCCAAAGTGCTATTAACCACTACATTGTCATATTAATTGATGTATGTATGTAAATGTAATTTATACATCAGGAAGAAATACAAATACTGTTATCCCAAAATTCAGTCTGGAAGCAATTTAAAGGAATTATGTTTTTAGCATTGTAGGTAATAGGAAGGAAGAGAAATATGCTTAATATTTAATGTTAATATGTTTTAAGCCTCTTACCAAAAGGAAATATATGAAATCCTGTGGGATTTGTTTTTTGATAATGAAGTTAAAGTTTTTTTTAGAGATTCTCTGATCTGAAGTTGTGAAATCTATTGGACTGAAACCTTTCATTAGCACAATTACTTTTATTAGCTAATCAACTTGAGTCATGCAAAATTACTTGAAATAACATTTAAGTAATTTTTTCAGTTATTTAACTTTATTCCTCATAATAGAATCACTGAGCAACAGCTTTTATTTGGAGATTGTGATTGTCAATATCTTCTCTAGGCTTGAACTGTTTAGAACAACAGCTTTCAAGTGTGGATTATTTGTATTTGACAGTAATTGTTCATGTTTTAGCTAAATTCTTTTGGAAGCAATAAGAAATTGCTTCTCTGATCTATAGGCAAGTAGAAATTTTCTTCAATTTACTTCCAACAGTACTTTTGAGGCTTCAAAATTCTGTGCATAATTTTATGAAGAAGAAAAATGTCAAATTTCACCAAGGTTTCAAGCAATACACTCACTCTATTGTAGAGTGCCAAAAATATCGTTCTTTGCATTTCTGATGTACCATTGGTTTATGCAGCATACTGAGCAGAGGGCAAAAGAATTTTGCCGCTGTTTAAAAATTATATATATATATATATATATATACTGTAAAAAATTTAAATATAAATAGTGTATATAAAATATATTAAAATATTTTTTAAATATTATATATAAAACTCTCTTACTGAGGTCTAATTTACCCACCATAATATTCAGCCATTGTAAATGCTCAATTCAAAGATTTTGAGTAAATTTACAGAGTTGTTCAATCATCAATACAATTTGTTTTAGAATATTTTTGTTATCCCATTTTGCCATTAATCCCTACTCCCACCTTTAGAAAATCACTGATCTTGTATCTGCTTCTATAGATTTGTCTTTTCTGGACATTTCATACAAATGAAATTATACACTATGTGTTTTTTTATGTCTGAATTATTTCACTAAGTGTAACGTCTTCAAGGTTCAACCACGTTGTAGTATGTAGCAGTACTTCATTCCTTTCTGTGGATGAATAATGTTCCATTGTATGGCTATACCAAATTTTATTTATCCATTTTTGAGTTGAAGGACTTTTGAATTCTTTCTACTTTTGGCTATTATGAATAGTGCTGCTATGAACAGTCATGTACAAGTCTTTGTGCAGACACTTTCATCTCTTTGGGGTATATACTTAGGAGTAGAAGTGTAATTGCTGGATCATATGGCAACTCTATGTTTAACATTTTGAGGAACTGCCAGACTGTTTTCTAAAGCAGCTGAACCATTGTACCTTCCCACCAGTGAAATGTGAGGAGTCTGGTTTCTCCACATCCTTATCAATACTTTTTATTATCAGTCTTTTTTATTACTATATAGCTATCCTAGCGGTTGTGAAGTGGTATCTCATTGTGGTTTGGATTTGCATTTCCCTGAGGATAAGGACATGGATTATCTTTTAATATGCTAATTGTCCATTAGCACATCTTCTTTGAGAAATGTCTATTCAGATCCTTTTTCCATTTTTCAAAATTTGTTTGTTTTTAATCTTATTAAGTTGTGAGAATTCTTTATATATTCTGGATACAAATCCTTTATCAGATATGTGATTTAAAAATATTTTCTAATCTCAGTTTTTTATCCATAAAATGGGAAAATGAGTGACCTTTGCTGGGTTACCTTGGTATGCCATTTTGTCATTAGCAATTCTGTATCTACATTTCCACATCTGAAAAGGAAATTCCATGCTATATAGTGGTATTATATGAGTACTTGCAGCAAAATGTTAAATATAGCACACATTCTGGATGCAACAATTTTTCTAGAAGAACTCAGGGAGAAAACATTGTTTCTCTCAAAAATAATATTTCAACTTCCCAATTTAGTGTTAATTATCTCCTCTTTCCCCTAAACAGAATTTACATTTACTCTTTTTTGTATGTGTGTGTGCTTTGAAAAGTGCTTCGGTTGACCAGTCTGTGGTACATTGGAGGTTTTTTAATAAGCTTTGATGTTCTATGACACATAATGGGGATATTATGACAAATATCTCCTACTGTTTCAGCTTTAAATATCTCTGGCTTCTCCTAAGCAAGCTCAACTAGAGAGCCACTATATTCTATCCTATCTATATTGTATAAGTGATGTGTAAACATTGAGCTGCACCACAAGAGATCATGTTTAAACTATCACTAAATTTGAACCTAGCAGTACATTTTTTGATAAAATGAAAACCTTATGTATATGACTTCTCTGTAATTTAAGTATTTTATAATTTTAATTTGTATGTTGTTATGTTTTCTTCAAGCAGGATATAGCTATCTTATATTTTTGTGTTTTTTTTTTCATGGAATCATGGGACCTTATTGCTGCATAGATAAACTCAGCCTCAGAAAGGCTGACTTATTCAAGTTCACTCAGCTAGTTAATATCAAATCCATGAAAGTCCATATGGATGGCTATTATTGATTGCTATAATTCCTTTATACTATTGACAACTCAGGGTAGAGATAACATTACAGTTGACCTTTGAACAACATGGTTTAAACTGTGCCAATCTACTTATAAGCGAATTTTTTTCAATAAATATGCACTACACTAATCCACAGTTTGTTGAATCCACTGATGCAAAACTGTAGATATAGAGGGCCGATAGTAAAGTTATACTTGGGTTTTCGACTGCATGAGGGTCGGCGTCCCTAAGCCCCACATTGGCCAAGGGTCAACTGTACACTGGAATGAATAAGCCTGCATGAATTTTATTTTCTATAGAGTACATTTAAATCAGACTTTATATGAAATATTGTAGCTTAGATAAATCCGAGTTATTATTTCCTTTCTGTAAGAACTTTGCATAATGAAAAGGGGTATTTCTAGTGTTAATATTATAAATGATAATATAGTGTTCACCTTCAATATTGGACTGGTATGCTAACTTTCATAATCTTAAAAGCACTCATATTTTATTTGTCAAATAGATATGGTATATGGTTTCAGAAAGGATGCATGAGTGAAGACAAAATGTGACAGCATATAAAGAAATGTAAACATAATTTTAAATAAATGTATTTTTCTAACTTTGATTATTAGCAGATTTTTATGGCTTCAGATATTTTGGACATTTGCACATTAATTAAAAACAAACTTCAATATGACTTTTTCTTTAAAATATATGGATTTTTAATCCAGGATATTAAAAGAGCTGAAATTGCAAAAGAAATCTAAACATATATAAAACTTAAAGAACAATTTACTTAGGGTTAAACACAATTAAAAATTCACTTTTTAATTCTACAGAGAATTCCTTTAAAAAATTCAATCGTTTGTAAAGTAAAATAGGAATATGTTTTGAGGCTCTTTTAAATTTAAAAATGAAATCCTGGCATTCAAATATTGCACCTAAAATTTATAACTATGTTAGCATTCTCATTTTGGCCTAAACATTCTCATTTTTGCTAAAACATGTAACCAAAAATAAGGACAGACAAATTTATTGTATTTGTTGTTATTTTTCCAACCAAACAGCAACATGTTGAGGCTGAAACTGGTTCATTTAGTTTAAAATATAATGTTTGGACAAAATCAACAGCATGTTTACTAAATCAACCATCAAAATTTTAGAGATAGATGAGTTAATTAGCTGAAGAAAAGAACTGATTTCCCACTTTCAATGAGAATGTGCTTACTTTCCAGTAGTAGCTCATTAGCAAAGTTGGGAATACAGCATATCTTCTCATTCAGGGGGAAAAAAAGTTTCCAGTGAAGTTTACCTCTTGTCTTATGTAAATTTAAAAGGGTGACTTTAGACAATGAAATTAATTTCATTCCCAAAGCATCATATTATAAAAATGGATTTTCTGACACAGAGAATGAGCAGACTTCGAAAGTTTGTGATTCCTGCTGTAGGCAGAAATGCTTAAATGAAAGGGCAATTGAATCATTTTTTGAGATAGACATACGAGGAAAAATGGAGATATCCCCTTTCTCTAATGCTACTCTGGAAATTGTGGTACAGGTTTTTTTTTCCTTCTCCTCCTCCTTCTTTTTCTTCTTTTGTTTTTTTCGCAAATCATTAGGTAAGATAATGCAGCAGTAGGCAAAGGGTGTATTTTTTTATGTTTCATTGCAAAATGAAAATCCCTGTATTATTATATATGAAATGTCATACTTTAAAGATGGTTAAGAAAATAAGAGATTGAGCTCTGGTCCAAATGGCAACATAGAAGGCTCTTGAACTCACCTCCTTTATAAAGACACCAAATCTCCTACTACAAACAGAACAGCTCTTTCTGAAAGAAATCTAGAAACCAGCTGAATGACTTCTACACACCAGGCAAATGAGAATATACCCACAATGATATGGGTAAGAAAAGCTGAGACACACTCTCACCATAATCCCTACTCCCAGCACAGCTACATACAATCAGTAGGGAACTCGTGACTCCCAGCTTCTTCCTGAGGAGCAAAAGGCTTGGCTCAAACATCTAGTTCCCCAACTTTTAAGAATTCCACCTGCGGGATAGATCCCCAAAACACATAGCTCTGAAAGCCAACAGGGCTTGCAGCCATAATAATCACAAACTATTACCAACAAAGAAACAGTTCTTAATGTGCTCACAAGGATTCCCTGTGGCTATCCTTCAACGGCTTGGCCCAGAGTGTTTGTTTGCTTTAGATTTTACATATAAGTGAGATCATACAGTGCTTGTTTTAGAAAGTGACATCTTAAATGGTGCTTGTTTTTTGATGATCCTCTTTTTGCCTTCTGCTTCTCAAGACTGAGCAGAAGAGAATGCGTCACACAATATCATGCAGTGGATATTTAAACATAATGCCAGGCTACTGAGAATACGCCATGTGTTTCCAGAGAGTGTGGGAAATCACTTCCATCAGAAAAAATCAAACTGCCTTGAGTATTTGGCACAGTAATCAGGTTGCAACCTTTCGTTCCAGTTGATCCAGACAGCTGTGGAGGGAACCAAACTGGAACCTTGGAGAATGCACTTTCAAGCTGTATTACATCTCTAATGATACAAGGCAGAACTTTGTAAACTTAAGCCAATTTCAGAACTTTAAGCAGGCTATAGAATACTGGGCATTATGGGACAAAGAAAAATGAGTCATAATTTTTTACAAAGTGCTATAAGACAGAGAAAATGAACTATGCTTCCATCGAAGGCCAACTCCTCCAAATGTGCTCTATATCCTCTTCTGTTACATCTTCTAGGGAATTCTGCTTTTCAGTTATTCCTTCTCTTCCTATTGCATCATCAATCTCTCATTTACTACTGGATCATTCAACTTAATATGCTCTATGAACTCCAGGTCTAAAGTAACAAAATAAGTAAATTTCTTTTGACCCTCCTTCAGCTATCATCCTATTCTCTGCTCCCTTTAATGGCAAAATGACATGTTTTGTCTCCATTTCTTCACTATAAATTTGTTTTATTATTTATTATGAAATATTTTAAGTACACAGAAACTTATAGTAAACAATACAATGTATATAACCATACATCTACCACACAGTTTGTCAAAGCTTAATATTCTGTCATATTTGATCAATCTTTTTCTCTTATTTTTTTTTAGAAACTAAACCAAAGAGATTGATTTTAAGCCTACATATGCCTCTTTAATTCCATTCTCTCCTTCATTTTCAAAAATCAACCACTACTGCGGTTTTGTAGTAATATGGCCACTCTTTTTTTCTATTTTCAGTACACATATATGTAGCCAAAAATTGTGTGTATTTGTGTATGTGTGAGTGTAATGACTATATATCTTTATATATAAAGATGTCTATGAGGCTTTTAAAATTATATACATGGTATAATACTTTTTTTAGTGTCAGTGACATAAGGTGTCACTGATAAAAGCATTATTTAAAATCTCATAACTCTTACTCCACTCCAACCATTTTGGCTTCCTTGCTGGTTTCTAACTTCACTAAGCTACTCCCATCTAAAGGCTTGTGTCTTTACACATTTGGGTAAATACCAAAGAACACTATTGCTGGACCATATCATAAGAATATATTTAGTTTTTTAAGGAACTGACAAACTATCTTCCAAAGTGGCTGTACCATTTTGCATTCTTGCCAGCAGTGGATGAGAGCTATTGTTCTGTATCCTCACCAGCAATTCATATTGTCAGTGTTTTGAATTTGAGCAATTGTTTTTATGTTGATTTTGTGAAATATTAACTCTTTTAATAACAGTCATCATTCGTATTCCTCTTCTTCCGATTTGATATGTAAACAATTATATGGACAGTGAATAATGGATGTTTTGCTTCTTCTGTTCCTTATAAGTTTAATTTAATTCTGAAGTTTTCTTATTAGACTTTCTAGTACCTCCATTTCAGTGGTGAATAGAGGCAGTATAGAAAACATCTTTGAAATTAAGGGGTTGTTTTTAATATTTCACAATTAGACAAAATGTTGTAAGAAACTTATTGACACACTATTAAGTTAAAAAAACTTTCCTAAATCTGTAGTTTGGTGAGAGTTTTTATCATGAAAGGATGTGTAATTTAATCAATTGTTTTAAATCTTTTGATACAATCATACAATTTTCTCCTTTAACCTGTTAATGTAGTAATTAAAAGTAGTATATTTTAAATGATAAACCATTCTTAAATTCCCTGTATAAAGCCAGTTTAATCATAAGCCACTTTTAAAATATACTGATATTCTTACATTCTTAATATCTTATTAAAATATCTTATTTAAAACTTGTATATCTGGGGGCGACCTTCAAGATGGTGGAGGAGTGAGACGTGGAGATCACCTTCCTCCCCACAGATACATCAGAAATACATCTACACGTGGAACAACTCCTACAGAACACCTACTGAACGCTGGCAGAAGACCTCAGACCTCCCAAAAGGCAAGAAACTCCCCCACGTACCTGGGTAGGGCAAAAGAAAAAAGAAACAACAAAGACAAAAGGATAGGGACGGGACCTGCACCAGTGGGAGGGAGCCGTGAAGGAGGAAAGATTTCCACACACAAGGAAGCCCCTTTGCGGGCGGAGACTGTGGGTGGCGGAGGGGGAGCTTCGGGGGCACGGAGAAGAGCGCAGCAACAGGGGTGCGGAGGGCAAAGCGGAGAGATTCCCGCACAGAGGATAGGTGCCGACCGGCACTCACCAGCCCGAGAGGCTTGTCTGCTCACCCGCCGGGGCGGGCGGGGCTGGGAGCTGAGGTTCGGGCTTCGGTCGGAGCGCAGGGAGAGGACTGGCGTTGGCGGCGTGAACACAGCCTGAAGGGGGCTAGTGAGCCACGGCTGGCCGGGAGGGAGTCCTGGGAAAAGTCTGGACCTGCAGAAGAGGCAAGAGACTTTTTCTTCCCTCTTTGTTTCCTGGTGCGAGAGGAGAGGGGATTAAGAGCGCTGCTAAAGGAGCTCCAGAGACGGGCGCGAGCCGCGGCTAACAGCGCGGACCCCAGAGACGGGCATGCGACGCTAAGGCTGCTGCTGCTGCCACCAAGAAGCCTGTGTGCGAGCACAGGTCACTATCCACACCCCGCCTCCCGGGAGCCTGTGCAGCCCGCCACTGCCAGGGTCCCGGGATCCAGGGACAACTTCCCCGGGAGAACACACAGCGCACCTCAGGCTGGTGCTACGTCATGCTGGCCTCTGCCGCTGCCAAGGCTTGCCCGCATTCCAATTATAATTACAATACCCCCCACCCCCATGAGTGGGCCAGAATCCCCTAATCAACCGCTGTTTTATTTTTATTTATTTATTTGAATTTTTGAATTTTATTTTATTTATTTTTTTATACAGCAGGTTCTTATTATTTATCCATTTTATACATATTAGTGTATACATGTCAATCCCAATCTCCCAATTCATCCCACCACCACCACCACCACCCCCGCCACTTTCCCCCCTTGGTGTCCATACGTTTGTTCTCTACATCTGTGGAGATCTACAGATCTACATCTCTATTTCTGCCCTACAAACCAGTTCGTCTGTACCATTTTTCTAAGTTCCACATATATGCGTTAATATGCAATATTTATTTTTTCCTTTCTGACTTACTTCACTCTGTATGACAGTCTCTAGGTCCATCCACATCTCTACAAATGACCCAATTTCATTCCTTTTTATGACTAATATTCCACTGTATATATGTACCACATCTTCTTTATCCATTCGTCTGTCGATGGGCATTTAGGTTGCTTCCATGACCTGGCTATTGTAAATAGTGCTGCAATGAACATTGGTTAGAATGGGCATCATCAGAAAATCTACAAACAATAAATGCTGGAGAAGGTGTGGAGAAAAGGGAACGCTCTTGCACGGTTGGTGGGAATGTAAACTGATACAGCCACTATGGAGAACAGTATGGAGGTTACTTAAAAAACTAAAAATAGAATTACCACATGACCCAGCAATCCCACTACTGGGCATATACCCAGAGAGAACCATAACTCAAAAATACACATGCACCCCAGCCGCTGTTTTAACCCTGTCCTGTCTGGGTGGGAACAGAAGCCTGAGGGCAACCTACCCGCAGAGGTGGAGCCAAAACCAAAGCTGAACCCCAGGAGCTGTGCGAAAAAAGAAGAGAAGGGGAAATTTCTCCATGCAGCCTCAGGAGCAGTGGATTAAATCCCCACAATCAACTTGAGGTATCCTACATCTGTGGAATACCTGAATAGACAACGAATCAAGCCAAAATTGAGGTGATGGACTTTGGGAGCAACTGTAGACTTGGGGTTTGCTGTCTGTGACTGACTAGTTTCTGATAATTATGTTTATCTTAGTATAGTTTTTAGCTCTTGTTATCATTGGTGGATTTGTTTATTCATTTGGTTGCTCTCTTTTTAAATTTTTATTACATTTTTTATTTTTTTACTTTAATAATCTTTTATTTTAATTATTTTATTTTATTTTATAGTTTTTATTTTCCTTTCTTTTTTTCTCCCTTTTCTTCTGAGCCGTGTGGCTGACAGGGTCTTGGTGCTCTGGCCTGAGCCTATGAGGTGGGAGGCACCAGTCCCCTCCACCAGGAGGTCTACACAACCCACTGAACCAACCTTAGCCACTGGGGGCAGACACCAAAAACAAGGGGAACTTGTTGCCCAGTTTGCAACCAATAACTTGACAGCAGAGAATGAAGCACTCTTTTCCTAAAGATGTTAGTTTTATGCATTTAAAAAACTTAAGGCATGATGCACATGAGATGGAATTGGGTCCTCAAATAGGTATTTAACTGAATGTCAGGGGATTTAGTTTTAGTTCTGCTGCTGACATTATTGCCTCAATCAAGTCAATAGCTGCCATTAAAATGGGAGACGCATTATTTAACTCCTTTTTGGTTCTATAGTTCTGCATATTTATACACACAGAGACTCCCATCTTTATGTTGGCAAAGTCAAGAAAACAAAGTCAAAAAAGTTAAATTTAATTAAGGACTTGGAAATTTTTAGTCTTCTGTGGCACCTATATGTCCAGTCTTCTGGAATTTTTGAGACCCCACATTCCACTTATGCTTATCTCGTTTAATCCCCTGGCACTGTCAAGACATTTTAGTTATTTTTCTGTTCGACCTAAGTCACATGATGACTAACGTTTTATATATTCACTAGGAAATTCTTTTCATTTTAGATTTTTGATTGATGTTTATTCACTTAGCTCTTCTTTTGTTTTTGTTTAGACTTTATAATAAATTGTTTAGATTGCTTTTGATTGGTATAATCCATAAATTTTATCTGAATCTGGCAAGCAAGTTTAGAATATCTGTGAACTGATTAGCTTTCAACATTCTGAATCTCTCACAGCTGCCTGTGACAGGGGCACAGCTGTAAGTATGATTAGCAATGAGGTTAAGGTAGAGAATTGTTGAGAAATCTCAGGCATCATGAGGATGCCTGAGTAAGCTATTCGCTGCAGAAGCCTGAATATACAATATGTCGGGAAATGCAGTGATGAATGAATAGGACATATACATATATAATTTAATATATATCATATATAAAATTATATATAACCTTTATAAAAATTAGTAAAAAATAACACCTTTAAAGCCTACATCCACACTACTAAGATGCTCACACTGGGAGAGGAATTACATTTTCATAGAGCAATACCTCTGCATGGTGTAACTTCTAAAAAAGCTGTTTTTGAAATCAATTGTAAACTCAAGGAAATTACTACCATGGGACATTGCCTTTACTTGCAATAAAGGTGTATAATGTTGCCATTCCTATCGTTAATAAAATTCCAAGTTGTTAAATTTTAGCTGGTAATTGGATTATTATTTCCTTAATTCCAACTATCACTAAATTATATAAGGATTATGTCTTTTAGTATTTGCAACATGCACACATGAAAAAAGCTACAGAGGCAAGGTATACATTTAGGTAAACCAAAAGGTTTCAATGCCTCATTATGGGAAAACAGTTGTCTGCATGTTCATAAACATTTGACCTCAACAAAATCAGGAGGCGGTAATGTATATTAGTGGTACTAGCTCTGATGGTGGGCTGCCTAGATTTGAATTTATTTTATTTTATTTTATTTTATTTTATTTTATTTTGCGGTACGCGGGCCTCTCACTGTTGTGGCCTCTCCCGTTGTGGAGCACAGGCTCCGGACGCGCAGGCTCAGCAGCCATGGCTCAGGGGCCCAGCCGCTCCGCGGCATGTGAGATCTTCCCGGACCGGGGCACGAACCCGTGTTCCCTGCATCGGCAGGCGGACTCTCAACCACTGCGCCACCAGGGAAACCCAGGTTTGAATTTTAGTTTCATTGTTATTGGCTATGTGAGCTTCACAAATTGCACACTCCCTCCCCTATTCTCAGTTTTCCACTCTGTAAAATGGACGTAGTAGTAACTACCTAGTGGGATTGTTGGAAATAAATGAGATAAATGCTTATAATGCACTTAGATGCTATTGTTACGATTGGCTTGAGCCCATTGTTAAAATTCTTTATAGAACAAAATACTTTCCAAACCAGAACCACTGGTCTGCTTATTGGTGCATAATTTAATGCAGAAAATTCTAGTAAGACGAAATGATTTAGGCAGACACTATAAATAATCAAACTTATGAAATAAATACTTGTATGACTTTAATTGAAAATTAAATGTTTTACTGCAACCTTATTCTCTTTTTGGATGAAAAGATTTGACATTGTAACCTTTTAAAATTAGAAATAGATATTCTTCTTTTGGTTGCAGGGTGGGAGCAGGCAGAATTAAAAGTTGAGCTCTAAAAATCAAACAAACAAACAAAAAAGTTGAGCTCTGAATTCAAAAGAGGTGAAGGGAGGCAGAGAAGTAATAGTCAGAGTGGGGGCAGGTGAGGAAGGATGATAATGTATGAAGCCAAATTATAAGAGAATAATAATATGGATTTTTAAAAAAATCACTAAGAGGAAAATCTGGTTTTGAGTTTTTTCACAGTCCCTTAAAAACTGATCCCCAGAGTATTTAGATTGTGGGAATTGCAAGTTTTGTGAGTATAGCCAAACTACGTTAATATTAATTCTATTTAAACTACCATGACTGAACAAAACCATTTTCTAGTACATGATATAAGTATGTCTGGTTTATACTAATTGGCAGAGAATTCTTTCCCATGTATGTGTGTGTTCTGAAAGTACTGAGGTTAAATAATATATATTGTACAAATAGCAGTTCTGTTTTTAAATTAAATGTTTAAATAAAAAGTGCATAAATTTACATGGCCTTATATTTGAAGGTACCCCAAATGGCAAAGCAATGTCTTGGGTAGACAGGAGCAATGATTTCTATTTGTAGCATTAAACCAACTGTGGGAAAATGCCTCCACTTGGCTGATTTCATTTTCTAGTTGTGGAAGATCAGGCTACTTATGAGAAACTACTATTTAAAGTTTTAAAAAATCCCACTGTGAATAAATAGGTGTTGATGTTACCCCTTGATAGCATTACATGCAATATTGTGCCATAAAAATTCTCAAATATATACGATTTCAAAGCAAGCAGAACAAACTGCCCCGCAGAGAGTAAAGCAACAAGGGTAAGCTTATTCTGAAGCATTCACCTTGCCAAATGTTGACCCTTTTAGAAGTTTGATGTTTCTGGATTTTAAAATTGCAAGCTCATGTTGCCAGTGTAGTACTTTAAAGCATAAAATAAAATTATGCTACATGATCATGAAAGCATGTGTCTTTTAAGTGTGCAATGCAAGTATTACAAAAGTCATGCATTGTGGGAAAATGGATAGCTGATAACCTTATAAATACATTGATTTATCACATGTACTTTGACAAAATGAATGGTAACCTAGGATTTTTCTTGTCATTTATTTTTATAAGACAATAGTTAAAAAGTAGCTTTCCTCAGAGAACATGCCTACTAAATAAGACCATTAATGGAGTCATACCACAATTTTCACCTCACCCATCATACTCTGCAACAGAATTATTTGAATTACAACTTTTAGATGTGCTGCCATAACTTATCTGCCACAATATATGATTTGGGGTAATGGTTATTTCAAGTGTGAGTCATATGTGTAAATTTTGCAAGTTAGCAGGTTGACCATAATTTGTAATTAGTTTAGTTAACAAGTATTTATTGAATAACTTCTATGTTTCTAGAAATGTACTGAGTTGTGGATTGTGGAAGAAAGAGTAGGGAAAAGAAATAGAAATCTATAATTTAGTTTTGCTCCTAAACAGCTTCCAACCCCAAAACAAATATATAAATATATGTAAAACCAAGTGTGGTAGGAAGAGTTCTAAAATGGCCCCCATGAGCTATTCCCCCTGGTGTTACTCCCATGATTATGTTACATGGCAAAAGAGATTTTGAAGATGTAATTAAGTTTACATCTTTTACAATCAGTCAATACAGCTGATTATAAAATAGGATATTATTTTTGTGGGCCTAACCTAATTACATGAGTCCCTTAAAAGCAAAGAGTTTTCTCTGCATAATAACAGAAGAAGAAATCAGAGATTTAAAGCACATGGAAGTTGACAGCACTGTTGCTTGCTTGAAGATGGAGGGATCCACATGGGAAACACCTGAGAGCAACTTCCAGTTACTGACAGTGATCTCTAATTTATAGCCAGCCAGAAAACAGGACCTTAGACCTACACCCACAAGGAATTGAATAATGAAAACCACCTGAATGAGCTTAGAAGCGAACCCAGAGCCTCATATGAGAATGCAGCCCAGCTGACGCCTTGATTTTTGCTATGTGAGGTCTTGAGCTGAGAACTTTGCCTAAGAGAAGGCCAGCATGGCTACAGAATGGTGGACAAGGAGAGAAAAATGGATCATGCAGAGACCTTAGACCATGGTAAAATAGAGTTTGTGTTTTAAAGCAAGAGAGTAACCTAATCAAATTTAAATGGTAAAATAGTAATTCAGTTTGCTAGCTAGAGTATGGATTGGGTTGGGTGAGGGATGGAGAATAAAAAAAGTTAAATTACTTTGGAAACCATTGTAACAGACTAGGCAGTGGGTGAGAGTGGTTTGGACCAGGTGATAATATTAGAGACCTATGGAAACTGTTATAATAAATTTGTGTTAAGTGGTAAGTAGTAAAATATGTCCCAAAGAAAAGTGTAAACAGTGACATGTTAGATACTATATTCTTGTAAGAATTTGAAGGACAGGCTTTATGGGAAAAGTTATGTTTGATGAGGGCCTGGAAGAATTTGAATTTGATTTTAACAACTATGGGGAAGCAACACTAAGCCAGTAGTTCTCAAATTTGGCAGCATATTGGATTACCTGGGGTACTTTAAAGATACTGATGGGAGGGTTTCTGATTTAATTGGTCTGGATGCTACTTAGGCTTGTTAAAAAATCTCAGGTGTTTGAAGTAGACCAAGTAAAGAAAATCACCCTCACCAATAAGTAGGGGCGTCATCCAATTTGTTGAGGGCCTGAGTAGAACAAAAAGATGGAGGAAGGGAACACTTGCTTTCTCTGAGCTGAGACGTCCAATTTCTCCTGCGCTAGCATATCAGCACTCCTGGTTCTTGCGCTTTTGGACCCAGATTGTGACTTACACCATCAGCTCCTCAGTTCCTAGGACTTTGGATTCAGACTGAACTACGCCACCAGCTTTCCTGATTTTCCAGCTTGTAAATTGCAGATCATGGAACTTCTCGGCCTTCATAACCATGTGAGTGAATTCCTATAATAAATCTTCTCTTACATATATCTTTATATATCCTACTGGTTCTGTTTCTCAGGAGAACCCTGACTAATACAGGCACCAATGCTAGATTATAACTGCATGAAACAAGTAAGAACCTTTCTAATCCTGGAGGGGTCAGAGCTAGCAGATGAGAAGGTAAGAATATGGGAAAATATAGAGGGTGCTAGCCACATCTCCAGAATTCCCAGCTCTATCAGTTTTCTATTCCTGCCATAGTATCACAAACTTTAGGGCTTAAAACAAATTATCTCGGGCTTCCCTGGTGGCGCAGTGGTTGAGAGTCCGCCTGCCGATGCAGGGGACATGGGTTCGTGCCCCGGTCCGGGAAGATGCTGCGGAGCGGCTGGGCCCGTGAGCCATGGCCCCTGAGCCTGCGTGTCCAGAGCCTGTGCTCCGCAATGGGAGAGGCCACAACAGTGAGAGGCCCGTGTACCGCAAAAAAAAACAAAGAAACAAACAAGTTATCTCACACTCTGTACATATGAAGTCTAGGTACAACATGCCTGAGGTGGTTTCTCTGTTAAGGGGCTTAAAAGGCTGAAATAAGGGTGTCGGCCGTGCTGTATTCCTTTCTGGAGGCTCTAGGGGAGAATCCTCTAAGCTCATATAGGTTGATGGCTGAGTTCATTTCCATTCAGCTGTGGGACTAAGAGCCTCATTTCCTTTCTAGTTTTTGGCTGGCAGTTCTCAGCTTCTTGAAGCCTTTGACATCCCCTGGCTCTTTGTCCCCTTCAGTGCTAACAACAGAGGAGAGAAGCCTTCTCGTGGCTGAAATACCTTTGACTCTTCTATCTCATCTCTTCTGAGGCATCTCTCTTACCAGTATCTTATTTTCCTCTTCTGTTTTTCAAGGGCCCCTGTGATTCCATTGGGCCCACCTGGACAATCTAGGTTAATCTCTCTACTTAAGGTCAATTGATTACCAACCTTAATTCTATCAGCAAAGTCCCTTCATATCAGTTGTTTTGAGTTGTGTTTAATTGAACAGCCAGAGAAGAATCTTGTAGGAACATCTTAAAAATTCTGCAAAACCCAACAGCCTAAGACTGAATAGAGCTCAATGAGAAAAGGAAGTATAAAATGAATGACAGATTTAAATACCAAAAAAATGAAATTGTTCATTAATATCTCTGAATAACTGGAGAAGTCCTAATATCTGCCAGCTATTCATCTAGGTTTGAGAAGATTAAGTCAAAAAAGTTAAACAAGGTGGGCATTTTCTAAGTTTCTGTCCTGACTTTTGATCTCTTTCCAATATTCCTTAGAGAAGTTACCTACCCTCCTGGTTTCAACAATTATCTCTGTATGGATTATTTCTGTAGTAGACATGATTTTTTTTTTTTTGGTGGTGAGATATCCAACGATAAACTATAACTTAACGTTCAAATGTTTGGGGCCTTATTATTTAAATAGCATATGTTAAATTTTGTAACTTTCTCTGTTTCCTGAAACTTACCAGTCTAAATCAGATTTCATAGAGAAGTTTTGTTAAGGTTAAAAAAACAAAAACAGCATTAGGCTTGGGTTATGTACAGAGTTTGTTATAAATTGCTTGCTAGTTTGGAAAAGTCATTGAAAACCTCTAGATAACAGTAGTAATAATACTTTATTTGCATACTTTATGGAAATGTTTTAAAGTCCAACCTAGATTCATGTATATTCTAGCAATTTGAAAAATATAAAGAACTATTCAAATGAGAAACGGTGATTTTTACCTGGACCAGCCAAAAATTACGGGTTGAAAAAGATTTAAATTAAAATTCTTCAATGCAGATGAGTCCAAACAAATTGAATCATTGTTTTATGTAAATAAAAATGCATTTTTGGGGCTTCCCTTGTGGCGCAGTGGTTGAGAGTCCGCCTGCCAATGCAGGGGACACGGGTTCGTGCCCCGGTCCGGGAAGATCCCACATGCCGCGGAGCGGCTAGGCCCGTGAGCCATGGCCACTGAGCCTGCGCATTCGGAGCCTGTGCTCCGCAACGGGAGAGGCCACAACAGTGAGAGGCCCATGTACCGAAAAGAAAAAAAAATGCATTTCTGCAGTTGAGTGAGAGCTATTGTTAGTATTATTTGTATTTGTGATAACTTAAATTTGCTTTGGATAATTTGTTTTTAAGAACCTGTTCTTGTATAATGCATCTTCTGAATAGCATATAGATTTGAAATTTAAGCAAAAAATCATTTTCATGGTAATGCAGGCAATGATAATTCAGCAGTTTTTTGAATTATGCAAAATTCATCTTGATTAATTTTCCAATATTTTCAGTTCAGCAAACTATACATTTTTATCAAATACAAAAAGGAATGTAAACCATGCAATTCTAATTCGTCTTTAGCACATCATATCAATATACAGTGTAAGCTCAAGAAATGAACAGACATTCAAAAAGTCTATTTTTTAAAAAAAGTTAAATTGTATTATTATTATGAAAATAATATAACAGAAATCAAAACAGTTTAAAGAATACTCATCTCTAAGCACAATAAATTGTGTTGCCTTATCTTTTTAGAATGTCTATGGACATTTATTTTTAACTGATTTATTGAAAAACCTGTTAAATTATTATGGTAGGCTGAATAATGGTCCCTAATGATGTTCATATAAATATTAGAATCTGTGAATGCTGTATTATATGGCAAACATCTTGCAAGTATGATTAACTTTTGGACATTTATATGGGGAGATTATTCTGGATTATCTGGGAAGAATTTAAATGCAGTAATAAGTGTCCTTATAAAAAGGAAGCAAAGAGAAATTTGATGGCTGTCACAAGAGGAAAAGGCAATGTGACCACTGAGGCAGAGATAGGAATGGTGTGGCCACAGGCCAAGAAATGCTGGCAGCCATCATTGGCATTTTTTTCCAAAGGATCCTGAATAAGCAAAACAATTTGAGAAATAATACAAAGCTGGAGGCCTCACACTTGCTGATTTCAAAGCATATTATAGAGCTACAATAATCAAAAAGGTCTGATATTGCATCAAGACAGACATATACACCACTAGAACAGAATAGAGAGCCCAGAAATAAACTCTCACATGTATGGTTAACTCATCTTCAACAAAGACTACACAGTGGGGGAAGGATAGTCTCTTCAACAAATGGTATTGGGAAAACTGGATATTCACATGCAAAAGAATGAAACTGGACCCTTATCTCACACCACATATAAAAATTAACTACAAATGAATTAAAGACCTAAACATAAGACCTGAAAGTATCAAAGTTATTTTCTGTATTATTTTTTATTTGCCAGTATGCTTTAAATACGTTTAATTATTGTATAGTCAGGTCTGCTTTAATTTGATGAAAGAAACAGATACTAGGCTGACTTTTAAATGTACATATTTCTATCACATCATACTTTTTTATTCCCTTAGAAGAAAATTTCCTCTTTAGTAATTGATAGGTAGAACCTAATGTTATATATCACAACCTAAAAGAAAATATTTTCAAATTAAGGAGTATTTCTTTTGTATGTTTTATTGAATTATAGGACAGAGTCATAAAGTACACAAATCACAAGTGACTTGCCATAATCTGAACATACCCAACTAACTAGCATACAGAAGAAGAAATAAGATATTACCAACACTATGGAATTCCTTTTCATGACGCCTTCATTCACTAGCCCATCCTAAGGGTAACCATTATTTTGACTTTTAACATCATGGATAAGTTTCACATTTTCTTAAACATCATGTAAATTAAATCATCCACTATGCGCTCTTTGACATCTACCCTTTTTTGTTCAATATAATGTTTGTGAAAATAAATCTGGGGACATATTTTAGCAAGCAGAATCAATGATCTATGTGAACTCTGCATGCCACTTCCCCCATGTCTGTTTTGAAGTGCTGTAGCTAGGAATGTGAAGCATAAAAACAGCCAATTGAAAGAAAGAACCCTGCAGAGAGCACATTTTTGCATCATCCATTCTGACATTTTTTGAATTAGAGGGTAATTTCTGGATGAGGAATTCTAACTGAAAGACATTATAGATCATGAGTAGTGGAGACTCCAATTACCTTTTAATTATTGGGCTACTCATAAAAAACTCATTAAGCTTACTAGAAATGTTAGCCTAACATGAACAAAAAATAGAAGCATACAGTCTTAAACATTTTCAAGAGTCTATAATTGCAGGGAAAGATGCCCTTGGTTTTAATTTCCTCAGAAAGATGTATATGAATTACAGAATAGGAGGTCAGAAATTTAAGATGGGAAATTTTTTAGCACTAAGTTTGGTCAAAATAGGATTGTGAGAAATCTGAATATTTACAACAAAGCAATAGAAAACAATTTTATTCAGCAAAGCACTAAGTTTGCAACACGTTATGAGACATTTCTCAATTTTTTTGTCTACAATGGACAAATTTTCAATCAGTAGTCTGAAACTACAAACAGAACAAAAAATATTTCTTTGGATTTCTACATGTTGATTCATTGCAAAAAAACATTGGTTAAGAAATGGTAAATAAAATTAATATAACAAGCTGTATAAATATATAGCTTCTTTAAAAGATATAAACTATAAATAAATAATTATAGCAGTGTATTATTGGGTTTGTAATAAATATAGATTATAATATGTAAAATAATAACAAAGTGGAGGAGGAATAGAGTTATACAGGTGTAACATTTCTATGTATGACTGGAATTAAGTTAGTATAAATCTGAAGCAGATTTTAATAAGATTTATATTAAGTAAGCGCTAGAGCAACCACTACGAAAATGTTTTTTAAAAAGGAAATATCATTAAAGGAATTAAAATGTTACACTAGAATATATTGACTTAAGATTTGGTCAAGCACCTCTCCACCATATTACTGGGTACCCCTACCCTTTGCCGTATCAGTGAAATCGTTACACCTTGATTTCTGCCTCTATATTCCTGCTTGCCCTCCAGTTTTTCCTGGTATTTTAATAGCTTACTCCATCAGACTTTCAAGCACAGTGTTGATTCTTTCATTTACTAGAAGAGGTGGGGGTAGACAGTGTATATTAGATTCTGTGGCCGCAACCTAAGTACTAGCTGTAATCTAATGAATAAATTGATGTAATACCTAGTAAAATCATGACAATAAGATGCTGGTTGTAGTGGGCATTTTTTTGCTCCCTAGCACCTGGATCTCCTTTCAATGATTAAGGAATTGTCCATCTTATGAATCTTGGTGGTAGACAAGCTCAGCTAACCTGATGCATATTCCTGGAATTTAGAGTCAGGAACTAGTGACAAAAAGCAACAAAGGGTGAGAAAATAAATGGTGATGGTAACAATAGCAACAACCTGTTTCCAGGGGCAGTAGCAAGAGTGGTGCCACCATCAATGCTAGCTTTGGTCAGTGACAGTGGCGTCCTCAGTACACAAGTTCCATGGTCATATAATTTTAGGACACACTTCAGCAAAATCCATTAGGGAATTTTGAATAACAAGATTATTACTCACAGGTCCTGGAGGATACATGGCACACCTGAGGGCCATACTGTGAGATTGTGGAGAGAGGGAGAGAGGAAGAAAGAGGTGAGGGAGAGTACAAGACTAGGACTCTGCCTTTATTATGGTCTGAGGGTGGGTTCTCTAGGGATTCAGGGATTCATGCTTTATTTGGCTAATTTATAACATGAGTGGGAATTCGGGTGGGAGAAAGGAGAAACAGGATTATTACAGTGGTCAGTTGTTTACTTACCCAGGGCTTTCGGAAAGAGGAACTTTAACGGGTGGGAGTGACATTCTTTAGACTGTTGTTTTGCTAGTAGGAGGTGTCTCATACAACTGGCAACGTGTTAATTCAAGATGGATGTCTTTTGAAATGAATTTCTTGGCAATCAAAAGCTTAGTGTCAGGCACTTATACTACACTCGTTAATCCTAGGAGCTAGTATTATGATCCTTAATTTTCAGATGAGGAAACTGAGGCACAGGGAAGAAGGATTAGAGAGATAGTAGGTGGTAGAAGCCAGATTTGTCTTCAGTCAAATGGCTCTAAGATAGGCTCTTAACCTCTAGGCTATGCTGACTTTCAATACATGCTATAACCAAGTTAAGCATTCCAGCCAGCATCTATTTGCAAACTCCAGGGTGTTGAGATGCAGCTGTGGCAGTAGTGTCAATGGCTTCCTGTATCAGAGTTGTAATAGTGTGTCCTTGAACTCAATAATCCCAGAGGCTACATTCTGATTCTTTCCCTTTCTGATTTTAGCAGAGGTAACAACATTCATAAGTGGTAAGTTTTAAGATATTCTGGAATTTATTTCTGTAGATGCAGCAAGAGACTATTTTTCTAGGCTTTCCAACAATTTTTTAAGCAAATACCTAGAATGGATTATTCACTTTGTACTGTGGTTGACCTTGTCTGGGGAAAAAACAGATGCTATTTAACAGAGTTCTTTAAAAATGTTTACATATGTTTTTAAACCATTGAAATACAAATCAAAGTAACTATTGATTCCATAAAGACTTTGAAAAAATAAAATTTTCGGATTTGACAAGACCAATCACAAGAAAATGTTAAAAGTCTTAGATATGAGAGGATATTATACGGTCTGGGAGAATTTTTCTCAAGGGCCTATGCCCTTCTAGAAGGTAGGAATTTGTTAGTAAGTATGACTCAGAAGGATTACATGGACTTTGGAATCAGATAGGTCTAGATTCAAAACTTGGCCTTTAAACTTATGAATTAGGTACTGTTATACAAGTTTTCAAACATCAGTTTTGTCATTGATTATATTATTATACTTACATTTCATAAGATTTTCATGAGAATTAAATGATATAATGTCTGTAATACAGGTGACACAGTATCTGACGTGAAATAAATATATAATTAACGTTAGTTACATTCCTCTTCCCATTCCCCATTTTTCAAACACTAGTTTTACCTTATGAAATGTTTCAAGGGAAGTTAAGTTTTTACATTTTACTTGAAGTTCTTTTGTATATAATATTATTTTGGTGAGATGGTATCTCCAAAATAGACACCAACAGAA
The DNA here is from genome assembly GCF_949752795.1 of Hyperoodon ampullatus. Classification (NCBI taxonomy): domain Eukaryota; kingdom Metazoa; phylum Chordata; class Mammalia; order Artiodactyla; family Ziphiidae; genus Hyperoodon; species Hyperoodon ampullatus. The sequence goes on from NC_136913.1 coordinate 98,402,870, forward strand.
GGAAGAGGTTAAGTCACTTCTGTGAGAATGGGCAACAAGTTGAAGTGAGCAGAAGGAAATACATGTGGGATTAGAAAAATGTGAGAGCATATAACTCAAAAAATCTCAACCAGAATAAATATGAGGATAATGACACCAAGGTTAAATGCTTGTTACTAAGTGAAAGAAGCAAATCTAAAGAGGCTACATACTATATGATTCCAACTATATGACATTCTGGAAAAGGCAAACTATGAGGACAGTAAAAATATTAGTAGTTGCCAGAGGTTGTCAGGGGAGCAGGGATGAATAGGCAGGGTACAGAGGATTTTTAGGGCAGTGAAAATACTCTGTATAATACTACAGTGATATATATGTATCATTATCCATTTGCCCAAATTCAGAATGTACAACACCAGGAGTTGACTGTAATGTAAACTATGGACTTTGGGTGACTGTGATGTGTCAATGCAGGTTCATCAATTGTAACAAATATATCACTCTGGAAGATGTTCATAATGGGAAAGGCTATGCATTGTAGAGGCAGGGGGTATGTAGGAAATCTTTGTACCTTCTCAGTTTTACTGTGCGAACCTAAGACTTCTATAATCAAATTGTTAAAAAATAAGGAATAAAAAGAAAAATCTTAAAAGCAGCTGGGGGAGGGAGGGGAAGACCTTACCTACAAAGAAAGATATGAATGTCAGAACAATTCTTACCAAAACTATGCAACCTAGAAAACAATGAGGCATCATTCTAAAAGAAAAACAATTATCAATTTTATCAATAGAAATCTATACTGAAGGAAAATACTTGAAAATGTCTTACAAAAATGAATGTAAAGACTTCTACTTCCAGACAATATGGAGTAAGAGGGATCAAATTAACTCACCTGACTGAAATAATCAAAAATTACAAAATATATGAACCAGTGGTTTTTAAGACACTGGTTATCAGGCAACAAAAGACAGTGATCCATGAGTGACAGAAAACAAAGAGAGCCATATGGCTGCCTTTCCTTACTGACTTGAGAAATATTCCAGACTACAGGGCAGGGAAGAGTACCTAGGAAAACTGCAGCAGACTCCCTGAATTGATGACACAACGTTGAGAATACTGTGAGACCAAGGAGGACAGAGGTTGTGGGACACAGTTCTGGAGAAGATAGAGCTGCACAGAGAGCAAACTCTAGAGATATGTGGAGGGTTCCCCTGGAGTATTCAGTATTCACTAATCACTACATGCATGTGAGAAACTACATGAGATTGGGGAAGAGTCATCTGAGAGGATTATAAGAAATAAGGCCCAGCTCTCACACACAGCTGGAAATAGTGCCTGTTCCAATCAGCCAGACTAGAAAACTACATAATTCATTGGCTATTGGTTAGAGTACTCGGAAGGATCTTACTTCATCAGTGGAAGACAATTATACTTAGAACAAATATTCCTCTGGTCCCACCTAAAAAGTCTTTAAAAAAAGACCCAAATGGATTAATCTCTTTTCAAATAGTTTATCTGCTCTATCCCAAAATAAAGGTCAAGGATACTTTGAATACAAAAATATACAGCACTCAAGGTAATTAACAGTGTCTGGCATCCCATCAAAGATTAACAGCCATACAAAGAACAGCAGAATAATATGGACCATAATGAGGAAAAAAAATCAACCAACTGAAATTGAGCAAAACTGACAAGATGATAGAATTAGTAAACAAGGACATTAAAACAGTTATTATGACTATATTCTGTGAGTTCTAAAAGTTAACTAGACTTCCAGTTCAGACCAGATGGCATAAATTCATTTCTCCCTGCTCCTCCTGGCATAGTACAACTATAAACCCTGGAAATAATGCAAAATAATAAGGAGAACACTGAAAGGTGCAAACCAGTTACCTTCCTGTTAGGGAGCTCAGAACTGAAGGCACAACTTACCAGCAAGTTGTCTTATTGCAGCCCACATAGCAGAAGACATCCCAGGACCAGTATTTTCCAAACTCCAATCTAGCAATAAAAGGCAGCTCAAATAGGTTCAGTCATCCCCTGGATTAAATGGGAATCCTCTCAGGTGAGCATGGTCAGATGAGCACAGCAAAGGGGATTACCAGAGAGACAGGTTGACAATAAGAGACCAAGGAAAGCACTCTCCTTCTATGTAGGGCCTGAGACTCCCTTCCCCAATCCAGAGATACAACATGCCTGAGTAGCACCAGGAAGGGGGATCCCACAAAAAGTGTCTAGCCGAGGTACCCTCTCCCACCAAGAGGCATCAGGGGCTGGATGGCACCAGCAAAAGAGATTCTTCTGGAACAAGGACTCAACTTGGGGAATACTCTTCTTCTGCCTGCAGCTGAGACTCTTCCTTTATTGAAAGACAGGGACATGGGCAAAAATGTTCTATTACAACTAATGGCTGGTCCAGGAAGCCTCTTCATCTTTGTGGGACTGAGTCTCCTCTCTATCAAGGGACACTGAGTAGGTAAACAACACAAATAAGGAGGATGCTAATTCAACAAGGAGCATGGCACAGGAAGACAATTTATTCTTTTGAGATGGAGATGTCCTTCTACTTACCAGCACCAGGCAGCACAGCCTAGACAGTACTCTTCAAGCAATAACAACCCCAGGGGTAGCCCCAGGAGTAAGATAAACAGGACAGATCAAAATGGCACCATAATGCCTCTGAAAATTACCACTGAAATCACAGACTAAAAAAGGCCAGGAACTCCATGCAAAACTTAAGCAGGTGAATGAATGTTAAAAGATTTAAATAGGACCCAGAGTACCCTAAGAAAAGAGACAAAATAGCCAAAATATCTGATACAATAAAAATCATTAATCATAACAAGAATCAGAAAAATCACAACTTGAATGAGAAGAGACTATCAACTGATATCAATATCAAAATATATTAGATGTTGGAATTACCTGACAAAGATTTTAAAGCTTCCTTATGAAAATGCTTCAATGAGCAATTATAAATTCTCTTGAAATAAATGAATGAAACTGAAACATTTCAGTAAATAAGTAGAAATCATAAAATAGAAAGTATAAAGCTGAAAATTACAATAAACAAAATATTTGCTGGATGGACTCAATCACAGAGTACTGATGACAGAGGATAAAATCAGTACAGTTTAATAGAATTTACCCAATTTGAGCAACATAGAAAAAATAGAATCAAACAAATTAACAGAGCCTCAGGGACCTATGTGTGGGACAGTAGTGAAATATCCACCAATTCTATCATCAGAGTCCAGGAAGGAGAGGAGAAAAAAGGGGGCCCCAAAGAAACAATAGCTGAAAACTTGCAAAATTTGGCAAAAGGCATAATCTTACAAATTTGAAAGTTGAACTAATTCTGAATAGGGAAATCCAAAACAATCCACACCAAGACATGTAATAAACTTTTGAAAACTCAAACAAAAATCTTAAATCAGAGAGAAAGGATACATTATTTATAGGGGAATACCAAATCTAGTGACAAGAGTATTTTCATCTGAAACCAGGGTGGCCAAAATAAATTAACAATTTTCAAGTACAGAAAAAATAACTCAGTCATGAATTCTGTGAAACTATCCTTTAGAAAAGAAGGTGAAATCAAGATGTTTTTAGATGAAGGAAAATGAAAACAATTTGTTACTAGCATACCTACCCTTAAAGAATACTTGAAAAGAAAGGAAATGATAAAGAAGGAATCATGGAACATCAGGAAGGGAGAAAGACAAATGAAAAGGTTAGAAATATGGGTACAAACAATAGATTGTCCTTCTCATCCTAAGTTATATGAATCATAGTTACTGATTTAAACAAAATTTATAAAACCATCTACTATTCAAAACAATGATACTTAAAGTTATGGAAGGCAAAGGGACCTAAACAGTAGCAAGATTTTTACATTAGAACTTGTAAATATTGATTCCAGTAGACTGTATATCAAATCAGATTTGCATTAATATATGGTAATACCCAGAGCTACAAACTAAACTATACAACAACATACACTCAAAACACTATACAAAGAAATGGAACCCTGAAAAATGTTCAAGTAACACACAGGAAGGCAAAAAAAAAAAAAAAAAAGAAAGAAAGAAAAAGAGAGAGGAACAGAAAACATAGAAAAAGATAATGACAAACTTAAACTCTAACTTATCAATAATTACCTTAAATGCAAATAATCTTAAAATACCAATCAGGGCTTCCCTGGTGGTGCAGTGGTTGAGAGTCCGCCTGCCGATGCAGGGGACACGGGTTCGTGCCCCGGTCCGGGAAGATCCCACATGCCGTGGAGAGGCTAGGCCCGTGAGCCATGGCCGCTGAGCCTGCGCGTCCGGAGCCTGTGCTCCGCAACGGGAGAGGCCACGACAGTAAGAGGCCCGGGTACCACAAAAAGAAAAAAAAAATACCAATCAAAAGACAGATATTAGAAATGTGGATAAAACATCATGGTTCAATTCTATGCTGTTTACAAGGAACGCATTTTAAATTCAAAAACATAGGTTGTAAGCAAAAGAATGAAAAACGATATTTCATGGAAACAATCAAATTTTTAAAAGAGCATAGGAACTTATTTGAGACAAAGAGGAACTTTACATCATGATAAAAGGATCCATCTGACAGGAAGACATACTGATCCGAAACATGAACCAAACAACCCAGCTTCAATTCACATGAAGAAAAACCTGATAGAGCTGAAAGGAGACATAAACTGATCCAAAATTACAGTTAAGGACTTTAAAACCTCAGTTTCAGAAACTAATAACTAGAAAGAAAATTGGCAAGTATATAGATCTATATCTATAGATATAGGTAGTCAACCAAAAAGATCTACTTGGCATGTATAGAACATTCTACCCAACAACAGCAGAATACACATTTTTTCCCAAGTACCCATAGAACATTCACCAAAATAGACCATGCCCTAAGGCATAAAACAAACCCTAACAAATTTAAAAGAATTAGAATCGTATGAAGTATATTAACTGACCAAAATGGAATCAAACTACAAGTCAATAACAGAAAGGTGACAGTAAATCATTAAACACTTAAACAATATGTATCTAAATAATGCATGGATAAAAGAAGTTTCAAATAAAGTCTGAAAAGCATACATAGAACTGAATAAAAATGAAAATACAACATATCAAAACGTGGGATGATAAAGAATAAAATTTTGCCATTTGCAAAAACATGGATTGACTTGGAGGGTATTATGCTTGGTGAAATAAGTCAGACAGAGAAATTTAAATACTATATGATATCACGTATATGTGGAATTGAAAATATAAAGCAATCTAGTGAATATAAGAAAAAAGAAACAGACTCACAGGTGTAGAGAACAAACTAGTGGTTACCAGTGGAGAGAGGGAAGGAGGGGGAAGATAGGGGTAGGGGATTAAGAGATACAAATGACTGTGTATAAAATAAATAAGCTCCAAAGATATATTGTACAGCACAGGGAATATAGCCAATATTTTATAATAACTATAAATTGAGTATAACCTTAAAAATTTTGAGTCACTGTGTTGTACAACTGAAACTAATATAATATTATAACTCAACTCTACCTCAAAAAAAGTGATTAAAATATTTTAAAGTATATGGGATGAGGCAAAATAGTGCAGAGATGGAAATAATAGCCCTAAATGCTTATAATATCAGAAATAAAATGGGAGATTCTGCAGCCAGTCAAAGGGTAATAATGGAATACTACACACAACTTTAGGTTAATAAATTCAATAACTTAGGAGAAATGGACAAATTCTATGAAATACACAAAAAAACAAATCTCAACCAATAAAATCTTAATGTCCCTTTAGCCATAAAATAAGTTGGGTTTGAAATTAAAGAGTTTCTCAGAAAAAAAATATCTCTAGTCCCAGATACTGGAGATACAAGAGAAAAAACATAAAGGTTCAGAAAACTATAATAACTCTCATGATTATTGACACAAAATTCTTAATGATTAGCAAATTGAATCTGGCAATATATGAAAATAGTATGTTATCAGGGCATTTTTTCTCAGAAATGAAAGATGGTTTTAACCTTCAAAAATCAACATTAAAGAAAATATATACACATTTTACACATACATACACACAGGAATATCATTCAGCCATAAAAAAGAAAGAAATCCTGCCTTCTGTGACAAAATGGATGGACCTTAAGGGCAATATGCTAATGAAACAAATCAGAGAAAGATAAATTCTGTATGTTCTTACTTATATGTAGAATCTAAAATTGCTAAAATCACAGAAACAGAAAGTAGAATGATAGTTACCAGGAGCTGGGGGGTGTGGGGTAAATGGGGAGATGTTGGTCAAAGAGTATAAACTTCCAACTATAAGATAAGTTCTGGGGATATAAAGTGCAGCATTATGACTATAATTAATAATACTGTATTATAAACTGAAAATTGCTGAGAATATATTTTAAATGTTATCAACATGAAAATGCTAACTACATGAGGGGATAGTGATGTTTACTAGCCTTATTGTGGTAATCATTTTGCAATATATATGTATACCAAACCATCACGTGTATACTTTAAACTTACATATGTTACATGTCAATAACATCTCAAAAAAGCTAGGAAAAAAAATCAATCAGTGAGATTCACCATATTTGTAGAATATAAGAGAAAAAGCATTTGACAATAGTCATCACCCAATCAGACTAGAAACAGAGAACTAGGAAGGGAACTTCCTCCAAATGATAAAGGAGATCTATTAAAAATGCTTACAGCTAAAACCTCACACTTAATAATCAACTATTAACCTAACCTAAGATTCAGAAATAAGATTATAATGTTTGTTCATACCACTTATATTCACCAGTTCACTGTAGGATCTAGTCAGTGAATCAAAGAAGAAATATAAGGCATAGACTTTGGAAAGGAATGGAAAAAGTCTATATTGATTCATGGATGTCATAATCATTTACATAGAAAATCCTAATTTATTACTCATGTTAAATCTAAACAGATGTATATGTATGACTGATTCACTTTGTTATAAAGCAGAAACTAATAAAAAAAATCTAAAAAAGAGTGGATATATGTATATGTATAACTCGTTCACTTTGCTGTACAGCAGAAGCTAACAAAACATTGTAAATCAATTATACTCTAATAATTTTTTAAGTTAATTTATAGTGTCTGGTGTTGCATTTAGGTCTTTAATCCATTTTGAATTTTTTTGTGTGTATGGTGTTAGGGAGTGTTCTAATTTCATTCTTTTACATGTAGCTGTCCAGCTTTTCCAGCAAAACTTATTGAAGAGGCTGTCTTTTCTCCATTGTTTATTCTTGCTTCCTTTATCAGAGATAAGTTGACCATATGTGTGTGGGTTTAACTCTGGGCTTTCTATCCTGTTCCATTGATCTATATTTCTGTTTTTGTGCCAGAACCATACTCTCTTGATTACTGTAGCTTTGTAGTATAGTCTGAAGTCAGGGAGCCTGATTCCTCCAGCTCCATTTTTCTTTCTCAATATTGCTTTGGCTATTCAGGGTCTTTTGTGTTTCCATACAAATTGTGAAATTACTTTTTCTAGTTCTGTGAAAATGCCATTGGTAGTTTGATAGGGATTTCATTGAATCTATAGATTGCTTTGGGTAGTATAATCATTTGCACAATGTTGATTCTTCCAATCCAAGAACATGGTATATATCTCCATTTGTATCCTCTTTAATTTCTTTCATCAGTGTCTTATAATTTTCTGCATACAGGTCTTTTGTCTCCTTAGGTAGGTTTATTCCTCGGTATTTTATTCTTTTTGTTGCAATGGTAAATGGGAGTGTTTCCTTAATTACTGTTTCAGATTTTTCATCATTAGTGTATAGGAATGCAAGAGATTTCTGTGCATTACTTTGTACCCTGCTACTTACCAAATTCATTGATAAGCTCTAGTATTTTTCTGGTAGTATCTTTAGGATTCTCTATGTATAGTATCATGTCATCTGCAAACAGTGACAGCTTTACTTCTTCTTTTCTGATTTGGATTCCTTTTATTTTTCTTCTCTGATTGCTGTGGCTAAAACTTCCAAAACAGTGTTGAATAATAGTGGTGAGAGCGGGCAACCTTGTCTTCTTCCTGATCTTAATGGAAATGGTTTCAGTTTTGCACCATTGAGAATGATGTTGGCTGTGGGTTTGTCATTTACGGCCTTTATTATGTTGAGATAAGTTCCCTCTATGCCTACTTTCTGGAAGGTTTTTATCATAAATGGGTGTTGAATTTTGTCAAAAGCTTTTTCTGCATCTATTGAGATAATCATATGGTTTTTATTCTTCATTTTGTTTATATGGTGTATCATATTGATTGAGTTGCGTATATTGAAGAATCCTAAGAACCTGGGGGCAGGGTGGGAATAAAGACGCAGAACTACTAGAGAATGCACTTGAGGACATGGAGAGGGGGAAGGGTAAGTTGGGACAAAGTGAGAGAGTGGCATGGACATATATACACTACCAAATGTAAAATAGCTAGTGGGAAGCAGCTGCATAGAGCAGGGAGTGCTCAGTGCTTTGTGACCACCTAAAGGGATGGGATAGGGAGGGTGGGAGGGAGGGAGATGCAAGAGGGAAGAGATATGGGGATATATGTATATGTATAGCTGATTCATTTTGTTATAAAGCAGAAATTAACACACCATTGTAAAGCAATTATGTTCCAATAAAGACGTTTAAAATATATAAATAAATAAATGATATTTATGTATAAAAATGAATTTTAAAAGTGTATTTAACATCATAGTTGCAGGATAGAAATCTAGAAAAGTGGAATTGTATTTATCTAAACTAACAAACAATTAGAGCATATAAATCAAAAATACATTTTCAACAGCCTCAAAAACAGAATAGGGATGAATTCAACAAAATATTAAAAAGAGATGTACAGTGGGAATTCCCTGGCCAGTGGTTAGGACTCTGCACTGTCACTGCCAAGGGCCATTTACAGTGAAAATTACAAGACATTGATGAAATAAATGGAAGAACACATCAATAAAGTGAGAAATAGATGTTTATTAGATCAGAAAACTCAACAAAATTGATGTGAAAATGCTCCGCAAATTGATCTATAGATTTAAGCAGATCAGTCAAAAATCAGTTGAGTTTTCTTTTTTCCATTGTTGCTTTGCTGCTTCATATGGAAAGGCAAAATACCTAGAGTAGCAAAAACAATTTTGAAAGCACTTTGGACTTACTTGTCATTCATTGAGATAGTAAACACTTATAAAGCTACAGTATAGAAGACAATGTGATATTGGCATAAGAATAGATGTAGCTCATTGGAACAGAAAAGTCAATAAGTAATCCCAAACATACACGGTTAATTGATTTCTGAAAAGGTGTTAAGGTAATTCTCTAAGAAATGGCTAAAGAAAGCTGTTGGAAGAAATAAAAGTGTACATAAAGAAATGGATGTATTTCACTCTTCAGTATTCACTCAATAACTTAAATTAGATCATAGACCTTAGATCAAATTTGAGACTATAAACTTTATGGAAGAAAATATAGGAGAAATAGTTGTGACTTTGGGGTAAGAAAAGCTCTCATAACTTTTATATAGGATGCAAAAAGTACAAACCATAGAAAATGATCGACACTGTTGTCTTTTTCAAATTTTAAAACTTCTACTCTTTGAAGCATACTTATTAAGAAAATGAAAAGGCCAGTCAAAGACTTGTGAAAAACATATATCTAACAAAGGCCTTTTTTTAAATTAATTAATTTATTTGGCTGAGCTGGGCCTTAGTTGTGGCACACAGGCTCTTCATTGCCACGTGGGGGATCTTTTAGTTGTGGCATGCAGGATAAGTTGCAGCATACAGGCTCTTGGTTGTGGCATGTGGGATCTAGTTCCCTGACCAGGGATCGAGCCCTGGGCTCCCTGCACTGGGTGTGTGGAATCTTAATCGCTGGACCACCAGGGAAGTCCCTGACAAAGAACTTTTATTTATAATTTATATAGAACCCTTAAAACTCAATAAGAAGAGGGAAAAAAATGTTTAATGGGCAGAGGATTTGAACAAATACTTCACCAAAGATATACAAATGCTCAGATAATACATGAAAATATGCTCTGAATTATTAGTTATCAGGCAAATGCAAGTTAAAATCACAATGTGATACCAGAATGTATTCAGTAGAATGACTAAAAGACTTATAATACTAAGTGTTGGGGAAGGTGTGGATCAACTGGAGCCTTCATACACTGGCAATGGATATGTAAAATGGTACTATCATTTTGGGAAGTGATCTGGCAGTTTCTTACAAAGAGAAACAGTTATCATTTTACCTGACCATTCCACTCCTAGATACTTGCCCAGAGAAATAAAAACATATATTCCCACAAGCTTTTTAAAAAAAACAAATATTTATAAAAACTTTATTCATAATAGCTCAAAACTTGACTTAATTCAAATGTTCATCAGTAGAACAAATCTATAAAATAGTATACTACTTTAAAATAAAAAGGAACAAGCTACTGATATACATGACAACTTATATGTATATAAAAATATTATGCTGGGCTTCCCTGGTGGTGCAGTGGTTGAGGGTCCGCCTGCTGATGCGGGGGACACGGGTTCATGCCCCAGTTTGGGAAGATCCCACATGCTGCGGAGCGGCTAAGCCTGTGAGCCATGGCCGCTGAGCCTGCATGTCCAGAGCCTGTGCTCCGCAATGGGAAAGGCCACAACACTGAGAGGCCTGTGTGCCGCAAAAATAACCCAAACCAAACCAAAACAAAAAAAAACCCATTATGCTGAGTAAAAGAAGCCTCAAACAAGACATTACTTACTTTATAATTTCACTTATAAGAAATTATAAAGCAGGAAAAACTAATCCAGAATGGTAGAAGGTAGATACCTAGTTATCTTTGGCTGGAGTTTGGAAAGAGTGCAAGGGATACTTTTAAGCTGAAAGAAATGTTCTATATTTGATTGTGCTAGTGGTTACAGGGCTATTATTTGTTGAAACATCTTGAACTGTACACTTAAAATGGTACATTTTGAGGGTATATCACACCTCAGTGAATTTTATTTAGAATGTTTAAAAAGAGAGAAAGCAACACAGATATAGAGAACAAATGTATGGATATGAAGGGGGTAAAGGAGGGTGGGATGAATTGGGAGATTGGAATATATACATACAGTACTACGTATAAAATAGATAAATAATGAGAACCTACTGTATAGAACAGGGAACTCTACTCAATGCTCTGTGGTGACCTAAATGGGAAGGAAATCCAAAAGAGGGGATATATGTATGTGTATAGCTGATTCACTTTGCTGTGCAGCAGAAGCTAGCACAACAATGTAAAGCAACTATACTCCAATAAAAATTAATACTAAAAGTAAATAGAAATCATTATGATAAAGTAAGCTATAAACAAAATGAAAATACAAAAGCCAGATATGGTACTTAGCCATAGAGGCTAATGATGATTTCATATGTCATACACCATGATGGGATATATATATTGTTGTTAGGAAGTGTCATCAAAAGACTGTAAAATAGGAAGACCTGATTTACCCTGGGGGTTTAGAGAAGACTCCCTAAGGAAGAGACATCTGTGATAGATGTGAATGATGAGCAGAGGTTAACTGTGTAAAAACGGAACGATGATGGTGCAGGGGAAGAATGTTCACAACTGTAAGAAGAGCACATGCTGAGGCCTGATGGGAAATAAAGGTCAACCTGAATGGGGCACAGACAACTGAGTGGAATCTGGTTGAGATGAAGGAGAAGAGGTAGATAAGAACCAGGCCGTGGAGGATTTTTTAGGATTTTAGTGTAATATCCTAATATTATTATTGAAAGATTATGAGTCGGAAATGTTCATGTGTGACATGATCAGATTCGTATTTTAAAAAAGATTGACCTCACTGCTGTATAGAGATTGATGGAGTGGGTACAGAGAATAGATACAGGGAAAGTATTTATGTGGCTATTGCTGTAATCCTGAAAGGAGATAATGGTAAGTTAGATAACTTAAGCTTTTGTGGTGGAAGTGGTAATGGAGAAAAGTGAACAGATTTTAAAGATATTTAGGAGGTAAAATCAAAGGAGCTTGGTCATATATTAGATATGGAGGAAGAGGGAGTATATGGTGTCAAGGTTGCTTCCTGCATTTTCCTCTTGTAGGACTGGACAAACGATGATGCCATTCACTGAGATAAGACACACTGGGATAAAAAGAAACTTGGTGAGAGAAAGTTCATCAGTTCAGTTTTTGATATTATTATTAAAGTGCCTTTGAGACAGCTAAATACACTGGTGGGGTAGAGATATAAATTTTAAATTTGAGCAAATTGCACTTCCTATCTTTTCCCTTTGTTTCTAGTCCCTTTTCTATCTTTGAAAGATTTTTCTCCTTTTTTGAAAATCCAGGACATAAATCTTGTTTACTTAAAGTGATGTGAGCAGTTTGATGGTGCATTTTCATTAAAGGACTGTATCACAATTCTGCATATTGTCAGAAACACATTATTTTATTTGTCAAGGGCTTATTTTCTCTTTGCTAGCGAAAGACAGGTAAAGAATTTGTTCCTCTCCTATGTGCTCAGCATGTGTGACCTGTTGTGTTTTGTTTAGTTGTGTGGAGAGTTTGCAATGAAATTCTTTAAAACCATTGTTAATTATACAATAAATTGAAGTTAAGGAGGGTTCTGTACCTCTGATCAATAATATAATAGACATAGGAAAACTTAAAATGGAGAATAAAGCAAAGAAGAAGTACTAAGACCTAGACCAGATTTAAAAGCTCTTTTCAGCTTCCTTGGAACATCCGGTCTTTTAGTTTGATGATGAGCACAGTGCATTGTGTAAATTATTGTGGAGCATTTTGCAGAGTCAGTGAAGTGCTATGGGAATAATGTCAACATGAAGGACACCGAGGTCAGAAATTAGCCTGTATCAGGGAACTTTTGCCTACAAACAGATTTTTATTTGTAAAAAATGAGCTGAGGGTTATTAGTAAACTGAATACTTTAGAGTCAACAAATATATTCTGACTATCTATGAAGTGCAAACATGAGCTAGATACTGCAGGAGTACTAAACAGTACATTATCTAATATTGATTTTTAAATGTAAAATAAAAATGAACCAAAATCAGTATGTCCTTTTTGGAAACTGATTATGGTGTTAAAGTGACATCTAATTGCATCTAGTACTGGACTCAAAAACTATAGTAGAGGGCTCCCCTGGTAGTGCAGTGGTTAAGAATCCGCCTGCCAATATAGGGGACACGGGTTCAAGCCCTGGTTCGGGAAGATCCCACATGCCACGGAACAACTAAGCCTGCGTGCTGCAACTACAGAAACCTGTGTACCTAGAGCCCATGCTCCGCAACAAGAGAAGCCCGAGCACAACAAAGAGTAGCCTCCGCTCGCCACAACTAGAGGAAACCTGTGTGCAGCAACAAAGACCCAACGCAGACAAAAATAAATAAAAATAAAATAAATTTATAAAAAAAAAATCTGTAGTAGAATTCACTGCTACTCTATCTACCAGATCCCTCCCCACCTTCCAGTTCAACAACTGAGACCCTGAGATATACTCAGGGTACCTAGGGTATATCCAAAAGACACTTGTGAAAGCAAATGTAGTCTTGCTGTTTTATCTTAGAAAATGTGAGCATGTTTTGCATTCTACTCCTCATTTATTTTTATTTTTATTTTTTTTCTTTTTTAAGTAATTTTTATTGGAGTATAGCTGATTTACAATGTTGTGTTAGTTTCTGCTGTACAGCAAAGTGAGTCAGTTATACATGTATACACTCGTTTTTAGATTCTTTTCCCATATAGGCCATTACAGAGTATTGAGTAGAGTTCCCTGTGCTATACAGTAGGTTCTTTTTTTTTTTAATTAGTTTCTGCTTTATAACAAAGTGAATCAGTCATACATATACATCTGTTCCCACATCCCTTCCCTCTTGCGTCTCCCTCCCTCCCACCCTCCCTATCCCAACCCTCCAGGCGGTCACAAAGCACCGAGCTGATCTCCCTGTGCTATGCGGCTGCTTCCCACTCTCTATCTACCTTACGTTTGGTACTGTATATATGTCCATGCCTCTCTTTCGCTTTGTCACAGCTTACCCTTCCCCCTCCCCATATCCTCAAGTCCATTCTCAAGTAGGTCTGTGTCTTTATTCCTGTGTTACCCCTAGGTTCTTCATGACATTTTTTTTCTTAAATTCCATATATATGTGTTAGCATATGGTATTTGTCTTTCTCTTTCTGAGTTACTTCACTCTGTATGACAGACTCTAGGTCTATCCACCTCATTACAAATAGCTCAGTTTCGTTTCTTTTTATGGCTGAGTAATATTCCATTGTATATATGTGCTACATCTTCTTTATCCATTCATCCGATGATGGACACTTAGGTTGTTTCCATCTCTGGGCTATTGTGAATAGAGCTGCAATGAACATTTTGGTACATGTCTCTTTTTGAATTATGGTTTTCTCAGGGTATATGCCTAGTAGTGGGATTGCTGGGTCATATGGTAGTTCTATTTTTAGTTTTTTAAGGAACCTCCATACTGTTCTCCATAGTGGCTGTACCAATTCACATTCCCACCAGCAGTGCAAGAGTGTTCCCTTTTCTCCACACCCTCTCCAGCATTTATTGTTTCTAGATTTCTTGATGATGGCCATTCTGACTGGTGTGAGATGATATCTCATTGTAGTTTTGATTTGCATTTCTCTAATGATTAATGATGTTGAGCATTCTTTCATGTGTTTGTTGGCAGTCTGTATATCTTCTTTGGAGAAATGCCTATTTAAGTCTTCTGCCCATTTTTGGATTGGGTTGTTTGTTTTTTTGCTATTGAGCTGCATGAGCTGCTTATAAATTTTGGAGATTAATCCTTTGTCAGTTGCTTCATTTGCAAATATTTTCTCCCATTCTGTCTACTCCTCATTTATATTTGTTTATATATAAAATGTTTCTAATTAGTTAAAATAAATAATTATTCTTCACAAACTGTTGTAAATTTGTCCTGTGGCATCATGTATCTCCTAGCATAATTCAAGGAACTCTAAGAGTATGCATAATTTAGTTTGAAACACATGATTCTCCAGGATAGACATGCTCATAAAAAAAAATCAGCTATAATTTGTTTTACAGCATACTATTTCCCTTTTATTTTTCATTATACCATTTGAGATTGCTTCCTGTGAAGTAATTGTATGTATAATCATGATGTATATCTTTGGCAGCCTAATAAGTAGAACAGAAAGGAACAATGAGCATATTTGTTATATAGAGCTTGTTTTATGTTGTCAGTGGTAGCTACTTAAGAAAGATCTGTTGCTTTGACTTGAACTATTAACACATAAAAATATTTGTTAACCTGTCTCCTGGGTAGAAAATTTAAAACAACTTGCAAAAATTAAAATATATCTACGAAATGCAAACATTTTTATTGTTGTATATCATGGTAATAAAAAGGTACTATTTCTTTGCTAATGACTTAGAAATAATGATGATATTTAATAGCCAACCTAGTTGAACTCACATGAAATTAATGTGACTACCCATCTGGTAGATGATAAATCACAATGTTTTATATATATATATATATATATATATATATATATATATATATATATATATATATATATATATATATATATATATATATATATATATATATATATATATATATATATATATATATATATATATATATATATATATATATATATATATATATATATATATATATTTGAAGCAATAAGGAAACCCCCAAAACTCCTAATCAAGATAATCTGGGAACAATTCCAAGAATCCAGAACTTGAATGTGATTATAATTTAGGCAACAGAAAACTAATCAACTTTATTATATACTGTTTGGAAAAAGACTGTGTATGTAAATGGGCAAGAATTATACTAGAAAAGTTATTCTCAAAAGTGGTTGACAACCCCCTGTCTGGCTTCCAGGGATTCCTGATGGGCCAAGAGCTGATACATAATTAAATCTTTTTCTTTTCAGTTCTTATAGATCAATATCATACAATTTCATAAGCTTTATTTTTATATATAAAAGTATGCTTTTTTAGAAATCAGTAGTAAGATTTAGAATATCTGGACCAATTAGCATAGTACTAGAGTTACTGAGTATTCTAATTCAGTATTGTACTAATAAGTTCTTAGAGTACATAATTATAATATTACATGGCCATTATGAAACGCTTGGCAATTGTGCAAAGCCTTCAGGGGAGTCCTTAAAAGTTTTAAGAAGGATGCTTCATTTCTCTGCATCGATCAGTGCTTTCTCATTTTGGTAATGCGGTTCAATTGCTGTTATCATTAGTTTTACATCTGTTTATCATTTTCTTCTTTGGTCATGGTTTTAATGTTATTTTCCTTCTTTCTAATTCCTTGTTATTACTGAGGTTTTTTTGTTTGTTTGTTTTTTTCTTCACAAAAAGTGAGAATGCATGCACCTTTGGATATGTTGACCTAGGAGGGCTGGTCAACAGAGGAGCCTAAAGAGCCACTAAGTTAGCATTGTCCAGAGATTAAATTTGCAGAACATAGTTCCTAGTCAATAGAAAAATTCATTCTGTATTGGAGCAGGGATGATATACTGGGCTTTGTTTTGGCCTATGTAAAATAGTCCTCCATCATATGCACTTCCCTTGGTTGTGATTCCATGTTCACCAAGTAACCCTCTAATTATTCATTTAATTTCCTGGGGTTTCTGAAATTACTTGTGCCTAGTAGAGGCACAAGTATTACAGCAATTGAAAAGGATTGTCTACTGTTATAAATTAATTGACAGTCTGCTTTATAAACATACTTTTCATGTGAATCTGACTCTGCCAGTTTGACAAGGGTCAGATCTTAAGCAGTAGAAAGTCACTAATGGTGCCATTTGCCAAACAGTCATCTAACAATTTCTGTTGATATCTGGACATATTGTTATCTATTATCAACCTATAAGAATTTTCATTTACTATGAACCATGATAAAAGTATGAATGCTAATATAATTTTTAAAAACGTTCTTATGAAAAGAAACCCACCAGTGCAACAATCTTTATATGTTCCCATTGGTATCATTTAGTTTGTGAATTGTTCCTCACACCTACCCCAGCCATTTATCTAACTCTACTCTAGAAATGTTAAATCCTTCCCTAAACTCTAAACCACTTGGAGTTTGTTCTGATTGACTAATATTATTAGAGGTATCTGATAAGGATTTGTTTTATGTTTAGTGTTTTTTCCTTCACCAAGAGTCAGTTGAAAAAGTCAGTGGTTCTGCTTTCTGAAGGCATTCACCAAAATACAATTCTAGCATTATGAGTATAAAAGTATTTTGATATTTCATATGACTTAGAAGCAATAATATTTCATACTGAATCAATATAGTCCTAAAGTTATAAGAATTGACCACTCAGCATGTGCTGACTGACTTCCAGTTTTGACTTTCTTTGACGATGCAATTTCAGAATTTGAAAGTTGTTCACACTCCATTTAACATTATAGCTAAATAGAATTACAATCTTCTTGAAATAAAGCCCTATCAGAGATAAGTTTTTAAATGGAGCAGATATCTCTTGGAGTTATTGATTACATTCTCCTCAGGGATCCATTCCATCTCCCATTTGAGGTCTGTCTTTTATCACTTTGGATAGCATTTTGGAAGAATAAATACACAAATAATAGAAGGGTTATTTTCTGGAATGTGGTGGCATTTGTCATGTTTTAGATTCATATACCATAGCCTCATTCATTTGTCATATTACCCTTTTAAATATGGACTCATCAGCCTTACACCAAAGTTAAAATATCAGCTACACATAAATATCCCAAAGTTCAAAACGGAATTTGGTGGTAGTGATAGGAACTCTAAAGATATTGGTTCTCCTCAGGTCATTCTTCAAATATGTATTCTCCCTTTAACTCTACTGAAAAAGAATCCTCTAAGAGGATGGGGATTTAGTAATTCTAGTCTGTATGAAATTCATTCATTATTTAACCCTCATGATTTATTACCTCAAATCCTTGTTCTCTACTCTTCTTTTACCTTTTATTCACATTGTAAGGCACTCTGGTTCCTTTCCAGGGCATATTTTCTGGCAAAGTATTAAAATACATATATATAGTTTAGTAAAGTGCTGTGTTCTCCCTTCAACTACTCTCCTGGATGATTAATTAGAGGGCCTTCCAAGTTGACAAACTTTGAAAGTTCAAGAAAAAGAGAGAATCACAGAAGCTAGACAGAGAAAGATAAGCAAACTAATGCCAGAAGTTTTGTAAAACCAATAACAACCAAAAAAAAAAAAAAAAAAAAGGAGATTGGTTCAAGATGGTGGAGTAGAAGGACATGTGCTCACACCATCTTGCAAGAGCACCAGAATCACAACTAACTGCTGAACAATCATTGACACGAAGACACTGGAACTCACCAAAAAAGATACCCCATGTCCAAAGACAAAGGAGAAGCCACAGTGAGACGGTAGGAGGGGCCCAATCACAATGAAATCAAATCCCATAACTGCTAGGTGGGTGATTCACAAACTGGAGAACACTTATACCACAGAAGTCCACCCACTGGAGTGAAGGCTCTGAGCCCCACGTCAGGCTTCCGAACCTGGAGGTCCGGCAATGGGAGGAGGAATTAATAGAGAATCAGACTTTGAAGGCTAGCGGGATTTGATTGCAGGACTTCGACAGGACTAAGGGAAAGAGAGACTCCACTCTTGGAGGGCACGCACACAGTAGTGTGTGCATCAGGACCCAGAAGAAGGAGCAGTAACACCATAGGAGACAATGTTACCTTCATTCCCAAGATTGGAGTAGAAGGATTCCTCCATGGTGAATGGTTTGAGTCTAGAGCTAATTACATTGTATTTTAACTGTTCATTTTCCTGTCTCCCCCACACCAAACAGTGTATTCCTTTAGGGCAGGCAATGTGCCTTTTGCCTATGTATTCATGTTGCTTAGAGCAGTGTCTAGCACACTATAAATGCTCAATAAATGTTTACTGAATGAATACTTACATTCTAGAAATGTGTACACAGTTTATTATTTCCCCAGAGTGGATGTTTGGAATCAGCTAAATTCACAGATTCATTTAACAAGTTTTACAGATGGAGATTAATCTCTGAGGGAGTTAGCAACTGGCAAAATTTACATTTGTAATCACTCTATTGAGATTCTGTTGGTGGTAGGGTGGTGGGAGTAGAGGAGATGAACAAAAGTTGTACATTTTATAAGCTTTAAAGTGTGACTTCAGAGAGCTGATAACTCCCTTTTTGGTTGCAGAAATTTAGCAGCATTATATTTCCTGAATGGTTCTCTGAGAAAAAATTGAGTTCCATCTTTGGCCCAAGGTTCACTTAAATAAGAAAATATGTGAAGGAGCAACTAAGATTAAGTCCATATTTTCAGAAGAATGATTTTGACTTCATAAAGTTAGAGACAGATATGGAAAGCTAGATATAGTTTATAGAAAGCTATCAATACTATGCTAACCACAAATAGACAAAAATGAAGAACAATTTTGTGGATTCATTCTAGAACAAGGTTTGTTGAATATCACACAACTGTGCTGATGGAATAGGTCTATTTTTCTAATCCTTGCCTAATTCTGCCCTGGCAGGTTCCAGAGATTGTTGGTTTTAAGAAAGAAATGCAGAAGCTATTGTAACTTTCCTCCTGAGCCACAAACTCTCTGGATCCACAGTCTAATGCAGGTTGTAGTTCAGAATATCTTTCCCTGGCTTTGCTACAGACAAAGACTCTATCCTTTGAACAAAGTTTAATCAGGCTCCTGTGAGTCCTCTTTTTGACAAGACCTCACCCTTGAACTCTGTCCTTGGCCTATTTATTCCAGTATTAGCAAGAATCCTGCTGAGTCAGTTTAATGAAAATCACCCAAGCTAGATATCTGATCAAATTCCTCATCCCCTCACCCTCAATATGTTTTCATACTAGCCTGCCTTCAGCTAAAATCTTGTTATGTCAGTTTAACCAAAGTCCTCCTACCTCAGAGGTTTCCTCTTATTAATTTTCCATCCACTGACTCCCACCTTACTTTTTGGCTATAAATTCCTTCTTGTCCTTGTAGGAGTTGATCTCAATCTCTCTCCTCTACTACAGAAAAACCCACTGTAGTAGCCCCCTCCCGAATAAAAATCTGCCTTACCATCTTTAACAAGTGTCATGAATATTTTTTTATTTAGCACTATCATACCCAATTTTGAGGATTTAGATGGTCAGGCTATTTTATTAAATAAGGTTATAGATCCACAAAGTAAATAACCATTATTCTGTCTACCTAATGAAGCTTTTCTAAATAACTAGTAATAATTAATGATAACTAGGGATTTGTAAGGTAAGAGAACACTACAGAGAAAGGAAGAGCATAGAGCTAGGACACTTAGAACTTTAGAGAGTGACAGGCAATTATGATCACAATACCAGAGGTACAAACAACAGTCAATAAAGAAGAGGGTAAAGTCAGTGTTGGAAATATCCAGGAAGAGGTGGCAGGGAACAAGCTTTTAAGGTTGGATTCCAGTAAGAAATTCCTAGGGTAATTGGCAAAAAATAGAAGGAAGGAAAACACAGGGATTTGAGAATAAGGCAACAGAATCAGTGTACAAATTTAGAGTGGTATCAGTAGCTAGATTGATCGTGAATTCCTGAAATTTTGGTCTAAAACACCTTTCTATTCACCCTGACCAGGAAGTGCATTGGCTCCAAAACCAAGAGAAGAAAGTAGTTAATATTTCTTAGCTGTAAAGTTTAAAATAATTCAGTGACAGGAAGCCCATCATATCATTTTATACCCTCCTCCCCAAGGTACACAAAACAAGGTGGATGACTGATCCCTTTACCCCATGACTCACTGTGGGGGATTGGAAGGTCCGGTGGCCTCCTGGTAGACTTTCCTTAGACCAATGCTTATCTTCTGATTGATGTGCCCTAATACATTTTTCTTCTATGTGGAGCTCCAGATGTCCTGTCCATTGGCTGTTCTCAATGTCATAAGGTCTTTCTTCTCTGAGATAACTCCTAAGGTGTTAGGCTCATCATATGTCTTCTTAGAATGATGTTTGGCATTTCTGATGTTGCCTTCCTCCATGTACAGGTGGCCAATATCCTATATCCATTGACTGCTTCTACAGGATGCTGGTCAGCATCACCAAAATCTCTCTTTCCGAATACTGCTTGTGACTGTCTCCCACCACCTTTCCAGGATAGCCAGTACCAATGCTCCCACTGAACCCTCTAGTGGCAACTATAGAAACATTCAGGTTTTTCAGGGATTAGCTCACTTAAATTAACTCAGTACCCTTTGATTTAGCCCAGGCAATTAAATCTAAGCCAAAGCAGAATGTAAGCCTATTGAATGTTTCCTGGTCTCCCAATGAACTCTCACACCCTCAAATGTAGTTTTTCTGTGGTGTGACAGGGTAAAGTACATTATTTTTTCTCTCAAATTATCTAGTGGATTCGATAACAGGTCCCAAAATATCTCCTCAAAACAAATGACTTAGGTAACTCTAAAAAAGACCTCTCATTTACAGAAGCAAGTGATTTTAAAGCATCAGGTTTTACTTTTGTTTGTTTGTTTTTGTTTTTTTGCGGTACGTGGGCCTCTCACTGTTGTGGCCTCTCCCATTGTGGAGCACAGGCTCCGGACGCACAGGCTCAGCGGCCATGGCTCACGGGCCCAGCCACTCCGTGGCATGTGGGATCTTCCCGGACCGGGGCATGAACCCATGTCCCGTGCATCGGCAAGCTGACTTTCAACCACTGAGCCACCAGGGAAGCCCTAAAGCATCCGTTTTTTAAAGTAAATATGTGAGGTGATAAAGGTGTTAATTCAATTGGGGGGATCTTTTTCACAACGTATACATATATCAAATCATCATGTTGTATACTTTAAATATCTTATAATTTTATTTGTCAACTATACCTCAGTTAAGCCAGAAAAATATCAGTTATTTATTAAAGCACTATTCATTTACTGAAATGCCTCCAATAATAAGTCAGAAAGATCCTCCACATTTTTTTAAATTTTTATTTTATATTGGAGTATGGTTGATTTACAATGTTGTGTTAGTTTCAGGTGTATAGCAAAGTGATTCAGTCATACATATACATATATCCATTCTTTTTCAGATTCTTTTCCCATGTAGGTTATCACAGAATATTGAGCAGAGTTCCCTGTGCTATACAGTAGGTCCTTGTTGATTACCTATTTTATATATAGTAATGTGTATATGTTAATCCCAAACTCCTAATTTATCCCTCACCCCTGCCCCCACCTTTCCCCTTTCGTAAACATAAGTTTGTTTTCAAAGTCTGTGAGTCTGTTTCTGTCTTGTAAATAAGTTCACTTATAGCAAATTTTAAGATTCCATATATAAGTGATATCATATGATATTTATCTTTGTCTGACTTACTTCACTTAATATGGTTGCTGCAAATGGCATTATTTTATTCTTTCTTATGGCTGAGTAATCCTCCACATTTTCAATAGCTACAGCCTCGTATTATGATCACTGATATTAAGAATGGTAATGTTGAAGCCTTTTATAAGCTTCAATATTTAATGAAATATTACTAAGCATGTTAATGCAAAGGAGGTACAGTGAGTTCAACGTAAGCTTGTAGAGTTTTTTTCAATCAGAGAGGGAGAGAAAATGTGGTTGGGATGGTAGAAGAAGGAGCAGTTACTCACAATTGGGGCCAGGGCTGGGGCGATTGGGAAGACTCTGTGGAAGAGGTGATAAGTAAGTTGAGCTTTGCAGATTAAGTCATATTTTCATGGGTGAAGGAAGCAGAGAGAGCATTTGAGGTTGAGTGAACAGCATGAGTAAAGTCACTGGGGGAGTGAAATTTCATGGTGAGTAATTTAATTTAGCTAGGGCCTAAAAACACATGAAGAAAAATATTATCTTAAAGATATAAAGAAAAGTTGGGGCCAGATCACAGAGAATACCCATGGAATAGAATAGAAATCTACCCAACATGACAGATTTTCAAAGAATTGAAATTGCCTCTATTTTCTTTTTCTGAATGCATCTTGATCTCAAGCCCTCACACCTGCTGATAGAAGAAAAGAATATGGACTTAGTCAAAGGCTATCTAAACTTTTAATTTCCAGAACAATCTATTTTATGTAAATATCAAGCCAATTCAATGTGAAGGCTGCCTGTCGGTATATATTTTCTCTTTGGAGGGTTATCTTTCTCTTCTCTTCCTTCTTAGGGCAGTGTCTGGATGCACAGGAAACTGTATGTGTCCTTACAGCATGGGGAAAAACCTCAATTCCCCATGCTGTCTTCTGAGTCTTCTTTGGCCTCTTACCAAAATTCTCCTTATCATGTCTGGTCACTAGTAAGCATTGGATGGTGCCTGCTGAAGTGTTACTTGCCAGAGTTTCCATTCATGAATCTGTACCCTATGCATCCTCCTTGTCCAGACCCCACACCTTTGGCTTTTTCAGGAGTTCTGCTACCTTTCTCTAAGGTGTGTGGGGAATTCTGGATTTCCTGTATATCTCTACACCTTTATTAATGCAACTCCATTACTCGAGAGAAAAAGTACAAGATGGATACCAGTTATTTTGGAGGTAGAGTAAATAATACTTCATGGCTGAGGGAGAGGTTGAAGTTGATTTTGAGCCTCTTTTACTAGAATAACTAGGATGATGCTATTGCCATGATCTGAGTTAGGAAACACAGTTTAGGAACAGGTAATGGAGTAGGGAAAGTGATACTGGATTGGACATGGTATGGTTTTTCAGCCAGTAGAAAAAGCATGAGGAGTTACAAAGCAATCACTTGGAAATTAAACTGTGGAATTTGGGGGCAAGATTGAGGCTGGAGATACAGATTTGAGAGTCAGCAATGCTAGGATATTAAAATTATAGAAGTAGATCATGTTGTCAGAAAGAGAATATGGGCCAAGCAGAACACAGAACCAAGCAATAATAGAATTTTGAGAGATGCTTAAATTTAAAGAGTGAAAGTAGGGTAAAGAGGATCCAGTTAAAGAGACTGAGGGAAAATTTAAATTAGAAGGAGAAACAGGAGATAAGAGTGCCACACAAAGCTTAAAAAGGAGACAGACAAGGAGAAACCACAAAAGACAATTAATAATGGCTATTACTGATCTTTGAGAAGGTTGTTTCATTGGCATGGCATCAAGATGTAAGTAAATGGTTTTGAAAGGTAACTAGTGAGAGAGAGCTTCTTTGCAAGAAGGAAAACTGGAAGGGGAAAAATAAAGAGAAGTAAAGTTAAGGGAACTTACTTTTTGTTAGGGTGGAAAAGACTTGAGCTGCTTGAAAGTACTTGTAGGTAGAGGGTAAGCTTGCATGGAATGTGAAAATTGAAGATAGAGGAGAGAAAAAATGGACAACTGATGATGTGAGTTATCAGAGAATACAGTATTAGGATGGGAAAATGAGCACTGGAGAAGAGGTTAGCCTTTTCAAGAAAGAGAGTTCCCTTTTTCTCCCTCTTTGAGACAAGAGCAGAAGAGTTTAGGATCAGGAAGATATGGAAAAATTTTCAACCACAGAAGAGTCAAGGTATCTCAATCCTTAGTTAAGTATAATACATTTTAAAGTCTTTCTGCCTAATCAAAGATTTAGAGTATTCAGTTTATTATCATAGAAGTGGAAGCATATGAGTTGGAGTACTTGATAAGTATATATAGGAAATTTACAGACACATTCCTGTTGGGAAAGACAGTTACTTGTGTGTAGTTTTTTGACCTGTGCAGTCACATAAGAATATTTGTGCCTTTGGCCTGGAACATTTCATTGCAAAGAGATAAAGAGGTCTCAAACCTATGCTGGGCGTATTTCTATGTCTGGGAATATCTTTCCCTGTTTCCTGTTCTGGGCTTGATATGAACTTATTTGTTCTCCTTAAGCTCCTGTGTAATATGGTACCTGGCCAACCCACTGCTGTATCTGTTCTTTAAGGTGAGGGACAGGGTCCTTCCTTTTCAAGACAAAAGTAGTTTGTGTAAACCATCTCCCTTTGGCTGTGGGGTGAGACCCACTGGACAGGGGAGACCAACACTCACTATAGAAGTTGATCTTGCTCTGGCACTTCTCTATGTGAGTGAAGCATTGTTCCATCCAGTGCCCATGGCATTCATGTCTGTCTTGATGACCCTGACACCTGCACACCATGCAGTGGGTTGACATCCTGGGACTGCTGCTCCTGGTGGTAGGCAACAGGTGTCACTTGCTTGACAATTCCAGCCTGGTCAGTCTTTTAAAAAGAAAGTGACTTATCAACGCTTGCTGTATATGATAATGTTTCCCTGAGAGCCAGACACATTTTGGGACCTTGCTACAGTCTTCTTGGTCCAGATTTTTAGCTGAAATTGCATTTCCCGAGATCAATTTCTTTTATGGGTTACTCTGGTGATATGCGACATCTCTGAAATAATAGAAATGAATGTTTCCCTTTGAAAAGAATAACGTGTTACTCGTACCAAGACTTATGGTGTAAGATACTGGAGTGCACCGATGAAGTTCTAAATCAACATTGATAGAGCTTCACTCATGCTGAAAAGTTATCTTTGCAGTCATTGAGAGGTTGTGTGTGTATTGGTGGGAGGAATAAAGAGAGGGAGGGGAAATATTACTATAATCTAGGGTTGTGTATGTCAAAAGATTTAACATGTTCTTTTTTTCTGTACTTTCTGGGGTTTGTTGGTTAAACCCACAAATAGCCTCCATTTCTAGATTGGTCATTATTGTTAGACAATAGACTATGTAGATGTGCATACATTAACTCATTTTCTCCTCAAATAACACTGCAAGGTAAGCATTATCTTCCTGAGGTTTACAGTGGTTAGGTAACTTGCCTAAGGTCACAGACTGGTAAGGAATAGTCAAGTTTTGAATACAAATCTATGTGACTTCAAAGTTTATGCTCTTATCCAATATTCTATCCCATTCTTTCTAAGGCCTCATTAATCATCATAATTACCTTGAAAGCTTTAGAAATGAAGATTCTCACATAAACCAAGTATGAGAACTTCTGTGCTATATTAAGGAGGAAAGAAAGACCAGCACTATACACCATCCTACTGCCACCTCCTCATCACCACACAACACCACAAAATAACAACATCAAACAAAGAAATCAATTAAATCCTGTGGGTAATGGTTGAAAGTGTAGTCCAAAGAACAGTGATAACATTCTGGGACCTTGTTGTTCTGGTGGAATCCTAGCCAGATTTCTATTTAAAAGATTAATTTTTCTACCATTTGTTGTTGAGAAAATAAAAAAAAGATCCTTCTGCTATATACACGTTGTCAAGATGAGAGCACAAAAACAAGAGAATGAAGACCAATGTTTTAAGTAGGTTTAGACATCCTACTTAATAAGATATGACTGGGCTTCCCTGGTGGCGCAGTGGTTGAGAGTCTGCCTGCCAATGCAGGGGACACGGGTTCGTGCCTCGGTCCGGGAAGGTCCCACATGCTGCAGAGCGGCTGGGCCTGTGAGCCATGGCCATTGAGCCTGTGCGTCCAGAGCCTGTGCTCCACAACGGGAGAGGCCACAACAGTGAGAGGCCCGTGTACAGCAAAAAATAATAAAAATAATTTTTAAAAAAAGATATGACTAAGAATTTAAGAATGTCTGTGTTAAGACCTTGGATGGTGTTACAGTTGCTAGAATAGCATGGTTTTCGTAGGTTCTTATAACTTCAGAAAGCCCAATTCATTCTGTTGAAATAGTACTTTCTCTTCTCATTAAATTCTCCTTGAAACTATTCTGTGAAACATAAACTACAACTTCCTATTCAAAAGTTAGTACTACTCTCTTAGCTCCATTGAGCTAAAATAGATAGGTTGGTAAGTAGGTAGGTAGGTAGGTAGATAGGTAGATAAATAGATTGATGGATGGATGATAGATCAGTTTTCAACAGAGCAAAGTATTACTGACTTTTGAATAGAAAGTTGTAGTTTAAATTTCACAGAATAACTATATATAGTGTGTGTCTGTGATTTATATATTTTAACATAACCAGAAGTTAAGTGGACTTGTAAATTGTGGCCTCCTCAGACTACTATCATATTAAAATTGAGAGCTGTACCTTGATTTGGTTCTACGTGGCTAGAGACGAAAAGCAATAGGATTCGGCAAAGCGCCTATTAAATGATTAATTTTTTCCCATTCTTTCAAGGTTCTGGATTATAATGTGTATCATATAATTATATAACACCATCATTTGTGCTTGAGGAATCATCTAGTGACTATTTGTCATTTAAAATTTCTTGAGAGAGTCTCTATTAAAGGTGGTTGCCTCACCCACAGAACAACATGGGCATATCTCAGTCTATGATAGGTAAGAGAAGGAAATATTTTTAAACAAGTTATTTAGAAAAAAAGTTCTTGTTATCTCTAACATCATACCAAAGAGTCATTCATTAAATACGTATTTATTGAGATATTACTCTGTTACCGGCACTGTATCAGGAAAACTAGATCTAGGGCTTTTTAATCACCTGGTGCCTAATCACAATCCTTCTGTACTCTTGAATGGCATTTCCACTTTACCATTGTTGGGATTATTGTACCTAAGCCTGAATTTACAGCTAATGCCAGGAAAGAGTCTGTTTTCTCCTTGTTTCAAGCTTGAACTCAATTGCAGAGTGCCTGCAGAAAGAGGAAAGAAGAATTTTCAACCTTTTCTTTATGGTGTAGGAGAGGAATTAGCATAGACTTTCAGAGATGGAAGGTGACCATGAGAAATCTTGTTGCCTTACAAAGTAAGGGTTAAAAAAAGGACGTAAGCACTTTATTCACTCTTATACTCATTTCCAAGGAAAACATTGGATTTTTGTGCTGCTACACATACACTCACAGTTTGCTGTAGCTCTTTGTCTCTTTCCTGAAAAATAAGGAGATTTATGTTTTATTTGACAGACCAGTGTTGTACTTTTTCTATATAAAACTGGAGGTAAATGCTAGTTTTTGGTTTAATTTCTCATCTCAGGAAACAAGATGACTTATTTGACAGCAATGGACTTTGGGAGGGTGAGCAGATGATAAGTAAACTGAAGAATAGACTGGGACATGTAAACCAACCTCTCAGTAGACACATTTCTGTTTTACCTCTGCATGAATCACTGTGGGCAACAACAAAGAAAACACTCAGTTTGAAAAACAAACAACCCAATCCAAAAATGGGCAGAAGACCTAAATAGACATTTCTCCAAAGAAGATATACAGATTGCCAACAAACACATGAAAGAATGCTCAACATCATTAATCATTAGAGAAATGCAAATCAAAACTACAATGAGATATCATCTCACACCAGTCAGAATGGCCATGATTAAAAAATCTACAAACAATAAATGATGGAGAGGGTGTGGAGAAAAGGGAACCTTCTTGCACTCTTGGTGGGAATGTAAATTGATACAGCCGCTATGGAGAACAGTATGGAGGTTCCTTAAAAAACTACAAGTAGAACTACCATATGACCCAGCAATCCCACTACTGGCCATATACCCTGAGAAAACCAGAATTCAAAAAGAGTCATGTACCAAAATGTTCATTGCAGCTCTATTTACAATAGACAGGACATGGAAGCAACGTAAGTGTCCATCAACAGATGGATGGATAAAGAAGATGTGGCACATATATACAATGGAATATTACTCAGCCATAAAAAGAAACGAAATTGAGTTATTTGTAGTGAGGTGGATGGACCTGGAGTCTGTCATACAGAGTGAAGTAAGTCAGAAAGAGAAAAACAAATACCGTATGCTAACACATATATATGGAATCTAAAAACAAAAACAAAAACAAAAAATGGTCATGAAGAACCTAGGGGAAGGATGGGAATAAAGACGCAGACCTACTAGAGAATAGACTTGAGGACACAGGGAGGGGGAAGGGTAAGCTGGCACAAAGTGAGACAGTGGTATGGACCTATACACACTACCAAATGTAAAATAGATAGCTAGTGGGATGCAGCCGCATAGCACAGGGAGATCAGCTCGGTGCTTTGTGACCATCTAGAGGGGTGGGATAGGGAGGGTGGGAGGGAGGGAGATGCAAGAGAGAAGAGTTATGGGGATATATGTATATGTATATGTATAGCTGATTCAGTTTGTTATAAAGCAGAAACTAACACACCACTGTAAAACAATTATACTCCAATAAAGATGTTAAAAAAAAAAGAAAATACTCAATTTGAGGCAGTGATGGAGTAAAATCCCCTAAAGTAAGGCTCCTGAATATCTCTTTTAAAATTCATTTGGAGGCTACTTCATAGCTTTCTTCAAGGTCCTAGTTTGGGAACCATTTAATAGGAAATTCCCTTTAAAATATGTTTGACACTCTCCCATGTGAGAGGAAGAAACAGATACTGGCATTATATTAAATTACTTAATATTGAAAACTACTATAGAAGATCCATATCTGATTTTTCAGAATTTGGCAGTATAAAGCCAGGTATTCTTTTCTGTAACTTCTAATAATTATACTAATAACTACATTAATATTAATAATGATACTGTGAATAGATAATATTTTTTGTCCACTTACTGTGTCAGGCACTGAATGGAATGCTTTACATCCTATGTCTCATTTAATATTTATAAGAACCAAACAAGAAGTTTTTAACTTTGCTTTTACAGATGAGAAAACTGAGGTTCAGAGAATTTCATTTGACAAGGTCATACAGCCAGCCAATAGTATTGACAGGATTTGAATCCAGGTTTTTCTGACTTGAGATTTGTTTTTTAAGTACTGTGTTTTCCTACCTCCTTATAGTTTTATACTATTATGTTAATTCAATATTTCTAAAATTTCCTTCCCCTCCTTATTTTTTATATTTTAAATAATTGCTTCAATCAGAAATCAGGCGAAAGAGAAGTATCATGACTTTCTTTGGAACCAAAGGATGATTATGAGAAATCTATGCCATATACGACTGGCAACATCCTAATACGTACTTGATTTTTGGGGTGTGCAGCCCTGGTTACCACATAATAGTTCCTCCTTATTTTAAAGGCATACAGCCCAGGACTCTAAAATAAATCTCTATAATACCAGCTATGTTAGAGCTTCAAAGAAAAACAGAAGGTATCAAGACCAGAACTATATACCTCAACTCCAAAGTAGAATTAGAAAGTCTTTTACTCTACTTCAGTATAGAAGTGAGGCAACTACCAGTTTTCTTGTTCTACCTGTAACTTTAAATCTTGAGAGTAGTGATCCAACTTTAAGTGACTAAGAGTTTTTCAAACTGTGCCTTTTCAGGATCTGATCTATTCCTACTTTTTTTTTAGCTTCAGACATTATCCTATAAGCATAGTTTCCAAACAGCCTATCTTAAATCTGATTAATTGTCATTTGATAGAGATGTTGATATGGGCTCTAGTGTCTGACCCTACTGTAGACTATATATAAAGTTGCTACCCAAAGAATAAGTCTGGATGTGATTTCTGGAGGACTTCATGAAGATCACCATAGCTATCTGAGTCACATGCTCAATTCTAGAACCAAGCTTATCCTTAGGAAAGTACTCAACATTCATAAGTCAGGTAGATAAAATCGAACTTTCAGCAAACTATGAAGGAAAGCACTCTCTAAGTAGAAGAACAATTTTCTCTGTCAAGGAGAAAAATCAATGGCAATTTTTCATTGTTTTTCAGTTATTGGCATATATCCTAGGATGACATTAGCTAATCATTGGAGACAAAATCCATGAGGGCTAAACTCTTACATGTAGGGTGGAATTATCTATATCAGACTCTCCAGTAATTGGCTAGCATTAGTAACCAGCAGTGTGCTGAACTCTGGACATACAGATTGTAGGAGTTATTTGCATATGGATGTTGGTTAAAACCATGGGTATGAGTGAGACTGCTTATGGACAATGTCTAGAGCAAAGGGGGAAAGCAGAGCAAGTCTATAAGAAAACCCTGTTGGAAAGTAACATTTAATTGATGAACAGGAGAAAAGGTACTAAAGAGATTAGGAAAGAACAATCATGATAGGCATAAAGAGAAAGAAGATTGTGATGCTACGGATATCAAAGGAAGCATTTCAAAATGGAGGGAGGTGTCAACAGGGTCAAAGGCTATAGAGAAGTCAAGTAATAACTCAAAATAATGACTCAAGCTATGACAATTTAGATTAGTCAATTGGTTACCCCAAAGTAGAATTATAGGGACATATGTCATAGTGTAATGGTATGAGCAGTTACAAACAGGTGAGAAAATGCATATCATATCTGAGGAAAGAACATTTGTAAGATTAGGGATTAAAGTTGGTAGAGGGTTTTGGTAATGGTAAATATTTGAAAAATGACTAGCAGTCACTGTCCTGGGCTCTGGGAGTAAAGCAATGAACAAAACAGATGAAGTTCCTGGACTCTTGGGACTTATACTCTTGGAAAAGAGGAATAAAAAATTTTAAAAAACATTTGTCAGGCAATGAATTGGCAATTGAATATATGTATCTTGAATTCAAGTCGAGATATATGTATATCTTGATCTTTAAAGAGGTCAGGCTGGAAATATAAATTTGAAGGTAATCATCCTATAGCTGTTATGTATAGTTGTGGAATTAAGTGAGTCCAGTTAAATAGTGTGCTTGAATAGAAAAGAGAAGAATATGAAGGGCTGAGCCTTATCTCTTTGCCTTTAGAAATCTGGAAGGAGAAGAAATATCATGGAATGAGAATGAAATGATGTGGGCAATAAAGATGGAGGGGTCCCAGGAGTGTATACTGAGGGAAGTGTTTTGAGGAAGAGGAAGTAATAAACAATGTCAAATGATGTTAATAGGTTCAGTGAAACAGAAGTTCAGAACTGACCATTGAAATTTGAGACTTTGGCCAATTTTGGAGTTGGTCAGAAATAAATAATTTGGGTTAGGAACAACGTACAGGACCTGCTTGATATTGGAAACCACATATTTGAATTGTTTTCTCCAGTGTGCCTCAGTTATGCATGTGTAAACGTGGAGAAGGCAAATTTTAGGATTTGTCCAAGATTGGTGGTTTTGTGGGAAAGAAGCATAAGAAGGCAATAGAACTGAGGGAACTGATGAAATATTAATTTATTAACCTAATGAGATTGACAGCATGATCTAGTTTGTAAAAGGAAGAGAGTGAAGCAAAGAATGTTAATATATTGGCATAAAGTAGAGAAGTTAAGATGCTTGTGTTATCAATAAGGTCAAAGAGTAAGTGCTATGAGAGTGAGATTGCTGAAAGGATAAAAAATTGTGGTTAGAAAGTAGGATAATAGAGTTATAATTTTCAAAGATGTAGCAGGTTTTTTCTGTTTTTTCTGAATTTTTATTGGAATATAGTTGATTTACATTGTTGTATTAGTTTCTGCTGTACAGCAAAGTGAAGCAGTTATACATATACATATATCCACTCTTTTTTAGATTCCTTTCCCATATGGGTCATTACAAAGTATTGAGAAGAGTTCCCTGTGCTATATAGTAGGTCCTTATTAGTTGTCTGTTTTACATATATTGTGTATATGTCAATCCCTATCTCCCAATTTATCCCTCCCCTACACTTTTCCCCCTGGTAATCATAAGTTTGTTTTCTACATCTGTGACTATACTTCTGTTTTGTAAATAAGTTTATTTGTATGATTTTCTAAGATTCCACTTATAAGCAATATCATATAATATTTGACTTTCTGTGTCTGACTACTTCACTCAATCTGATAATATCTACGTCCATCCATGTTGCTGCAAATGGCATTATTTCATTCTTTTTTATGGCTGAGTAATATTCCATTTTATATATATATACACCACATCTTCTTTATCCATTCCTCTGTTGATGGACATTTAGGTTGCTTCCATGTCCTGGCTATTGTAAATAGTGCTGTAATGAACATTGGGGTGCATGTATCTTTTTGATACATACTGTTCTACATAGTGGCTATACCAATTTACATTCCCACCAACAGTGTAGGAGGGTTCCCTTTTCTCTACACCCTCTCCAGCACTTATAGTTTGTAGATTTTTTTATGACGGCCATTCTGACCAGTGTGAGGTGATACCTCATTGAAGTTTTGATTTGCATTTCTCTAATAATTAGTGATGTTGAGCAGCTTTTCACGTGCTTTTTGGCCATCTGTATGTCTTCTTTGGAGAAATGTCTGTTTAGGTCTTCTGCCCATTTCTGATGGAGTTGTTTGTTTTTTTTGATATTGAGCTATGTGAGCTGTTTGTATATTTTGGAGATTAATCTCTTGTCAGTCACTTCATTTGCAGATATTTTCTCCCATTCTGTGGGTTGTCCTTTCGTTTTGTTTATGGTTTCCTTTGCTGTGCAAAACTTTTAGGTTTAATTAGATCCTATTTGTTTGTTTTTATTTTCATTAAATAAATGAAAATTAAAATTAAGTTTCATTTAATTTTCATAGGAGGTGCATCTAAAAAGATCTTGCTGCAATTTATGTCAGAGAGTGCTCTACTTGTTTTCCTCTAAGAGTTTCATAGTATCCAGCCTTACATTTAGGTCTTTAATCCATTTTGAGTTTATTTTTGTATAGGGTGTTAGGGAGTGTTCTAATTTCATTCTTTTACATGTAGGTGTCCAGTTTTCCCAGCACCACTTATTGAAGAGGCTGTCTTTTCTCCATTGTATATTCTTGCTTCCTTTGTCATAGATTAGGTGACCATAGGTGTGTGGGTTTATTTCTGGACTTTCTATCCTGTTTCATTGACCTATATTTCTGTTTTTGTGCCAGTACTATACTATTTTGATGACTGTAGCTTTGTAGTATAGTCTGAAGTGAGGGAGCCTGATTCCTCCAGCTCTGTTTTTCTTTCTCAAGATTGCTTTAGCTATTCGGGGTCTTTTGTGTTTCCATACAAATTGTAAAATTTTTTGTTCTAATTCCGTGAAAAATGCCATTGGTTATTTGATAGGGATTGAATTGAATCTGTAGATTGCTTTGGGTAATATAGTCATTTTGAGTGAAGATAAAGTCCAGGGGATGGTCACAGACTTCAGTATCTGAAGCAGAGTATAGGGAAAGGCACTGAGATTGAAGGGTGGGCAGTGAACTATGGTGCTGTGAAGTTGGGTGTGTCATCCAAAATGAATGTTAAAATCACCCAGAATTATAGCAAGATTTGATATGCAAAGGAAGGTTATGAACTGAGCAGCAACATGTTCAGTGAATCTTGGGGTTGTATTAGGGACCCTGGAAGTCTAATTTCTTCTAACACAATCTTTGATATAACTGTCCTTTTTTTGCTCTATATTTCCAAAGGAAGTTATATCATACTTTTGTGTTGTATCGACACATGCCTATCACTATTTGAAAGGTGAGTTTTTGCATTCTGTAAACTCATGTCCTTTGATTCTTCAAAAGAATTGGAATAATTTAATACTGTTTTCTGTATTGTTTCCTTTTTCTGTATTGTTTTCCTTTGGTTGGATGAAATACATTCTTGATGATTTCCTGAGGTAGGATGCAGAGGAGGTAAATTTTTGAGACCTTGCATGTTTGAAACAATAATCATTTGACATTCATACTTGATTGATAGATTTTTCTGGATATAGAATTCTAAGTGGAAAATCATTTTCCACTTGATTTGGCATTGCTCCAAACTCTTTTAGTTGACACTGTGGTAGTTCTGTGGTCCAAAGCAATTCTGATTTTCCACTCCTTTGACATGACTTGTCTTATTGATAGAAGTTTTTACGATTCTGTCTTTATTTACAGTGTGCTGAAATTCAGTGAAGTGTCCTGGTCTGGGCCTCTTTTCATTTATTTGATGCAGAAGAGAGACATATGATAAGCCCTTTTAATTTAATCACCAACCATGTCCTTCAGTTATGGGAAATATTTTTGGAGTAGCTCTTTGATACTTTCTTCCCTCCTGAGTTTCCATTCTTTCTTGCTAGAACTTGTCAGACTTCTTGGATTGATCCTATAATTTTTGTATAGTACTTTACCTTTTATTTCCTTTTCTCTAAGGAGGCAGCATAGTAGTTATATATATGAGCATTTACTCTGAATCTAGGCTGCCTGCATTCTAAATCTATCTGCAGTATTTACTAGGTTTTGACTTTGAACAAGTTACCTATACTCTCTGTAACTCATTTTTCTCATATGGGAAATTAATAATGCCTATCTTACAGTTTCTTGTGAAGAGAAAATGAATTAATACATGTAAAGTGTTCAAAACAGTGCCTGACAAATTATAAGAGTTATATGGAATTTACTATTGTCATTGTAATTATTAATTTATTGCTTGGATTTTTTTTGGTTCTACCTTCTGTATATGTGTTCATCTTCTCCTTTCACCTCTTGAAAATTTTTTTTAAATTATGGATATTGTTTAATTTCCAAGATATTTTTCTCATTCTCTAATTCCTCTTTTTATATTGCACCCTGTCTTTTTTTTAATGGACATTAAATCTTCTGTCTGTTTCAGGTGTTAATTAGAGGGTTTAAAACTTTTTTTTTTCTTATACTTTCTTGAATTGTCTCTGTCTCTTTTTGTTTCCTATTTCTGTTCGTTCATTTTGGCCTGTGTGTCACATTGGAGGTTGTGGTCAAATGTCTGGTCATTCTTAGCTCTCCACTCATGTTTAAGAGTGAAAAGGGAGCTGAAGTTTATATTTAAGAGTGATACTAAAAAGCTATTTGAAAGCTCTTTGTTCTTCTGTTAGTTAACTGGTAACATTCACTGCAGAGTGATTGTACAGAGACGTGGATATGGGGAGGGTGCTCCCGATTTGTATATGTATGAGGTTTTTAATGTATGAGGTTTTGTCGCTCTGGGGAGGCACTGGTTCTTCAGAGATGAATTCTTTCATCTCTTGCCTGGTTGCTTGTGTTTGGAGAGCCAGAAGGAGTCTGGGCATCTCAATGATCAGTATGAAAACTTTTATTTAATCCCATTGTTTAAAAAAAAAGTTTTTTTCTTCCACCTGCCACTTTG
The DNA here is from genome assembly GCF_949752795.1 of Hyperoodon ampullatus. Classification (NCBI taxonomy): domain Eukaryota; kingdom Metazoa; phylum Chordata; class Mammalia; order Artiodactyla; family Ziphiidae; genus Hyperoodon; species Hyperoodon ampullatus. The sequence goes on from NC_136913.1 coordinate 98,438,810, forward strand.
ATATCACTGGAGCCTGCCCTTAATTCCTCCAAAGAATAGATACCTGGTCACCTACTAAGGTGAAGAAGGGGCCCTGGAAGTCTAACTTCTTCTTATACAGTCTTTAAATAATTCTTTTTTGTTGTTGTTCAATACTTCCTCCTCCATCGTCTTTTGAGGTGTCTTGAACTCCTGAGCCTTTTCCAAGTTACAGGTGTTGCATTAATTTGCTTCTCACTAGCACCACCTCTGGCCTTTGACATTACTTTTATCAGCTTTGTTCAGTCAACATTTCTCCATTTTCTATCTTTCAAAAATCTGTTAATATTTCTTATCAAGTTTCATCTTCTTTCATGTTTCCTTTGTCCTTATGGGTTTATGCCTTTTTAAAAAATCACTCATAGTGTTTAAGGGCACAGGTCCTAGAACTGAACTCTCTGGGTTTGAATCCTTATAGTGCCATATTACCATTAAGAGGTCATAGGCAATTTACTTACCTTGTCTGGGTCTCTGTTTCTTCTCATTTATTTTCTTGTTGAAAACTAGGGATAATAAAAGCACCTATATTGTAGGATTTAGTACATGTAAAGTACTTGGAACAGTGTCTGGCACAAAGTACCTGATCAATAAATAGCAACTGGAATTAGTATTAATGCTATTAATATTATTATTATCATTTTTTAGGAATTTCGGGTGACAACGGAGATTAAACACATGCATTCAATTGAGTTATTCTGATATTCTCTGTTATTTTCTACTCTTCTGAACTTATCAGCTTCATCCTAATGATTTCCCTTATAGTCACAAGATGGCTACAGCAGTTCCATATATCTCATGCAGATATGAAAATGTCCAGAGGGAGAAAGGGGACCATGCCATTGGTGTTTTCTGAGGAATAAGGAAATATGTCTCAGAAGCTCCCAGCAAATCTTCACTAATGTCTCATTGGCCACAATTTATGATTCCCTTAAACCAAACACTGGCAATGAGAATAGGACCACAACAGTTGGCCTAGATTGATCAAGATTTATGCCTGGGGCTAAGAATAGAATCCTTAGCCCTTAAGTCATGTGGGGAAGGAGTGCAAATGTGAAATAAATTGTGTCTTTTCAAGAAAAAAGAGGGGGGAAATGGATATTTGCAGACAACAGACTACTGCAGAGAAAGTTTTTTTCTAAGGCATTCTGAAAAATCACAAATGTTGAGTATACTTCAAGTAAAATTAAGATCTATAGTTTTGATGAGCATATAGTTTGCTTTGACGAGCAAAAGCATATAGTTTTGATGAGGAAAGAAAAAGTTGATTTCCCCAGTGATTCCTTGTCTAGTAAGTATTTCTGCAATGTCTAATACTAGGCTTATTGGCATCCAAATCAAATTTCTATTGCAACTTAAAACTTGCTTATCATAGTTTTGCATGTAGCCAGTTTCATAATTCAGACCCAAATAAAAAATATATAAATTTCCCCAAATTAACTACTTCCTTCCTCTTTAGGCATTATGTATGAGAGAAATGAAAGCTGTGTAAAAGAAATATAACCATATTTTACAATCAGAAGTGAATGGCAGTTCAGTTTCTTGACTTCTACCTACACCCAAAGAGTATCTGAGTAAAAGTTCATGAGTCCCTTTCCTGACTTCCTATCTTCCTGAGTCTTTAGAAAATGAGTTATAATTCTTCAGTTTGCCTTATGCACTTTAGTGAGCTAATTGCAACAACACTTTACAATTAAGCCTGCTTAAAAATCAAACTGTGGAAGTTGTGATAAGCTTACTGGCAATGAAGAGACAGCGAGATGGATTATCAGATGCTCACAGGACTTTTTGAAGTTTGCAGAGTCACATCTGTTTCTGCTATACTTTGGTATTTTTCCTTTCATTGTGGAAGCTCTTTGTGTCCCTGTTCACTTGCAGATATGCAAATGAACCTTATCTAACCATTCTTAATTTCTGGGATGGAAAGTCTCCAGGCAGATATACAGCAAGAAGTCATGGTATATTCACGAAAGAGGTGAAACATTTTTCTACTATGGAATGCACTGATAAGAATAAAAATAGTACCTCTAAAAATGTCCAGTAAAACCTTGAATATTCTTTCTCTGAGTTTTCCTTCATTCAAGTTTTCTAAAAATATTCATATAATTCAGCACTAGAAGCACATAATCAGAAAGACATAATCTGCAAAGATATTATTCTTTGGCACAGATACTTTATCAGCGTTAAAGATTAAAGTGTTTTTTAATGAAAATTTTGTTAATCCACATGTAGACTAGGTTCTATGGTTATCACTCATAGTTGAGTCTGCCATTTTAGATGGATTTGGAGTTAAAAGTCAGAGGAATAATAGATAATTGTGGCATCAGAAGAACATCATAATCATTTCTACAACTAAAGTAAGAGAATCAACCAAATACATTCCTTCATATAGACTTGATATTCACTGACGCTGTGTCAAATCCCCAAGCCATCCTAAGATAGTTAATTATTTTATCTCATAAACACTACACACATGACCCCATTAAAGTTCATTGACTAGAGCTTTGAATTTATCTATTAATACTTGTAGGAAATTTTAATTCTCAACTGTTTGTTGAAATTTATCACTAGAGATTATGATAGATTGGTTTTATTAGCTGTATGTTCAGTCCTGGACACATTAGTATAAGAAACTAAGCCTATGCTGATGTATTATTCAGTTGTATGCACTAGAGAGCTGTATGCTTGTGTACAATCAGTTAACCAAAGCACATTTGCAAAGTGCTATATGTCTAAGCACTTTGTGTTATTGTGAAGTATTAAGTGTGAAGCAAGTTAGGGAAGAGTTAGAATACATGATCCTTATTCCTAATTCCAGGTTAGACCTCTTTGAGAGAAGTACAGTGTCTGGAATGTAATCAACAGTTTCTTTCAACTACAGGATGAGTAGCCTATATGTGAAAACTGGGTTCATTTCTGGTTGTCACACTAGGAAAATTCATCTAGATGTTAGAACTGTGTATGTAGAATAAAGAAGGCCTCAGAAGGTGAGAGTTGTCATTGGCATGTGTGGAAGAAAGATTGTACTTGTTTTGTGTGATAGAGAATATGACTGGGACCAAAGAGTAGGTAGATGTTACATAGAAAAATAATTCTTTTTATTTTAAGAACTTTTTTTTCTAACTGCATCTGTTGTGGAGGGTTGAGTTAATCATACTCCTCAGTTGATGGCACACTGACACCATTGCTGCTTGCAAGGGCCATACTTGTTTGTTTTTACCTATTTCCATTTCTCATCCCCCCAAGTACTTGTTCTAATCTTTTAATGTTTGTCTGCTTATCAAATGTGTTTTTTTGTTTGTTTTTGTTTTCTGTTTTTGTTGTTTTGTCCTCGTGTATCTTTAGTTTACATAAATGGTATTGAGATAGAGATCTATTTAGTTTTCTTTTTCATTTGATATGTTTTTTAAGCTCTAATTTTCTGCATGTATATCTACTTTGTCACTTCTAAATGATACATAATCTCCATAATGTACATCCAACACATTTTACCTATCAAACACCAAGTGATGAATGTCACAATCAACAACATTGAAGATAATAGCTTTGGACATTACCCTTTTGTACTTACTTTTGTGAGAGCATATATCTTGGGTTACACAGAGTCCGTATACTTAGTTTAACTGAATTGTTCCATATTGCTCTCAAGTATAGCTCCTTATAAGTACAGTGCATGACAGATCCTGGAGTGCAGGGGTTAGCAAACTTTATCTGTAAAGGACTTGATAGTAAATATCTTAGGCTTTTCAGGCCACATAAATTCTTTTTCTAAAAAATTGAGGTATAGTTGGTTTATAATATTTGAAAATTTCCAAATAATTTTAGAAAATTTATTTCTCTACCATTTGTTGAAATTTATCACTTGAAATTATGATAGATTGGTTTTATTAGATGTATATCCACTAGTAAGTATCAGGTGTACAACAGAGTGATTCACAAGTTTTAAAGGTTATACTCCACTATATTTAAAATGAAATATTGGCTATATTCCCTGTTTCTGTACTGTTGTGTGTTTATTTTATGCATAGAAATTTGTACTTCTTAATATGCTAATCCTATCCTGTGCTTCCCCTCTTCCCTCTCCCCACTGGTAACCACTAGTTTGTTCTCTATATCTGTGAGTCTGTTTCTCTTTTGCTATATTTACTAGTTTGTTGTATTTTTAGATTCCACATATAAATGATATCATACAGTATTTGTCTTTCTCTGACTGATTTCACTAAACCTAACACTCTCTACATTCACCCATGTTGTTTCAAATGGAAAAATCTCATTTTTTTCATGGCTGAGGGGTAATCCATTGTATATATATACCACATCTTCTTTATCCATTCATCTATTGATGGACACTTAGGTTGTGCCCATGTCTTGGCTATTGTAAACAATGCTGCTGTGAACATTTGGGTATGTGTATCTTTTCAAATTAGTGTCTCTGTTTCCTTGGATATATATGCAGGAGTGTAATTGCTGGATCATGTGGTAGTTCTATTTTTACTATTTTGAGGAACCTCCATACTGTTTTCCAAAGTGGCTACATCAATTTACATTCCCACCAACAATGTGCAAGGGTTCCCTTTTCTCCCTATCCTCTCCAACATTTGCTGTTTGTGGTCTTTTGTTAATAGCCATACTGACAGGTGTGAGGCAATATCTCATCGTGGTTTTGATTTGCATTTCCCTGATGATTAACAGTGTCCAGCATCTTTTCATGTGCTTGTTGGCCCTTTGTATGTCTTCTTTGGAAAAATGTCTACTCAGGTCTTCTGCCCAATTTTGAATCAGGTTGTTTGTTTAGGTTTTTATGATGTTGAGTTGTATGAACTGTGTATATATTTTGGATATTAACCCCTTATTGTTTATATAATTTGCAAATATTTTCTCCCATTCATTAAGTTGTATTTTGTCTTTTGTTGATGGTTTCCTTTTCTATGCAAAAGCCTTTAAGTTTAACTAGGGCCCATTTGTTTATTTTGCTTTTGTTTCCTTTGCCTTAAGAAACAGGTCCAAATCAATATGCTTTTGACATAAATCTGTTATTTATGTCAAAGTGTTTTGCCTATGTTTTCTTCTTGGAATTTTATGGTTTCAGGTCTTACATTTAGACCTCTAATCCACTTTGAATATATTTTTGTATATGGTATGATAAAATATTCTAATTTCATTCTTTTATATGTAGCTGTCCAGTTTCCCAACACCACTTATTGAAGACACTGTCTTTTCTCCATTGTATATTCATGCCTCTTTTGTCTTAGATTAATTGACCATATAAGCATGGGCTTATTTCTGAGCTCTCTATTCTGTTCCATTGTTCAATGTTTCTATTTTTGTTCCAGTAACATACTGTTTGGATTACTGTAGCTTTGTAGTGTAGTCTAAAGACAGTGAGCATGATACCTCCAGCTCTGTTCTTCTTTCTCAGTATTGTTTTGACTCTTCGGGGTCTTCTGTGTTTCCATACAAATTTTAAAATTATTGGTTCTAGTCCTATGAAAAATGCCATTGGTATTTTGATAGGGATTGCATCAAATCTGTAGATTACCTTGGGTAGTATGGTCATTTTAACAATATTCTTCCAGTCCACAAACACAGTATATCTTTCCATCTATTTGTGTCATCTTCAATTTCTTTCATCAGTGTCTTATAGGAATTGCTGGATTAAAATTATCTATTGTATATTCAAAAATAAATTTAGTTTATGTTTTCAAAGAACCAGCTCTTATTGATCTTTTCTATTGTTTTTGTAGTCTCTATTTCATTTATTTCTGCCCTTATTATTTTTATTTATTTCCTTCTATGAACTTTGGGTCTTTTTGTTCCTCTTTTTCTAGTTCCTTAAGTGTAGGGTTAGAATGTTTGAGATTATTCTTGTTTCCTGAGTCCTTATAAACTTTTCTCGTTTCCTTGTATCCTTATAAACTCCCCTCTTAGAACTGCTTTTGCTATGTCCCAAAGATTTTGGATTATTGTGTTTTTTTCATTTGTTTCCAAGTATAGTTTGATTTCCTCTTTGATTTCTTCTGTGACCCATTGGTTGTTTACTAGCATATTGTTTAGCGTCCTTGTGTTTGTGTTTATTGCAATTTTTTTCTTGTGGTTGATGTCTGGTCTCATGGTGTTGTGGTCAGAAAAGATGTTTCATATGATTTCAGTTTTCTTCAATTTTCTGAGGCTTGTTTTGTGACCTAGCATGTGATCTCTTCTGGTGAATATTCTATGTGCATTTGAAAAGATTGTGTATTCTGCTAATTTTGGATGGAATGTTCTATGTATACCTGTTAGGTTCATCTGGTCTAATGTGTCATTTAAGGCCAATGCTTCCTTATCAATTTTATGTTGGATGATTTGTCCAATGATTTATCCATTGATGTAAGTGGGGTGTTAAAGTCCCCTATTATTATTGTGTTACTGTCCATGTCTCCCTTTATGTCTGTAAATATTTGTTTTATGTTTTTAGGTGCTGTTACGTTGGATGCATATATATTTACAACTTTTATACCTTCTTCTTGGATTGATCCCTTGATCATTATGTACTGTCCTTCTTTGCCTCCTATAATATTTTTTATTTTAAAGTCTAGTTTATCTGATATAAGTATTGCTACCCCAGCTTTCTTTTGATTTCCATTTGCATGGAATAGCTTTTTCTTTTTTTCTTTTTTGGCTGCACCACATGGCATGCAGAACTTCCCCAACCAGGGATCAAACCTGGAATAGCTTCTTCCATCTCTTCACTTTCAGTCTGTGTTTGTTTCTAGATCTAAAGTGAGTTCTTTTGGCAACATATATAAGGGTTTTTTTGGCTTGTTTGTTTGTTTGTTTTTCCATTCAACCACTCTGTATTTTTGCTTGGAGCATTTAGTCCATTTACATTTAAAGTAATTATTGAGATGTTCTTATTGCCATTTTGTCAATTGCTTTGGAGCTGTTTTGTAGTTCGTTTTGTTCCTTTCTTCTCTTTTGTTCTCTTCTCATGATTTAATGACTATCTTCAGTGTTATGTTTCATTACTTTTTCTTTTGTGTGTGTAATCTATTATAGATCTTTGGTTTGTGGCTACCATGAGGTTTTCGTATAGCAGTGTGTATGTGTGTGTGTGTGTGTGTGTGTGTGTATATATATATATGTGTGTGATTTTTAAGTTGCTAATCTCTTAATTTCAAATGCATTTTAACAAGCCTGCTTTTGTACTCTCCTCTTTTCATGATTACTGTTCTTGACATATTTTATGTCTAATTGTTTTGTGTATTTCTTAACAGCTTATTGTGAGTATAGATAATTTTACTACTTTTGTCTTTTAATCTTCCTACTAGCTTTGTGCATGGAAAATTTACTAACTTTACTGGTATATTTGCTTTTACTGATGATCTTTTTCCTTTCATAATTCTCGTGTTTCTGGTAGTGGCCTTTTCTTTTTCACTTAGAAAAGTCCCTTTAATGTTTCTTGTAAAGCTGGTTTGTTGGTGCTGAACTCTTTTAGCTTCTGTTTGTCTGAAAAACTTTTGATTTCTCCATCAAATCTGAATAAAATCCTTGCTTTGTAGAATATTTTTGGTTGTAGTTTTTTTCCCTTTCATCACTTTAAATATTAATATATTGTGTCACTCCCTTCTGGCTGCAGAGTTTCTGCTGAAAAGTCAGCTGATAGCCTTATGGGAGTTCCCTTTTATGTTATTTGTTTATTTTCCCTTTCTGCCTTTAATATTCTTTCTTTATCTTTAATTTATGCCATTTTAGTTATAATGTGTTCCTCTTTGGGTTAATCCTCTATGGGACTCTGCACCTCCTGGACTTGGATGGCCATTTCTTTTCCTAGTTTAAGGAAGTTTTTGGCTACTATGTCTTCAGATATGTTCTCAGACCCTTTGTCTCTCTCTTCGTCTTCTGGGACCCCCATAATGGAAGTATTAGCACATTTGATGTTGTCCCAGAAGTCTCTTAAACTATCCTCATTTCTTTTCATTCTTTTTTTTCTTTTTTGTGTTCAGCATCATTGATTTCCTCTACTCTGTCTTCTAGCTTGCTAATCCATTCCTCTGTATCATTTAGTCTACTGTTGATTCCTTCTAGTGTATTTTTCATTTATATTATTGTATACATCTCTGTTTGGTTGTTCTTTATATTTTAGAACTCTTTGTTAAAAACTTCTAACTTCTGTGCATCCATTCTCCTCCTGAGTTCTTTGATCATCTGTACAATAATTTCCCTGAACTCTTTCTCGGCTAGGTTGCCTATCTCCTCTTCACTTAGTTCCTGTTCTGGGGTTTTGTCCTTCAGTTGGACATGTTCCTCTGTCACCTCATTTTCCCTAACTTGCTATTTTTATTTCTATGTATCTCATAGGTTGGTTACATTTCCTGAAATTGGAGAATTGGCTTTTGTAGGAGACATCCTATGTGTCTCAGCAGCTCACTCCCCTCTCATCACCAAAGCTCTATGTTCTAGGGTTGTCTCCTTATGGGCTTCTATGTCCTTTTGTTGTGGCAGGCAGACTACTGTGGGCAGTCTGGTAGGCTTCTTTGGCTCCTGGTCCAGTTGGTAGCCAGGACTTGCCTTGTGCAGTGGTTGCCGGTCACTGTTTGATGGGGCAGGGTCACCATGCAGCTGGATTCATAACCCCAGGGGACCCTGGGGCTATTGTTGGATCACTGGTGGGTGGAGTCAGAGTCCAGGAGATCCTGGGGCTGGTGCCCACCCGCTGGTCAATGAATCCAAGTTCTGCAGCTAGTGCTGGACCCTAGTGGGCAGAGTTGGGTCTTATGTTCTGGATGCAGGGCCCAGGGGTCCCAGAGCTGGTGTTGGACCACTGGTGGGTAGGCTCAGTTTCTGACAGCTGGCTGCAGGGTCCAGGCTGTCCTGAAGCTTGTGTTGGCCTACTAGAACGTAGAGGTAGGGCCCAGAATGTCCCCAAGACATAAAGTTTTTGTTGCATATACTCTTGTTATTTTTCTTGTTCTTTTTTTTTAAATCACCCATCAAAAATGTAAAAACCCCTCTTGTTGACTATTCAGAATTGGGCAAGGACTTCATTTGTTCCTTGGGTAATTCAGAGACCTGATCTACTCTCACATCCTTGAAAACATGTGGCAGATTATTCACTATTCTGACTTTGGTCAGTGTAATGGATGTAAACTGAGAACTCACCATTTTAAGTTCACTTCTCTGATTATTAATCAGTCAGATAAACTCTTCAATTATTTGTTAATACTTGAATTTCCTCATCAGTAAACCTCCAATTTGAATAATTTGCTCAGTTTCTATTGTGATTTCTATAGTTTTGTTGCTAATTTTCAGTAGTTTCTTATATATTAGATATTATTAATTTTAGTTTTAGCCACCTTAATTAACTTTTTCCAATCAGTTATCTGTTCATTAACACTATCCATACTGTCTTTTATTGAATAGAAATACTTAATTTTGATGGATTTTAACAACTTTGTAATAGTCTGAAGCATAAATAGATGGAAGGAACCACCACAAAAGATAGTGAGGTTCTGAGAACTGAAGTGTTTCTGAAAAGTCTGAATAGCCATTTGACATCAATTGTATATTGTAATGTTTCAGATATTGGGTATGTATGTGGACTAGATTATTAAGACTTATTTCAACCCTAAGATTATTTGATACACACGAAGCAGTCTGAGAAAAATATTTGGAAATGATAGGATTTGAGAGATAGAAGGGATATTAGTGATTCATCTAATTTACACTTCTCATTTTCCATGGTAAGAAACAGAGGTAGAATAGTGGAGGTGCTTGCTCAAATTTCCCACAGTTAGTTAGTATCACAGGCTGGACCAGAATTTTCTGCTTCACAGTCCACTGCAATTTCCATTATCTAAAGATAAATTCTAAATTAAATGGTTCAGCCGTAAACACTGTAGGTGGTTCCAGAGGTGGGAGGATGTCACAGAGGTAGAAAAAGAATGCAGAAAGAGGTATCTACAAGTTTCCCTAGGACTGACTGGTTTATGGTAAATGCTAATGTTACTTACTGCTAACGATTTATAATTTATTTTGTTGTCATTTACAGAAATTATTATAAAGTCATTTTCAAATTATGTGTCCTCCAAATTATTATATTTTTCCCATGCACCACCCACCACGCAAATTGTACTATCTCTTCCATCTAATACCAAATACTAAATACCACTGTGCCTTTCCAGCCCATCTAGGACTGTGTAATGAACCAGAACATTGCAGAATCCTTAACATTATGCCTCCTAGAGAGCTAATAAGCTGGGGTCTAGCTGCCATTGCCTGATATGTATAAATAAGAAAATCAGTCCCATCCCACAGTGTTCAGTAACAAATCCTTTCAATATCTGTGCCCCATTATCTACTCTAATGAAAAAGCTTATGAGAAAACATGGAGTTGTCTAAAGCCTGTGCCACCCTAGGTAAAATAAGCTCATTTGAGTGCAGTCTTATTTAGATCCACCTTGGCACTGCTAGAGAAATAGTATCTTTAGACATAGTTTCTTCTCGTTCCAAAGATTGCAGACTTTTGAGGTTTTACATATTGGTAGATCACAAAATAAGATGATGGGACCCTTTCTATGTAAGGCTATCAACTATGCCAGACAACTCTTACATTGTTCTAATGTTTATATATGGTTTTATGGCATTAGAGATTTTTATATTGATGGAGGATAGGGGACAGGGGGCTGATAGTCTGGAATTTATAGGCACATATATATATATCAGGAGTTTAGTTAAGATGCTCCAAGTTTTCTTCCTCAATAGGAATGTTCCCACAGCTAGCATATTTCCTTTTTTGAGCACAGTGGGAAATTTCCAGTTTTCTCTGAGGACTTTTCCAGACTTGACAGCTAAGTAGAAGGGTACAAAGGCCACTTTCACAATCTTTGCTCAGCTGTACTTTTTCCGTCTCATCTACCTCCCTCTGCAATGCGTCTCATGCTCCTGCACAAAAGTATATATTTGATGAAACTTCAATAACCCAACTGTCCTGACAAGATATTCAAGGGCTGGCCAAGTTCAGAGTGACCGAGAAGAGTTCTTTATACTATGTGTTCTCATTTCTTAGTGTTGTCTGCTTTTAACTTGGGGACTGGCTGCCATGTTGAAGGTATTTCTGTTCCCCTTTTTCTTTCCCCACATAGAGTACTATTCTGCGATTGAATAGCTTTCCTCCCCATCCCTTCCCCTAGCACTACACCTTCTTCAATTATACTCTTTCTCTTTGCTGTTTAGCCTGGAAACACAATTTAAACACCCTACTTATTTCTCTGTAAGAACATATTCCCTGCTTGAATGGAGAGGAGATGAGAAAAGGGAGGGTAGGAGAATGAAAGGGTCTGTCTTCATTTTACCTTCCTCGGGCATCAAATGGCGTATATGAGAAGTCCTAGCTAGAAAGCAATGCAGATGTGTACACTGTCATCTCCCTACAGTGGTTGAACAATTTTAACTTGGGTCCATTTCCTTTCTAGAAGCTCAATAAGCTAATAAGTAAACAGAAATTTCTGTAGCATGGTGAAGTTACACAAGCAAATGAACCCCTCATGGTCACTCAGACCACTTCCACTACAGCACATAGTTGACCTAAAGCCTCTCATTTTACTCTCCTCAAGTAGAGGGGCCACCAACTTGTCATTGTCCCCCATATTCCCTTTTAGGTTTTCAAATCCCAGCTCCAGCTCATCACAAGTATAGGTGAAGACTGGATAAATATTAAGATGATGACCAGGGACACAGTAGACAAGTACTTCAAGAAAGGCAGATAGGGTACTGATACAGAACATAATCACTTGCTGGTACTATAATGAATTAATATAAGATGCTAATTAGGTGAGTAGTAAAATATTAGTTGTGCTAAACATGACTTCTGCAGGTTACCTCTCTGTATACTTTTAATCTATAACCTTAGGGGAAAACTAGAGATGAGAAGATAACACATTTATTGAGGTACAGTGGTGTAATAACTAGAAATCCTAAATAAAACAGAAGTGACCCCTTTTACTTGTGGTAAAATATTAAATTGTTATATGAAACTTTGAAAAATATGGTGCTTGCCAACCATCCCTAGTAAGAATACATACTACTGTTCCAACAGTTCACAATGCTTTTCTTATCAGTATATAACTTGTACAAAAATTCTATGTCTCACTGTTAGGCTTCCTCTCACCATGAGAACTTGCCTGCCCATACTGACATGGTTTTACACATTCATTTATGAATGTGAGAGCAGCTTTTCCCGTATTGCAAAAGCTAAAAGAGTATTAGGTGTAGTATCAGTTAGCTATCAGGTAAATTAACCTAGCTATCAGTATTAAGAGTCTTTTATCACCTATGGGTCTCCTTCTCCAAAGAAAATTATTATTTTTTCTGTCTCTGAGGACAGTAAAGAGACAAATGGTATGAGGAATCATTGTTGGGGATTCTTTTCATGGAGACATTAAATATAATAATGAACACCAGCGAAAGTGATTCAAACCTTGCTCTAGTGTCTTTCTTATGAAGGTAATGCAACGTCCAGATCAGGGTTTGTCAGTGGTGAAAACTGATGTTTCAGTACTCCATTGGATATTTCATGGTATAAACCATAGAGGTGGTGATTTTCTTCCCCTTTATGAATTCAAATGAAGCCTTAAAGTTCTATCCCTTTCTATTTCAGTGGGCTAATACTGTGCTTTGGATTCATTAACTCCAAGGTTGACATTTCCACTGACCACAGGCTGGACTTCAGTCTAGAGATATTATCCTACAGTGCAGTACACATTGCTAGCTGCTCATGGTGGAAGAAAAGAAAATTTTTAATATTTTACTCAGCCAGATCATTATGTGCTTAGGATGCTCATGGTTACATAAAGCTAGGTGACCTGTACATTCAGGTCCTTGGCATTGTAATTGTAATGTGGTGCAAATCAAGTATTTGTTGGGTACTTAGTGTGTCTAGCATTGTAATAATGTGTTTTTTTTTTCTTTACACAACACTTGATACAGGCAGAATAGATACAAAGAAGTCTCTGGGTAGAATTCCTTCTTTTAAAATGTTCCCTCCATTGGCCTATTATTCTACTATTGGATCCTTTGTTCTGGATTTTAAAATATGTTGGTTTTCAAATTCTCCAAGGATAATCAAGAAGCCCTGAATATGGCAATTCGAGCAAACATCTTAGTTGTGGTTGGTAGGAAACAAAAGCCAGAATTGGAATTGTGATCAGTATAGGAGAGTGAGAGAAAGAGTTGTAGTTGGAGAGAGATGCACACTAAATGGGAAGAGAGGAGGAGAAAGTGGCAACCACTGAGTAGCCTTCTCTACCTCTTACTTTTGCTAATAATTTGCTTTTCATGTGGGATAGAGAAGCTCTATGTAAATTGGTATGATGTTGAATTAAGGAATGTAAACTTCCAGAAAGAAGCAGATCCAGTTACGTTCAAGTTGCGGCCAAAAAAAAAAGGAAAAAACAGGTTTTACTGTAAAATTTGTTGTTTGATTATCTATGCTACCTCTTTTCTCTTTTAACGAGGATGGTGTGAGAAAGTTCAGAATGTTAGTCAATTCTTGAAGTGTCACTGTGGAAAAAGTATATGCCAAATAGTTCAGAGGAGAGGCACAATTAACAAAAATATCTATAACGCAATGATTGAACACTCTCAACTAGTCTGTCCCTTTTGCTTCTCTCTCCTTCAGGTAAGTCCATGAATAAGAACACTGAAATTGCATGCAGATTTTAAAGACACTGATGCATAATTTAATAGCAACTCATATTGTTTTTAAACACCAAGTCTCCACTACTAATTTTTTTCACAGAGAATTCATTCCCATATTTGCCATTCACAGAGAAGGCACAAGGTAGCCTCCATTGCAATGATTTTCATGAGGAAATGATAGAAAATATTAAGGAGAAAAGTTCTCATGGGCTTTATTTGTACCAGTATGTCTATCTGCCTGAGCTCTAACAGTTGAAAACACCAGAAAGGAAGATTGTGAAGGGAGAAAGATATAAAATACAGAGATGATTGCTTTCAGCATACAATGTAGCCAGAATCTTTGAAAACTGGGAGTAGGAGTAGAGAGGGTCAGATAGCGTGTTCATGTGCTTTATGGTTGGCTTAGGGTGGAACAGGTTTTCAAGTATGTCATAACAGCATGCCACGACCTGCTAGGATGATGTTACACTGACCTTGAGAGAGTCACCACTTTCCCTGCACTGGTAAGTTGACCACCAATATTGTAGTGTAAGGCTCCACCCTAAGCCATTCAAAGTGGCGTGACAATACAGATTGGCTGATACTTGAAAGTGGACTGGAATCATAACCTGCTTATTTATTTAAGAAAACGATGTCACCTTGAGTGATTATTTTTCACTTAATAATACTTTATTCAATCTTTCTGTATAATTGAGCCTCATCATTCTCTACTCTTGGAAGAGCTAATTATATGTAGCAGTCATTGCTTTTGGTATTTCTTTGAAAGTACTTGTATAGTACATTTTTAGATTTGTTATCAATGTTTTACATTCCAGAACTATGTGTATTCTGATTTTATAATATATAGTACTCAGGAGAATGAACTCTTGGGAACATTATGCAATATGGATTATAAGGGACAGCTACAGTCTTTCCTCAGTATCTGAGTAGATTGGTTCCAGGACCCCTGACAGATACCAAAATCTGCAGATGCTCAAGTTATATTAAATGGCATAGTATTAGTATATAACCTATGTACATCCTCCCGTATACTTTAAATCATCTCTAGATTACTTATAGTACCTAATGCACTGTAAATGTTATGCAAATAGTTGTAAATACAGTGTAAGTGCTATGTAAATAGTTGCTGGCATGCAGCAAATCCAAGTTTTGCTTTTTGGAACTTTCTGGAATTTTTTCTGACTGTTTAAAAATTATTATTATTATTTAAATTTTTATTTGAGTTTAGTTGATTTAAAATGTGTTAGTTTCAGCTGTACAGCAAAGTGAATCAGTTATACATATACATATATCAACTCTTTTTTAGATTCTTTTTTCTGAATATTCTTGATCTGCAGTTGATTGAGTCTATGGATGCAGAAATCACAGATACTAAGGGCCAAATGTATATCATATTTATTCTCATAGTTTCTGTAGGAAAGTGCTTGTTGTGTAGAAACAACCAGGATAGCTTATAAATATGAATACTTGGAAAGATCCCCAAGGTCTTCTTCATTTGCATTGTTTGATAACTGCCTCCTTATTGTTGATAGGTAAAGGACAGTGTTCTTAGAGCAATGTTAGAAGTTTTGTTTACTCTACTTTAAAATTTAAGAGAACATTCTAGAGAATTAGTCATGAAAAATGTGTTGAGCTCTTCCTACATGATGGAAACAAACGATGGGTACACTTTTAAGTAATTAGGAGGGAAGATGTTTTTGAATTTGGAATGAACAGTACAAATGGGAGAGACACCATACAGGGTATCTTGTGCGTCAGTGTTTGAAACGGAGGAAGGTTTTCATGAAGGATAGAAATTGGAAGGTCGGAATTAGGTTGTAAGAAGGCTTGAATGTTGAATTAAGCAAAGTGTTTTATCCTATAGTCAGTGGGGAGCCATAGAATATCATCAGTAATTCACTTTCTTTTAGGAAAAAAGCATTTCAGCATTCTGTTTGCTATTATTTAATATGGAATGCAGACATTTATTTGGAAGTGCAATAGTAGTTTAACTATTAGCATGACAACCCATGATGATACACAACGTTAAAATTTCTCTATATGAAATCTCATACAAAGAATGAAATTGATTCATGTTTCTTTTTTTTTTAATTAATTAATTAATTAATTTATTTTTGACTGTGTTGGGTCTTCATTTCTGTGCGAGGGCCCTCTCTAGTTGTGGCAAGTGGGGGCCACTCTTCATCGCAGTGTGCGGGCCTCTCACTGCTGCGGCCTCTCTTGTGGAGCACAGGCTCCGGACGCACAGGCTCAGCGGCCATGGCTTACAGGCCCAGCCTCTCCGTGGCATGTGGGATCCTCCCAGACCAGGGCTCGAACCCGTGTCCCCTGCATTAGCAGGCAGATTCTCAACCACTGTGCCACCAGGGAAGCCCCATGTTTCTTTTTGCTTTATACTTGGGGATGGTGGGGAATATGTGATCTCCATCTTTAGGGATTGATGCTGCTCATTATCATTTACTAACTTTTATTAAATTCCAACAATGTGCCAAGGGAAGTGTAAAACATAGAACTTGGCAAGACAGTCCTTGGCATGTTTGATAACAATTGGACGTATTCCATGGTAAATTATAAAACTGTTAATGTCTTTCAGTTGTTTGTTTGTTTCTGTTTTAGTCAGAATCATAAAAGGGACTTGTATCTAAGATTCAGAGCTTTTCAAAGGCAGAAACTATGACATATTTCCTCTACTATTGCCAACACCCAGTACATAATTATATGCCTGACACATATTTAAGGGCTCAAGCAGAACTTACAGAATGCATAAATGAAGGAATGAATAAATGAATGAATATAATATTGATAATGAATATAATGAATAAATGAATATTCTGAACTTCTGTGATCCTCTCCAATGTGATTTCATCACCTTTCCACCTCAGTCATCCACTGGCACTTGTACATTTTTATCATTTAATGCAATGCATGATCCTGGAATGGGTCCTGGTGAAGGAAGGAGACATTAGGAGGAAAACTGGTGATATCAGAGTAATATCTTCAGATTAGATCATAGAATTGTATCAGTACTAGTTTTGTGACTTTGATAATTATACTTTGATTACTTAAGATGTTAGCTTTTTACAAAATCTGGATAAGGGTACACAAGACTTATTTTTATTATTTTTGCAATGATTGTGAAAGTCTCAAATTATTCCAAGATAATATTTTGAACATTTAAAGCAAAAAATTGAAAAGAAACCTCTTTCAACCTTAAGGTTATATTAATATTATATTACTCATTTCATCCCCCAGTCTTACTCCTGCTTACACACTCATTATAATCTTTTATCCCTTAATCTCATGGTATTTTCCCCATCTATCAGAACACTTTCTGACATCATTTACTTCGCTACCTGGCCTTTAGAAACAAGTCAACCTTTTAATTGATATCTTTGCATGGTTCCTAGAATTGGCCAGACTTCTGACTTTTCACGATTACCATCATGCCAATCCACAAACCTGAGTCACTGACTTCTCACCTACAGTTCTTAGGATGCTAAGAACTATTAGGGAATTAACAAAATTGTGTGACAGTCTACCACTTACTACCTTTAGCTGAAGCTCTTCTAAATGCTTTGTAATCCTTTTATTTATATCTTATTGACTTCCAACTACATTCTACTTACTCTTTCTACAATGCTCAAACACCCTTAATCCTGCCACACAGAGGTAACCAGTTTACCTTAGGGGTTATATTGTTAATGTGTGTGTAGTAAGAAAATAGATGGATAGTGGAAATTTTCAAAATGAGTTTAACATCAAACTTGATATATTCTTTATAACTTGATTTTCTCAATAATGTAAATTGAGAATTTCCAATATTATCAAATATTACTGAGCACAGTAATTTTAAATTATTACATTTCATGTCACAAATAATGTTGCAGTGAATATATACATGTTTATGATACTTAATATAAATTCTTAGTAATGGAATAACTGGAATAAAGTTAAAAATATTCATTTTTAAGGTTTAATAACTTATGTTGCCAGATTCTCCTATAAGTTTGGATAAATTTGCATTCTTGTCAGCAATGTAAGAACATACCTATCACAGAGCAAATTTATTATTATTTTTTTAAATATCCCAAATTTAAAGAATGAACAATAGTTAAAATATGTTAAAACTTCATTTTGCATTCCCTTGGTTGAAAATTTATTTTATATTTATTGGCTACTTGTTTTCCTATTTTACCTTACTTTCCTTTCAACACTTTTTTCCTTTTTTGCCTGAAATTGCCTTTTTTTTTTAATTTATTTTTTTTATTAGTTTCTGCTTTATAACAAAGTGAATCAGTCATACATACACATCTGTTCCCACATCCCTTCCCTATTGCGTCTCCCTCCCTCCCACCCTCCCTATCCCACCCCTCCAGGCGGTCACAAAGCACCGAGCTGATCTCCCTGTGCTCTGCGGCTGCTTCCCACTATCTATCTACCTTACGTTTGGTAGTGTATATATGTCCATGCCTCTCTTTCGCTTTGTCACAGCTTACCCTTCACCCTCCCCATATCCTCAAGTCCGTTCTCAAGTAGGTCTGTGTCTTTATTCCCGTTTTACCCCTAGGTTCTTCATGACATTTTTTTTTTTAATTCCATATATATGTGTTAGCATACGGTATTTGTCTTTCTCTTTCTGACTTACTTCACTCTGTATGACAGACTCTAGGTCTATCCACCTCATTACAAATAGCTCAGTTTCGTTCCTTTTTATGGCTGAGTAATATTCCATTGTATATATGTGCCACATCTTCTTTATCCATTCATCCGATGATGGACACTTAGGTTGTTTCCAGCTCCGGGCTATTGTGAATAGAGCTGCAATGAACATTTTGGTACATGTCTCTTTTTGAATTATGGTTTTCTCAGGGTATATGCCCAGTAGAGGGATTGCTGGGTCATATGGTAGTTCTATTTTTAGTTTTTAAAGGAACCTCCATACTGTTCTCCATAGTGGCTGTACCAATTCACATTCCCACCAACAGTGCAAGAGGGTTCCCTTTTCTCCCCAACCTCTCCAGCATTTATTGTTTCTAGATTTTTTGATGATGGCCATTCTGACTGGTGTGAGATGATATCTCATTGTAGTTTTGATTTGCATTTCTCTAATGATTAATGATGTTGAGCATTCTTTCATGCGTTTGTTGGCAGTCTGTATATCTTCTTTGGAGAAATGTGTATTTAGGCCTTCTGCACATTTTTGGATTGGGTTGTTTGTTTTTTTGCTATTGAGCTGCATGAGCTGCTTATAAATTTTGGAGATTAATCCTTTGTCAGTTGCTTCATTTGCAAATATTTTCTCCCATTCTGAGGGTTGTCTTTTGGTCTTGTTTACGGTTTCCTTTGCTGTGCAAAAGCTTTTCAGTTTCATTAGGTCCCATTTGTTTATTTTTGTTTTTATTTCCATTTCTCTAGGAGGTGGGTCAAAAAGGATCTTGCTGTGATTTATGTCATAGAGTGTTCTGCCTATGTTTTCCTCTAAGAGTTTGATAGTGTCTGGCCTTACATTTAGGTCTTTAATCCATTTTAAGTTTATTTTTGTGTATGGTGTTAGGCAGGGATCTAATCTCATACTTGTACATATACCTGTCCAGTTTTCCCAGCACCACTTATTGAAGAGTCAGTCCTTTCTCCACTGTACATTCCAGCCTCCTTTATCAATGATAAGGTGCCCATATGTGCATAGGTTTATCTCTGGGCTTTCTATTCTGTTCCATTGATCTATCTTCCTGATTCTGTGCCAGTACCATACTGTCTTGATTACTGTAGCTTTGTAGTATAGTCTGAAGTCAGGGAGCCTGATTCCTCCAGCTCCGTTTTTCGTTCTCAAGATTGCTTTGGCTATTTGGGGTCTTTTTTTTTTTTCAAACAAATTGTGAAATTTTTTGTTCTAGCTCTGTGAAAAATGCCATTGGTAGTTTGATAGGGATTGCATTGTATCTGTAGATTGGTTTGGGTAGTAGAGTCATTTTCACAATGTTGATCCTTCCAATCCAAGAACATGGTATATCTCTCCATCTATTTGTATCATCTTTAATTTCTTTCATCAGTGTCTTATAATTTTCTGCATATAGGTCTTTTGTCTCCTTAGGTAGGTTTATTCCTAGATATTTTATTCTTTGGGTTGCAATGGTAAATGGGAGTGTTTTCTTGATTTCACTTTCAGATTTTTCATCATTAGTGTATAGGGATGCCAGAGATTTCTGTGCATTAATTTTGTATCTTGCTAGTTTACCAAATTCATTGATTAGCTCTAGTAGTTTTCTGGTAGCATCCTTAGGATTCTCTATGTATAGTATCATGTCATCTGCAAACAGTGACAGCTTTACTTCTTTTTTTCTGATCTGGATTCCTTTTATTTCCTTTTCTTCTCTGATTGCTGTGGCTAAAACTTCCAGAATTATGTTGAATAAGAGTGGTGAGAGCGGGCAGCCTTGTCTTGTTCCTGATCTTAGTGGAAATGCTTTCAGTTTTTCACCATTGAGGATGATGTTGGCTGTGGGTTTGTCATATATGGCCTTTATTATGTTGAGGAAAGTTCCCTCTATGCCTGCTTTCTGCAGGGTTTTTATCATAAATGGGTGTTGAATTTTGTCGAAAGCTTTCTCTGCATCTATTGAGATGATCATATGGTTTTTCTCCTTCAGTTTGTTAATATGGTGTATCACGTTGATTGATTTGCATATATTGAAGAATCCTTGCATTCCTGGAATAAACCCCACTTGTTCATGGTGTGTGATCCTTTTAATGTGCTATTGGATTCTGTTTGCTAGTATTTTGTTGAGGATTTTTGCATCTATGTTCATCAGGGATATTGGCCTGTAGTTTTCTTTGTTTGTGACATCCTTGTCTGGCTTTGTTATCAAGGTGATGGTGGCCTCGTAGAATGAGTTTGGGAGTGTTCCTCCCTCTGCTATATTTTGGAAGAGTTTGAGAAGGATAGGTGTTAGCTCTTCTCTAAATGTTTGATAGAATTCGCCTGTGAAGCCATCTGGTCCTGGTTTTGTTTGTTGGAAGATTTTTAATCACAGTTTCAATTTCAGTGCATGTTATTGGTCTGTTCATATTTTCTATTTCTTCCTGATTCAGTCTTGGCAGATGGTGCGTTTCTAAGAATTTTCCCATTTTTTCCAGGTTGTCGATTTTATTGGCATAGAGTTGCTTATAGTAATCTCTCATGATCTTTTGTATTTCTGCAGTGTCAGTTGTTACTTCTCTTTTTTCATTTCTAATTCTATTAATTTGATTCTTCTCCCTTTTTTTCTTGATGAGTCTGGCTAATGGTTTATCAATTTTGTTTATCTTCTCAAAGAACCAGCTTTTAGTTTTATTGATCTTTGCTATCATTTCCTTCATTTCTTTTTCATTCATTTCTGATCTGATTTTTATGATTTCTTTCCTTCTTCTAACTTTGGGATGTTTTTGTTCTTCTTTCTCTAATTGCTTTAGGTGCAAGTTTAGGTTGTTTATTTGAGATGTTTCCTGTTTCTTAAGGTAGGATTGTATTGCTATAAACTTCTCCCGTAGAACTGCTTTTGCTGCGTCCCATAGGTTTTGGGTTGTCGTGTCTCCATTGTCATTTGTTTCTAGGTATGTTTTGATTTCCTCTTTGATTTCTTCAGTGATCACTTGGTTATTAAGTAGTGTATTGTTTAGCCTCCATATGTTTGTATGTTTTACAGATCTTTTCCTGTAAATTGTATCTAGTCTCATAGCATTGTGATTGGAAAAGATACTTGATACGATTTCAATTTTCTTAAATTTACCAAGGCTTGATTTGTGATCGAAGATATGATCTATCCTGGAGAATGTTCCATGAGCACTTGAGAAAAATGTGTATTCTGTTGTTTTTGGATGGAATGTCCTATAAATATCAATTAAGTCCATCTTGTTTAATGTATCATTTAAAGCTTGTGTTTCCTTATTCATTTTCATTTTGGATGGTGTGTCCATTGGTGAAAGTGGGGTGTTAAAGTCCCCTACTATGAATGGGTTACTGTCGATTTCCCCTTTTATGGCTGTTAGTATTTGCCTTATGTATTGAGGTTCTCCTATGTTGGGTGCATAAATATTTACAATTTTTATATCTTCTTCTTGGATCAATCCCTTGATCATTATGTAGTGTCCTTCTTTGTCTCTTCTAATAGTCTTTATTTTAAAGTCTATTTTGTCTGATATGAGAATTGCTACTCCAGCTTTCTTTTGGTTTCCATTTGCATGGAATATCTTTTTCCATCCCCTCACTTTCAGTCTGTATGTGTCTCTAGGTCTGAAGTGGGTCTCTTGTAGACAGCATATATATAGGTCTTGTTTTTGTATCCATTCAGCCACTCTGTGTCTTTTGGTGGGAGCATTTAATCCACTTACATTTAGGGTAATTATCGATATGTAAGTTCTTATTCCCATTTTCTTAATTGTTTTGGGTTCGTTATTGTAGGTATTTTCCTTCTGTTGTGTTTCTTGCCTAGAGAAGTTCCTTTAGCATTTGTTGTAAAGCTGGTTTTGTGGTGCTGAACTGTCTCAGCTTTTGCTGTCTGTAAAGTTTTAATTTCTCCATCAAATCTGAATGAGATCCTTGCTAGGTAGAGTAATTTTGGTGGAAGGTTTTTCTCCTTCATCTCTTTAAATATGTCCTGCCAGTGCCTTCTGGCTTGTAGTGTTTCTGCTGAAAGATCAGCTGTTAACCTGATGGGGATTCCCTTGTGTGTTATTTGTTGTTTTTCCCTTGCTGCTTTTAATATGTTTTCATTGTATTTAATTTTTGACAGTTTGATTAATATGTGTCTTGGCGTATTTCTCCTTGGATTTATTCTGTATGGGACTCTCTGTGCCTCCTGGACTTGATTAACTATTTCCTTTCCCATATTAGGGAAGTTTTCAACTGTAATCTCTTCAAATATTTTCTCAGTCCCTTTCTTTTTCTCTTCTTCTTCTGGAACCCCTATAATTCAAATGTTGGTGCGTTTAATGTTGTCCCAGAGGTCTCTGAGACTGTCCTCAGTTCTTTTCATTCTTTTTTCCTTATTCTGCTCTGCAGCAGTTATTTCCACTATTTTATCTTCCACCTCAGTTATCCGTTCTTCTGCCTCAGTTATTCTGCTATTCATCCCATCTAGAGTATTTTTAATTTCATTTATTGTGTTGTTCATCATTGCTTGTTTCATCTTTAGTTCTTCTAGGTCCTTGTTAACTGTTTCTTGCATTTTGTCTATTCTATTTCCAAGATTTTGGATCATCTTTACTATCATTATTCTGAATTATTTTTCAGGTAGACTGCCTATTTCCTCTTCATTTGTTAGGTCTGGTGGGTTTTTATCATGCTCCTTCACCTGCTGTGTGTTTTTCTGTTTTCTCATTTTGCTTATCTTACTCTGTTTGGGGTCTCCTTTTTGCAGGCTGCAGCTTCATAATTCCCGGTATTTTTGGTGTCTGTCCCCAGTGGCTAAGGTTGTTTCAGTGGGTTGTGTAGGCTTCCTGGTGGAAGGGACTAGTGCCTATGTTCTGGTGGATGAGGCTGGATATTGTTTCTGGTGGGCAGGTCCACGTCTGGTGGTGTGTTTTGGTGTGTCTGTGGACTTAATATGATTTTAGGCAGCCTCTCTGCTAATGGGTGGGGTTGTGTTCATGTCTCGCTAGTTGTTTGGCATAGGGTGTCCAGCACTGTAGCTTGCTGGTCGTTGAGTGAAGCTGGGTGCTGGTTTTGAGATGGAGATCTCTGGGAGATTTTCGCCATTTGATATTATGTGGAGCTGGGAGGTCTCTTGTGGACCAGTGTCCTGAAGTTGGCTCTCCCACCTCAGAGGTACAGCACTGACTCCTGGGTGTAGCACCAAGAGCCTTTCATCCAGCCGTCTCAGAATAAAAGGGAGAAAAAGTAGAAAGAAAGAATTAGTAGAAGAAGAAAGAAAGAAAGGAAAGAGGGAGGGAGGGAGGAAGGAGGGAAGGAAGCAGGGAAGGAAGGACAAAAAGAAAGAAAGAAGATAAGGTAAAATAAAATAAAGTATGATAAAATATAATAAAGTTATTAAAATAAAAAATAATTATTAAGAAAAAACAAACAAACAAAACGGATAGATAGAACCCTGGGACAAATGGTGGAAGCAAAGCTATACAGACAAAATCTCACACAGGAGCATACACATACACACTCAGAAAAAGAGGAAAAGGGGAAAAAATCATAAATCTTGCTCTCCAAGTCCACCTCCTCAATTTGGGATGATTCGTTGTCTATTCAGGTATTCCACAGATGCAGGGTATATCAAGTTGATTGTGGAGCTTTAATCCGCTTCTTCTGAGGCCGCTGGGAGAGATTTCCCTTTCTCTTCTTTATTCTCACAGCTCCTGGGGCTCAGCTTTGGATTTGGCCCCGCCTCTGCGTGTAGGTCACTGGAGGGCGTCTGTTCTTCGCTCAGACAGGACGGGGTTAAAGGAGCAGCTGCTTCGGGGGCTGTGGCCTGGACGGGGTTAAAGGAGCAGCTGCTTCGGGGGCTGTGGCTCACTCAGGCCGGGGGGAGGGAGGGGTACAGAGGCGGGGCGAGCCTGCGGCGTCAGAGGCCCGCGTGACGTTGCACCAGCCCAAGGCACGCCGTGCGTTCTCCCGGGGAAGCCATTCCTGGATCCCCGGACCCCGGCAGTGGCGGGCTGCACAGGCTCCCCGGAAGGGGGGCATGGACAGTGAACTGCGCTCGCACACAGGCCTCTTGGCAGCGGCAGCAGCAGCCCCAGCATCCCATGCTCGTCTCTGGGGTCCGCGCTTTTAGCCACGGCTCACCGGTCTCTGGAGCTCCTTTAAGAAGCGCTCTTAATCCCCTCTCCTCGCGCACCCGGAAACAAAGAGGGAAGAAAAAGTCTCTTGCCTCTTCGGCAGGTCCAGACTTTTCCCCGGACTCCCTCCTGGCTAGCCGTGGCACACTAACCCCCTGCAGGCTGTGTTCACGCCGCCAGCCCCAGTCCTCTCCCTGCGCTCCGACCGAAGCTGAGCCTCAGCTCCCAGCCCCGCCCTCCCCGGCGGCGGGCGAGGAGACAAGCCTCTCGGGCTGGTGAGTGCCAGTCGGCACCGATCCTCTGTGCGGGAATCTCTCTGCTTTGCCCTACCCAGGTACGTGGGGAGTTTCTTGCTTTTTGGGAGGTCTGAGGTCTTCTGCCAGCGTTCAGTCGGTGTTCTGTAGGAGTTGTTCCACGTGTAGATGTATTTCTGGTGTATCTGTGGGGAGGAAGGTGATCTCCGCGTCTTACTGTTCCATCATCTGTTATGTTTTTTACATACTGTTAATATGTTATAGTGCAAGTAGCCGCTCAGTAATTTTTAAAATCTTTGCCAAGTGTTGCCAATATATTCCTCCACTGAAACATTTATAATTGTTTTGAAAAGTTAAAAAAAATTATTTGTTTTCTTTACATTAATATGTTAATTTTGGAAAAAGTTCCATAGGTACATTATAATGCCATCTCCTTCAGGAAAATTATGTCTTTCCATTAATTCTGTCTCATTTTATGCAACTCCAAGTTTTGTAGTTTTTTCCACATATGTTCTGTTTAGTACTAAAGATATATTTTCTTTCAATTTTTAATTCTGTTAATGATTTTGAGAAATTATCTCCAATTTCTCCTTTAAATCTTTTTATGGGTAGAGGTTAAATTTCCAATTTTACAAATTACCTTTCAGGCTTCTATCAAAATCATATGTGATGAATTATACTAATAGATTACCTCATATTGAAGCTTCATGTTGAAATTTCGTGGCATGCCTGGACTAAATCTGGTCTTGGTATAATAAAACCTTAAATTTTTAAAATTTACATACATAAAATTCACCCTTCTTAGTGACACAGTTCCTCTGATTTTTAACAAATGCATGTATTCATGTAGTCACTACCAAAATAAAAATATAGAACTTGACCATCGCACCAAAAAGTTTCCTCTTGTATTTTTCAGTCAATCACGTTACCCCACTCTCAACCTCTGACAACTATTGATCTCTATCCTTTCTTGATAGTTTGCCTTTTCCAGAATGATATATAAATGTAACCATACAGTATAGAGCTTTTCAGTCTGGCATATTTCAGTTAGCATATTGCATTTGAGATTCTTGCTGTTTCATGGAAACTTTCTGATTGGTTTAAATTGTACAGATATACCACAATTTGTTTATTCATTAAGAAGGTGATGGACATTTGATTACCTTCCTGATGTTTGAATTATAAGTACAGCAAAAACATATCTTATAGAGGCTTGTTTGGACTTATACTTTCATTTCTCTTGTATACTTATAAGACGGGATGCTGACTAACATGGTAAGTAAATATCTGACTTTATAAGGGATTGTCAAACTCCCAAAGTGGCTGCAATATTTTGTATTTTTCACAACAATGGACGAAAATTCCTCTTGCTTCACATCCTTGTCAACACTTTGTAATGTCACTCATGGTGTCTTCTTTTCTTGTGTGATTTATTATTTTTTATTGTAAGCTCAAAATTGTGAGAACATGTAGGAAAGTGTTGATACCTGGGAAGGGGAGTAGTCCATCATACCTACCATTTTTCCTTTTTGAACACCTATGGAAGTTTATTCTAAATGAACTTATGGCATTTCACTGTATGTATATATATTTTTAAATCTGTTTCAGTTAGGATTGAGGTTGCCTGTACAGGCCAGAAAACTCAAAATTATAGTGGCTTAAAAAACATTTGATCCTATTTCTCACCATATGAAAGTAGTTTAAAGAAAGATAGTCCAGGTTTATTATGTGATTCCACAGCACCAGAAAAGTGGCATCATTCTACAATATATTACTGTCCAATCATCCTTAGTCTATGTCTCCCACTATTGTTTAAGATAGTTGGTTCAGTTCTAGCTACCATATCTACATTCCAGAAAGCAGGAATGAAGAAGAAATAAAGAGAGGACATGTTCCCTCTATTTGCTCTCTAGATGGCTCTTAAGATACTTAGTATCTGTCATTGGCTAAAACTAATTAACATGGGAACACCTGCCTCAAAGGAGGCTCAGAAATGCAGTTTTGACTCCAGAGGATGAGATGCCCAGCCTAATCTTGGGGTTTATTACTAAATATAATGGGCATAATCTATATTTGGAGAAAATTAAGAGTGCCTGTCACAATGCCTCATGTAAACTACTATATAACAATTCTATTGATTGAAAGGACATCTTATTAATAATCTTATATCCCAAAGAAGCTAGTTTTCAATACCTTCCATATAATATGTGCTCAGTAACTTTTGGCTGAATGGATGGCTGAAAATTGTTTTACAGTATTGAGTCATTTAAGTTTTTCTGCCCCTCCTAGTGGTTTTGTATGACTCAGCTTAAAGATGAGTTATGAGAATTTATTATGTTATTAATGTAATATTGTCACATCTCAACATTGATTAGAGGTGACTTGAGTAATTTGAGTTTGAAATTAAGCTTCCACATGACTCTGAGTGATCGATTTATCTATAAGGATAGACTTCTTAAATCATGTTCATTAGAATAAATTTGATTTTTTTATTATATATACATAAAATGGAAGGCTATTTACTTTGCAGTGGCAAACACTTCAACATGCATTTCTGGTACTGTGTTACAGTGTTGCCACTGGTAATCTAAATCAACACTCATGGATGATTGCATTTTATAACAACTTTTATTAGGTACTACTCAAGGTAATGCTGTGAACTGAATAATGAGTAATAACCTGGTATTCCACGAATAGAAAATGAAGCACAGAAAGTACAGCTGTCTTAGCCAAGGTAACACATCAGCAGGCAATACTGAATAGAAATATCTAAAGAATCAATTTCAGAATTCATCATTAGAGTGCAGAATCTTCAGATTAGGGCCTGTTATGCCATCTAAAACATTTAGGATTTTTTTCCTTATACAGATTTAAGCATATAGATCCTTGTTTCTCATTAGCCTAATTGTGAAATTCCTTTATTATCTTAATTACTCCCCTTTGATTGTCTTTTTCCCAAGCTCTGAGATCCTACCTCTTTCCCCCAGTTCCCTATGACTTCTCTCAGAAGAAACACACCAAGATGCTAAGCAAATCTTTGTGGTTCATGTACTTTCTTACAGCTATGACAGGGGTTGGTGACAGGCTGGGTATAATAAATTAATCTTTGCTGTATCAAAAAATGTAATCTTTAAATGATATTAAATAACAAGTGTCTTAAGAAGATATTCTAGCACTTCTAATCAAGAAGTTTTCTGTCTGCTCTAAAAACATAGTAATGAAAAAATATACTAAGAAAAAATAAAAGAAAACAATAGAAAATAAGATAAATATTTTTATTGGCCTGGAATAGAACAAAAATGTATAGAGTGAAGCGAAAAAATGTTAGGAAAATAAGAGAACAGGTATTGATTTCAAAATATAAATATATTTTATTAACTGTTCATATTTAGAAGTAACTAATTTTGTGTTTGTATGTATATTTATGTTTACTTAATAATGAAAGGAAAATTTTAGAGTCTAGACAGTGATAAAATTGGATATGTGTACATGTATGGAGGATGTCTGTTGAAGTGAGTTAAGATTTTCTAAAACTTTTGTCTTCTTTGGCAGAAAAATTGTATTTATATTTTGTTAAAATTTTTTTAAGGTAAGGATGCATGTTAAAACTTAAGAGTAAAATCTAAAATAGTAATAAATTAACTATAGCTTTCAAACATGGACAGAGGATATAATAAATAGAATAAAGACTATCCATTCAACAGAAGACAGAATATAAGCAAGATAAACAAAGAAATAAACACTGCACAAAATAAAATGGCAAGAACAATTACAAATATCAGTAATCATAATAAAAGTAAGTATCTGAATAGTTAAACTGACCTATTGAGTTTCAGATTAAATACACACACATATAAATACTTCCACAAACTGCTTTTTGAAAGAAACACACCTAAAACAAACTGATATGGATAGTTTTAATGTGATGAAAGAAGAAAGCTGGTATAGTGTTTTTAATTTCACGCATAATCACATTTAAGGCCAAAAAATTATGGTAATACATGGACAATACATACAAAATGGACAAGCAATAGTCAAGTAAAAATACAAAAAAATAATGAAGGTGTATGTATCCAAAAATACATAGATTTTTATATACATGAAGTAAAAATTTAAAACATTATAAAAAGAAATTTATAAGACTATAAACTCAGTAGGAGATTTGACACAATGATATCAGAGACAGATAAGATAAACAGGACAAATTTATAAGGTAACAGAAACTTTGAAAAGCACAATTAACAAGACAGTAGATTTGTATGGAAATGCCTAAAATAAGTAAATTATTTTCAAGGATATAGAAATATTTAAAATTTGCCTTTAAAATGAATTTTAAACAATAAAAAATCTATAGATTGTTTTCTTGATCACAGAAACTATGTTAGAAATTAACAATAAAATGTACCTCAAAGAAAGAAACTGAAAAATGCTCTGTTGAAGTAATCTACTTATAAAAAGAAAATAAAAGTGGAAGTTACAAAAGATTTATAATTCAGTGTCCTTTTAAGAATAAAATTCCATTTTTAAATGTTTCTACATAAGTATTTAAGATAAAACTATAGCACAAAATATCTTATCAAGAAAGATTGAAAAGAATGACTTAAATATTCAACTTAAGAAGCTAAGAAAGAAATAACATGTTAAATCTATAAAAATATAGAATTAATAAGACACCAGAGATAAAAACATAAATTAATAAAATGGAAAACAAGAATAAAACAGTGAACCAGTTATTTGAAAGGACTAGTAAAATAGATGAACCTCTGTCAGGGATGATTAAGAAAACAAGGCAAAAATAAATAATGTTTGGATCAGGAAAAGTTTTATAAATTAAGATAGGATAGGGATTTTATGAATAGTAAGATATTACCCACTAAATAAAAAAATCAGATAAAATGAAAAAACTTATTAAAAAATACTTGTGCATATTGACTTAAACAGAAAAGAAAAATCTTAATAAAATAAATATTAAAAATATTCAGTGAGAATTAAATCCTTCTCCAGACATATCCCCCAAAGCATCAGGCCCAAACTGTTTTATGGATCAGTTTTATTATAATTTCAAATAATACCTATTTTGTGCAGACTTCTACAAAGAAGAGATATCTGCCCATATGGCTAATCTTGATAACAAATAGACAAGAAGAGTAAAAGAAAATGAAAGTAGAGACAAATTCTACTTATGAAGATAAATGTAAAAAGTACCAAATGAAAATAATCTCTAAAACAAGTTCAGCAGTCTGAAACAAACAAACAACATTGGGACTGGGTTGACTCCTTAAAAAAAAAAAATCAACCAAAAATTGATAAGAGATTACAGGAGAAAAAGTACAATCATTTTAGTAGATCCAGCCACATAATTAGATAAAAAATAATCACTCTGCCATCATATAAGCTATTAGCAAATTAGAGGGGGAAAAAAACTTCCTTAACTTGATAAGTGTTTTTTACCAAAAACCTAGAGTAAGCATCATGCTCAATCTAGAACAAATATGCTTAGTGGTAATACTAAAGAAGTGTTATTTAGCAATCAGTATAAGAGAAAGATATCTACAATCACCTTTTGTTTTTAGCACTGTTCTATAAATAAGAAAAATAAGTAAAACTTATTAAGACCTAAAAAAAGAAAAAACACATTGTCATTATTAATGTAGTTCAGTAATTTTACTGGACAAAATATCAATCTACCAAATGAACTGGTTTTCTCTACACTGGGTATAACAATTCTAAAATGGACTAAAGATGTAATGTAATTTAAAATAGCAATAAAAACTGTAAGAGACCTTGGAATAAATCTGAAAAAAAAGTACAAACACATTTTTTAAAATTTGTAAGACAATAAGAAAACTTAAATGATGATGTCTACCATGCTTATAAATTGAAGACTTGGTATGATAAAGACATTAATTCTCACCAGTACAAACTACAATCCCATGCAAATTCATTAAAATCCCATGACATTTTTTTCCTATAGAACTTAAAAACCTTGATCCTAAAATTCATATGGAAGACTACAAGGCTAAGAATAGCTAACACACGTATTTTTTCACATCTTTATTGGAGCATAATTGCTTTATAACATTGTGTTAGTTTCTGCTGTATAACAAAGTGAATCAGCTATATGCATACGTATATCCCCATATCCCCTCCCTCTCGCATCTCCCTCCCACCCTCCTTATCCCACCCCTCTAGGTGGTCGCAAAACACCAAGCTGATCTCCTTGTGCTATACAACTACTTCCCACTAGCTATCTATTTTACATTTGCTAATGTATATATGTCAGTGTTACTCTCTCACTTTGTCCCAGCTTACCCTTCCCCCTCCCTGTGTCCTCAAGTCCATTCTCTATGTCTGTGTCTTTATTCCTGTCCTGCTCCTAGGTTCATCAGAACCATTTTTTAAAAAATTTAGATTCCATATATATGTGTTAGCATACAGTATTTGTTTTTCTCTTTCTGACTTACTTCCCTCTGTATGACAGACTCTAGGCCCATCCACCTCACTACAAATAACTCAATTTCGTTCCTTTTTATGGCTGAGTAATAGTCCATTGCATATATGTGCCACATCTTCTTTATCATTCATCTGTCGATGGACACTTAGGTTGCTTTCATGTTCTGGCTATTGTAAATAGAGCTGCAATGAACATTGTAGTACATGTCTCTTTTTGAATTATGGTTTTCTCAGGGTATATGCCCAGCAGTGGGATTGCTGGGTCATATGGTAGTTCTATTTTTAGTTTTTAAGGAACCTCCATATTGTTCTCCATAGTGGCTGTATCAATTTACATTCCCACCAAGAGTGCAAGAGGGTTCCCTTTTCTCCACACCCTCTCCAGCTTTTATTGTTTCTAGATTTTTTGATGATGGCCATTCTGACTGGTGTGAGATGATATCTCATTGTAGTTTTTTTTTTTTTTTTTTTTTTTTTTTTTGCGGTACGCGGGCCTCTCACTGTTGTGGCCTCTCCCGTTGCGGAGCACAGGCTCTGGATGCGCAGGCTCAGCGGCCATGGCTCACGGGCCCAGCCGCTCCGCGGCATATGGGATCCTCCCAGACCGGGGCACGAACCCGTATCCCCTGCATCAGCAGGCGGACTCTCAACCACTGCGCCACCAGGGAGGCCCCTCATTGTAGTTTTGATTTACATTCCTCTAATGATTAGTGATGTTGAGCATCCTTTCATATGTTTGTTGGCCATCTGTATATCTTCTTTAGAGAAATGTCTAGGTCTTCTACCCATTTTTGTATTGGGTTGTTTGTTTTTTTGATATTGAGCTGCATGAGCTGCTTATATATTTTGGAGATTAATCCTTTGTCAGTTGTTTCATTTGCAAATATTTTCTCCCATTCTGAGGGTTGTCTTTTCGCCTTGTTTATGGTTTCCTTTGCTGTGCAAAAGCTTTTAGGTTTCGTTGGGTCCCATTTGTTTATTTTTGTTTTTATTTCCATTACTCTAGGAGGTGGGTCAAAAAGTATCTTGCTGTGATTTATGTCATAGAGTGTTCTGCCCATGTTTTCCTCTAAGGGTTTGATAGTGTCTGGCCTTACATTTAGGTCTTTAATCCATTTTGAGTTTATTTTTGTGTATGGTGTTAGGAAGTGTTCTAATTTCATTCTTTTACATGTAGCTGTGCAGTTTTCCCAGTACCACTTATTGAAGAGGCTGTCTTTTCTCCATTGTATACTCTTGCCTCCTTTATCAAAGATAAAGTGACCATATGTAACACAATTTTTAAAAAGAAAAAGATGTCAAGATTTCTTATAAATCTATGGTAATTATCAAAGTGAGATATTAGCCTAGGAATAGGGATATGGACTAATAGGACAGAACAGAGACCAAAGAAACAGACCTATGCATGTATGAAAACTTTATGGGCCTGAATATTCAGAGATGGAAAAAAAATGGACTAGTTGAATAATGTTACTATAAACTGGTTATCCATATAGAAAACAACTATATCCATAACCTACATCTTACAAAAAAGAAGTCCAGACTGGTTAGAGACCTAAATGTATGGCACTTTTAGAAGAGCTGTTATTAAGAGAATGCAATTATGGTTTTACAATTATAAATGGTTTCTTAAACACAATGTGAAATGTCTAAATCCTAATGGAAAAATATAAAATGGACTAAGTTAAAAAAATACAATAGGGGAAGCTCTAAATCAATTTAAAATTCAAGCTACAGACTGAGAGGCAATGTTTTCAATGCTAATAATGAAAAAAAACGCTTTGTATCTAGAACATATAAGAAATTAGTACAAAACACACATACAAACACCTCAATATAAAAAAATAGGCCAATGTCTTAGACTGTTTGGGCTTCTGTAACAAAAATACTATAGTCTGGGTGGCTTACAAACAATAGAAATGTATTCCTCATGGTTCTGGAGGCTGGAAGTAGAAGTACAAAGCACCAGCAGATTCAGTGTCTGATGAGAGCTTCCTGATTCATAGTCTTCTCTCTGTGTCCTCACATA
Organism: Hyperoodon ampullatus; assembly: GCF_949752795.1. NCBI lineage: Eukaryota > Metazoa > Chordata > Mammalia > Artiodactyla > Ziphiidae > Hyperoodon > Hyperoodon ampullatus. The sequence goes on from NC_136913.1 coordinate 98,471,999, forward strand.
GCAGAAGGTGCTAGGGCAGGCATCCCCAGCCTCCGGGGCACAGACCAGTACTGGTCCATTGCCTATTAGGAACCGGGCCACGCAGAAGGAGGTGAGTGGTGGGCGAGCAAGCAAAGCTTCATCTATATTTACAGCCACTCCCCTTTGCTCACATTACCTCCTGAGCTCCACCTCCTGTCAGATCAACGGCGGCATTTGATTCTCACAGGAGTGCGAACCCTACTGTGAACCTTGCATGTGAGGGATCCAGGTTGCACACTTCTTATGAGAATCTAATGCCTGCTGATCTGAGGTGGAGCTGAGGCGGTGATGCTAGTGCTGGGGAGTGGCTGCAAATACAGATTATCATTAGCAGAGAGGTTTGACTGCACAGAGACCATAATAAATCAGTTGCTTGCAGACTCATATCAAAACCCTATCAGTGAGTGGCAAGTGATAATTAAGCTGCATCTGGTGGCAGGCTTTATAGTGGCAAGTGAGTTGATGTACTTCAATTGTACAGCTGCATCTGGTGGCAGGCTTTAAGTCAGAATCCGACACTTATTTTACTCCATGCCTGGCCCGCCCATTATTTTATTTACCACTTCCATCCACTCCTCTTTCCTGCACTGCGCACTTGTCTCAGTCACAGTTTTGGTAAGCCCACAAGCTTACCCTAGCCAAAATGAGTTAAAAAAAAAATAAAACGTTGCTGGAGAGCTCCTTTGAAAGGGGGAAAGACCCAATGATGAGACAGCAGCAGACTCTAAGACTGCCAGCAAAAAGAAAGCTGCATTTAAAAGAAAATACCAAGAGTCCTACTTAAACCATGGGTTCATTGCAAGAGGTGATTCACATTCTCCAAGCCCACTTTGTATAATATGTGGCGACTGGCTATCCAACGAAACCACGAAACCCTCAAAACTCCTTTGCCACATGGAGACCAAGCACCCTGCATTAAAAGACAAGCCTTTGGAGTTTTTCAAAAGAAAAAAACCACGAACACAAAGAACAGAAGCAATTATTGAAGGCCACCACGTCATCAAATGTGTCTGCACTAAGAGCATCATTCTTAGTGGCTAACCGCATTGCTAAAGCTAAGAAGCCCTTTACTATTGGTGAAGAGTTGACCCTGCCTGCTGCTAAGGACATTTGTTGTGAACTTTTAGGAGAGGCTGCAGTTCAGAAGGTGGCACGTGTTCCTCTTTTGGCTAGCACCATAACTAGATGAATTGATGAAATAGCAGAGGATACTGAGGCACAATTGTTAGGGTTAATGAGTCACCCTGGTACGCAATCCAGGTTGATGAGTCTACCGATGTTGAGAACAAGGCAACAATGCTTTGTTTTTGTGCAATATGTTTTTCAGGAGGATGTGCATAAGGATATGTTATGTGCACTTTTGTTGCCAACCAACACCCCAGCTGCAGAACTATTCAAGACTTTGATTACATATCAGGAAAACTGAATTGGTCATTTTGTGTCGGTATATGTACGGGCAAAGAGGCTGCCATGACTGGACCGCTTTCTGGTTTCACTACTCAGGTCAAAGAGGTCGCTTCTGAATGTGAGTCTACGCACTGTGTCATCCATACAGAAATGCTGGTTAGCTGAAAAATGTCACCTGAACTTAACAACGTTTTGCAGGATATGATTAAAATTATCAACCACATTAAAGTACATGCCCTTAACTCACATCTGTTCACGCAGCTCCACGAGGAGATGGACCCAGAGCACACATGTCTTCTCTTATACACGGAAGTGAGATGGCTTTCTAAAGGTAGATCACTGGCCAGAGTTTTTGAGTTACAAGAGCTGCTCCAGAGATTTCTCTTAGAAAAACAGTCACCACTGGCAGCACATTTCAATGACAAAGAATGGGTCGCAAAACTTGCTTACTTGTGTGACATATTCAACCTTCTCAATGGAGGCAATCTGTCACTTCAGGGGAGAATGACAACTGTGTTCAAGTCCACAGATAAAGTGGCTGCATTCAAAGCCAAACTGGAATTATGGGGGCGATGAGTGAACATTAGGATTTTTGACATATTTCAAACATTAGCAGAGATTTTGAAAGAGACTGAGCCAGGGCTTTCTTTCTCCCAGCTGGTGCATGATCACCTATCTCAGCTTTCAAAAGAGCTTGAGCATTACTTCCCAACCACAAAAGACCCCCGAACTGGGAAGGAATGGATCCATGACCCATTCGTGAATAAGCCAGGTGAATCGACTTTGTCCGTGCTAGAAGAGGATCAACTACTTGAGATCACAAATGATGGTGGCCTTAAAAGTATGTTTGCGACAACTTCAAATCTCCATACATTCTGGATTAAAGTCAAGGTGGAATATCCTGAGATTGACACAAAAGCACTGAAAAGCCTGTTTCCATTTGCAACATCCTGTCTTTGTGAAGCAGGGTTTTCTGCAGTGACAGCAACCAAAACGAGATTATGGAATAGACTGAACATAAGCAACACACGTCGGGTGTCACTGTCTTCCATCACCCCCAGATGGGACCATCTAGTTGCAGGAAAACAAGCTCAGGGTCCCACTGATTCTGCATTATGGTGAGTTGTATAATTATTTCATTATATATTATAATGTAATAATAATGGAAATAAAGTGCACAATAAATATAATGCACTTACATCATCCCAGAACTATCCCCCCTCCCCGCCCTGGTCCCTTGAAAAATTGTCTTCCACAAAACCGGTCCCTGTTGCCAAAAAGGTTGGGGATGGCTAGGCTAGGGGACTCTCTGGGGCCTCTTTTATAAGGACACTGATAACCATTTATGAGGCTCCTTCCCAAAGACCTAATCGCTTCCCAAAGGCTCCCCCACTTCCATATACCAACATATTGGGGGTTAAGCTTCAGCATATAAATTTTGGGGGAACACAGGCATTCAGTCCATAGCAGCCAGGGTCATAAAAGGTCATTCATCAAAGAAAGAAATATAAGGGCTAAAAAAATATGAAAGACTGCTTGGTAGCTCTAGTAAAGTGTAAAGTTAAACAACAAAGACATTCCATCTCCATCCCTCATTATCAGATTCAGCAAACATTTAAGAAGTTTAAAGATACTAAGTGTCTCTAAGGTTTTGAGGAAGCAGGAACTCACACACTGCTGGTAAGAATACAAATTGTTTCAAACACCATAAAAGGGCATTTGACAATATTTATAAAGCTGAAGATGTTTATTCCCTACAACCAGTCTTACCTGTTTCTAGACCTATATCTTAGAGAAATTCTTATATTTACACAGGAAAACATATATGAGAATATTTTTGAAGTATTATATTAATGAAAGAATTAAAACATTCTAAATGTACTTCAATAAAGGAAAGGATAAATACATTGTAGTATATTCACTCAGTGGAGTGCTAGGTATCAATTAAAATGGATCAACTAGAGTTATAATTATTGATATGGATAAATCTCTGAAAAATAATGTTGAATGTAGAAGATACACAGCAAAGTTAGTGTTTGGAGATTATATGCAGTGTAGTATGCTGCTGGTAAGGATTTTTAATTAAAGGAGAGGGAGTAAATTTTCATTGTTTTAAAATAGTAGTAATAGTATTAAAAACATTCATATGGTGCTTTAGAGCTCACAGGGAATTTTTCTCATGTATATTACCTGATTTCATCCCACAAGAAAATTATGAGTTAGATAGTAGTATCATCCCTATTACAAAAAAGAAAAAAGACCAATTCATCACAGAGGTTATATGGTAGAAAGCCTAAGTCTTTAATATCAAAGGTCATTCTTTATCCACCAGGTAGTATTCCTGTATTATCGTTGTGGTCATCCATTTTATTTATGCCCGAGCATGGTATTATTTCCTTTCAACTCCTTTTCCCACTTCATGATCCTCTTATTATTGTAGACCAAGTCCTCTAAAATTTCTCCCATCTGCATCAGCAACTCCAGTCACAGTTTTTATTCCCACCTTATTATTAACCCTTTTATCACCAAGACCTGCTAGTTTCATTTCCAAAAATGTATCCCAACTCTGTTAATGTCTACCCACCTCTTCTGCTATTAGCCTAATCCAAACCACTTTTATCTCTTGCCTGCACTACTCCAGTAGCTTCCTAACCTGTACTGATTTATGCTAGTTCTTCTGGTCCCACTAGACACAAAGTCTCCTTTGCTTTATTGGAAATTTTTACATGAGGATATTAATACATAGGGTTCTGAAGGGAATAAAAATGTATGTGACAATCTTTCAACGTGGTTGCCTTTGCATATTGCCTCTCTCATTCTTTGTATTCATTTAATTAACTGTCAGCCAGCAACTACTTATGGAGAACTGGGCAGAAAAGGCCTGAACATTCTGACTCACCCTAATTCAACTATGTGACGTGGTCAATAAAAAGGCAATTGCAATAAAACTCTGCTTATAATATGAAGGTTTTTTTTCCTTAAGAAAGTACAAATAAGACAATAAGAAGTCTGCCCCCTTTTGACATAAAAGACATATATGTTTAAATTTATAAAATGCAAAAAAAAATTACAAAATGAAGCAAAAGCTTCTCATTGCTCTAACTCCTACCCACTAATTCTTCCCCTGAGACTTAACTCTTATTAAGCATTTGTTATTTCTTTAAGAAAAAGTATATTCCACCGTGTGTGTGTATATCTATATATCTATATCTATGTATATAGATATATAGACATATCCATGAATATATTTTTCTACATTCTACAAATATAATCATACTATACATAGTAATGCACCTTTCATTTTTCACTTAATATAGTTTGTATACTTTCCCATATTAGCTCAGATGGATATACTTCAATCCTACTAATGACTAAGTAATATTCCAATGAAGAGATGTATTTAACTAGGATCTTTAGTCTCATCTTTTCTACTTTTTGTCCACTTCATTGTGATATTATTGACATATAACTTATGTAAGTTTGGGTGTACAATATGATTTGATATATGTATATATTGCAAAATAATTACTACTATAAGGTTAGTTATTACCTCTATCCCCTCACATAATTACATTTTTTTTTGCTGTTAACAACATTTAAGATCTACTCTCTTAACAACTTTCAAGTATATTATATATTATTGTTAATTAGAGTCACCATGCTATATATAAGATCCCTAGAACTTATTCATCTTACAGCTGGAAGTTTGTACCATTTGACCAACACCTCTCTATTTCCCTTACCTCTTAGACCCTGGCATCTACCATTCTACTCTCTCTTTCTATGAGTTCAGCTTTTTGAGAGTCTGCATATAAGTATTTGTCTTCCTCCCTCTGAGTTATTTCATTCAGTGTAATGCCCTCAAGGTCCATCCATGTTGTCACAAATGGAAGGATTTACTTCTTTTTTATGGTGGAATAATATTCCATTATATATATATATATATATATATATATATGTATATATATATATATATATACACCACATTTTCTTTATCCATCCATCCATTGATGGACACTTAGGTTTTTCCAAGTTTTGGCTTTTATGAATAATGCTGCAATGAACATGGGGGTGCAGATATCTCTTCAAGATAGTGATTTCATTTCTTTTGGATATATACTCAGAAATAGGATTGTTGGGTCATATAGTAATTCTATTTTTAATTTTGTGAGGAACCTCCATACTGGCTTCACAATGGTTGTACCAGTTTACATTCCCACCAAGTCATCTTTTCTAACTTTCTATTTTTTAAGACATATTCATATTTTATGATGGGTTAAAGTCTCCTCTTCTTGTGTGAAACCCAGTAACAAATTTAAGTATTTACTTTTTAGACTATTTCTGTAATTTTAGTTATCTAGGATATAAAAGGTAGGCTGCTGCATGTATTTCAATTCACCCACTTCAACTGGAACTAAAACAAAATATTAAGTAACATGGCTAATAGAGTTTAACTCTATTTGGCTCTGGATAGATCACATATGCGAAACTGCGTATCATATTAAGATGAGAAATGATGAATTACAGTGAGCTGCTGAAGGATTTTGAAGGCATTTTTGAAGGCATAATGGAAGTAATAAGGTTATTCAGCCTAAAAAAAAGAAAGGCTTTGTTGTTGGTTGAAATTTGTTCTCATATATTTGGAAAGTAATCAAGAATTAGAATAAGAACTTGGATTCAAGCTTATATGAGGATGGTCAGACCTGGAAAACCAGTTCCGAATAAGTTTGAAATCGAGGAATATGTGTAGGTGATAGGATGATGTTAAAATAGGAATGTAGAGCACAGTACATAGAGAGTGTTAAACAGTTGGTAGTATCGAAAGATAGCCATGTCAGTGTGATCCGGTTTATCAGGCAGGTAGGACAGTGTGATAGGGAATCTGGGAGCAAGAATTATAATATCACCATAAAGCCTCCATTTCAAGACAGACATAAAAATTTAAACAACCATCTGAACCTTGAACATCGTTTGGAACATCCACACAAGGTGGTCAATTAACATAAACATAAAAGTGTCCAATGTCAAGGTACTTATTTCAAGGTACTCTATTTTGTCTTTGGAAAGCACTGTTTAAGAAAGTTATTATTTTTTTATCTTTATTTTTTTTTGCTTTATAACAAATTTAATCAGTTATACATATACATATGTTCCCATATCCCCTCCCTTTTGCGTCTCCCTCCCACCCTCCCTATCCCACCCCTCCAGGCAGTCACAAAGCACCGAGCTGATCTCCCTGTGCTATGCAGCTGCTTCCCACTAGCTATCTACCTTACGTTTGGTAGTGTATATATGTCCATGCCGCTCATTCACTTTGTCACAGCTTACCCTTCCCCCTCCCCATATCCTCAAGTCCATTCTCTAGTAGGTCTGTGTCTTTATTCCTGTCTTACCCCTATGTTCTTCATGACATTTTTTTTTCTTAAATTCCATATATATGTGTCAGCATACAGTATTTGTCTTTCTGACTTACTTCACTCTGTATGACAGGCTCTAGGTCCATCCACCTCAGTACAAATAGCTCAATTTTGTTTCTTTTTATGGCTGAGTAATATTCCATTGTATATATGTGCCACATCTTCTTTACCCATTCATCCGATGATGGACACTTAGGTTGTTTCCATCTCCGGGCTATTGTAAATAGGGCTGCTATGAACATTTTGGTACATGTCTCTTTTTGAATTATGGTTTTCTCAGGGTATATGCCCAGTAGTGGGATTGCTGGGTCATATGGTAGTTCTATTTGTAGTTTTTTAAGGAACCTCCATACCGTTCTCCATAGTGGCTGTACCAATTCACATTCCCACCAGCAGTGCAAGGGTGTTCCCTTTTATCCACACCCTCTCCAGCTTTTATTGTTTCTAGATTTTTTGATGATGGCCATTCTGACTGGTGTGAGATGATCTCATTGTAGTTTTGGTTTGCATTTCTCTAATGAGTAAAGATGTTGAGCATCCTTTCGTGTGTTTGTTGGCAGTCTGTATACCTTCTGTGGAGAAATGTCTATTTAGGTCTTCTGCCCATTTTTGGATTGGGTTGTTTGTTTTTTTGTTATTGAGCTGCATGAGCTGCTTATAAATTTTGGAGATTAATCCTTTGTCAGTTGCTTCATTTGCAAATATTTTCTCCCATTCTGAGGGTTGTCTTTTGGTCTTGTTTATGGTTTCCTTTGCTGTGCAAAAGCTTTTAAGTTTCATTAGGTCCCATGTGTTTATTTTTGTCTTTATTTCCATTTCTCTAGGAGGTGGGTCCAAAAGGATCTTGCTGTGATTTATGTCATAGAGTTTTCTGCCTATGTTTTCCTCTAAGAGTTTGATAGTGTCTGGCCTTACATTTAGGTCTTTAATCCATTTTGTGTTTATTTTTGTGTATGGTGTTACAAAGTGTTCTAATTTCATTCTTTTACATGTAGCTGTCCAGTTTTCCCAGCACCACTTATTGAAGAGACTGTCCTTTCTCCACTGTACATTCCTGCCTCCTTTATCAAAGATAAGGTGACCATATGTCCATGGGTTTATCTCTGGGCTAAGAAAGTTATTTTTTATACTGAGCTTAAATCTGTCTCCTTATAGCTTCCACCAGTTGATACTTCTCAGTCTTATCTCCAAATCTCAGCACCCAACATTCCTATTGCCTAAAATGCCTAATGCCTATCCTTCCTGATTAGCTGAGCTCTGCCCTTGAGTCAAGGGTTTACTCATATCCTGTCATCTTTCTGAAATGTCTTTGACTTCTCCAGTTCATAGCGTTTTTCTGAACTATCATAGAATGTTCTCTATCTACCAGGTATAGATATTGAGAATATATAGTATTAGATGCCTTTTTCAGTATACTTTTCTTATGTTCCCAACTTCACTGTAAATTTCAAGACCAAGGTTATGCCCTGTATATCTCTATAGCCAAGACCATCTAGCACACCACTGAGCATACTGAGTGTTTTCTGAAGAAAATTATTTGCTACTGGCTTTGTCTGATCAAACACCTACCCTTCAAACATGTAATTAACTTTTATGTTGTGTATGTCAGAGACTGCATGGGACTTGAAACCTGGAGTTTGTGTAGTATACAAAGGCTACTTCTTAGCCAAATTATTAGGTAGGTAAGTTTGCACTACATTCCTTCTCTCCCTATTTCATCAGTTCTTTTAGGTACTCCTCATTTCTGCTTGCTTAGTGCCTTTAGGATTCTCAGAATTTAACATTATTACCTCCTTCCAGTCTAAATATTGCTCTAGGCTTTGGACCCAGTCTGTTTGCTCAGAGCTTGCTCTCCCCAGTATACAGTGTTAGGAAATTTCCCCTTGTTAAGGGGTTACCACAAAATACCTTAAAGCATAGTCACTTTAAAATTGGTGACTTCCAAAGTGTGGAAGTAAGGGCAGAAATTCCAACAAGCATTGTCAAAGGAGTGTTGGATGCAGTACTTTTGATTAAACCTCTCCAATTATAACAGACCTTTGGGCTGCCTCTTCATTTATGAATCCTTGATGAAGATATCATGTTCTTTTGTTTTAAATGTGAATGAAAATTCTATAGATGCATTGGCATCAGGAGGAGTCTGACATTTTCAGAGGGAGACTCATGCAGAACAATTTGGAGTTTTGTTTTCTCAACATATTTAACATACAGTATCAACCTATGCCTTATAAAAACTTTTTATTGATATTTTAAAGTAATTGTAAATTCACTGTAAGTAACAAAGAAATGTATAGGAAATTGCTGTCCATCTTTCCCTCACCTCTCCCAATGTTAACATCTATACACAACTATAGTGCTGTCAACTGAAAGAAAAACACACAACCTAAAATTTGAGAGTTGAATTTTATTTGGGGAACTTACTGAGGACTGTAGCCTGGGAAACAACCTCTCAGCTCTGAGGAACTGGTTTGGAGAGGGAAGGGAAGACCCAGGATATATAAGAGTTTTTTTTTTTTTTTTTCCTGGAAAAAAACATGAAGCCAAACATCAAAACATTACTGCTAATCTCAAAGAACACACATCTCAAGTTAATAATTTTAGTGCTTTCTATGTAGGACAAGATGCAAGAATCTGGGTTCATTGAAATTATTCCTTAGATATGCATCTTAACTATCTAGGGCCAGTATCCAAGGCACAGAATGCTTCCTGTTTTTTTTCATCCTGAATTCTCCTCAGGGTGTACTGTTGGTGACTGACTGTGGTGACTAATGTCTTGATCTTTGCAGAACTGGAATGGCAGCAACATGTTTGTTTACAGTACAATATCAAAAACAGGAAATTGACATTGGTACAAACCTCAGTTTATTCAGATTTCATCAATTATGCGTACACTAATGTGTGTGTGTACGTGCATGTGTCCCCATAGCTCCGTGAAATTTTATCATATGTATAGCTTCATGTAATCACCACCACAATCAAGATATATATCTTACTATCACCACAAAACACCCTCATTCTGCGTTTTCATAGCTACACACCACTTCCTTAACTCATAGCAACCACTATCGTTCTTCATCTCTGTAATTATGTTATTTCACAAATGTTATAAAATAAAATCTTACTATATATTCGAGACTTTTTTTTTCATTCAACATAATTCTCTTGAATTATGTACCATTTGGTACAGGTTGTGTTTGAACATTTTCCCTCAGCTTAATCTGGCCAAAGGCACAGAAAAAAAACATTTTAGGTAAATTGTGATTTTATGATGCAATTTCTTTACTGTCACAACCTGAATTTCCTTAAAACTCTGGATATTATAACACAATTATATCAGCATTTGGGGAAGAGATTTGATCTGGAAGGCAAGTGAAAATTATGAAGAAGAAAAATTTGTCTTGGAAAACTTTTTTTTCTTAATTCTTTCCATTTGCACTTGCACCACCCTTACCTTACTGATTTATCCATGGGAAAAATCTCTGAATATGAGGAAGTTTTTCCTCTTTGTCAGTGGCCTCATTTTTCCGTGCTCTGCCGCCTATCCCATGGTGTCCCTAGGTACCATACAATATACTTACATACAGCCCCATAATACCTGAGACTCCTCTAATTCCAAAATAACCCTATCAGTGCCATACTATATTCTTCATCTTCCTCTGGCACAGACTTGTCAGGTCTATGTATTACAGCAAATCCTGTCTTCTAAACTATGCTAAACTCTTTTGAGTTATACTTCTGATGGTTTTCCATGCCCTGTCTGTGGATCATCACAAAGGAAGAGAATACTTGAATATTTTGTAAGATTTGCTCAGACCAGGTAGCAGAGTAGATTCTAGGAAATGGAAATGACATACATAAAGAGAGTAGAAAGAACAGAGAAGGCTGCCATCACTGGAGCATAGACAGTGAGGTGACAAGTGTCATGAGAAGAGTATGTAATTTTAACCGAAAGCAGTGACTAATATGGACATTTCAAGAAATGTTATGTCTAATTTTGGAGATATTTAGCATCAAGGATCTTTTATTCATAGTTTTCATTATCACATCTTTTAGACCTATGAGAATAGAAAGCTCTATTCAAAAGTTCATTTATTCCCAATTAACTTTTGAAGACCCTTTCACTAAGTAACACTTTCTTTGAAATGTGGATTTCTTCATCCATAAGGGCTATTGTTATATATTTTAAGGGCAGAAAAGCCTGGAGGATGTTTTTGAGCTTGACTTCCTTGAAAATATCTGGGTGCTGGAGATACAGTGTACTCTTGAAGGAAATAGCAAAGTGGAATTTTTTGTACATATTTCAAACCTCATTTAGAATCCAGGCACTATTTGAGCTGGTGTCAAGGATGCATGAAATTAAATTTAGGAAAGCTCAACTTTAAGAAATATGAATTTCTTCCTGCACAGGGTAGTTAGATGCTGGGTAGGAATTAAAAATGGCCATTTTCCCACAGAAGTTAATGACACTGGTGAGAGTCTTTTCATAATTCTGCACATCAAATATGTACAGATGATATAAGGGGCTGAGGTTAGATTCAAGGAATCTTATAAAAAGGAAAGTGGAGGGTCTGTGGGATGAGAAAGCATCTCATGGGAATTTGTTACTTTCTGACTAAGGGGCAAAAGTCAGATTTTTAAGTGTGTCTGCAAAAGCCATTCTCATAGAAACTATGATTTCAACAGAATGATAAAGCATATTTTAAAAACACTATTCAACTAGGTGTTTTAATTTAAAATACTAGAAAACTATATAGTATATTCTGTGAATAACCTGGAGTTTAAATGCTTAAGTTTTCAAATCAAGATATATTTTATTGTTGAATTTTAAAATATTCAGTTTTTAAAATAAACATTATAGTGGTTTCCATATATATTTTATTCATATTTTATGTGATATATTAAAAAACTATTTGAGGATGATCATTGTTACATTTGATAAATATATTGTAATATGAGTTATAAAATTGAACAGATATCACTAGTACCTCCTAGTATATTTTAAAATATGGAGTCATTTTATACAATGGGGATTTTCTACAGAAGGTAATAATATTTGCTTTTTCCTATATTGCAAAATTTCTAAAGTCTATATCAGACAGTCCTTTAACCAAAGGTTCTTTGTGTTATAAAACTGTGCATTTTCAAATTGTTTGCACATCTCTTGTCATTTGACCCTTTCAACAGCCCTACGAAATAATTAGTACCAATATGGTTGATCACAGATGAAGAAACTGAGATTCAGAGAGGTAGCACAATTAAGACTATGTGGCTAACTGGTTGCAGAGGGAGAACCAACATTTAGAATTTCTAGCTCCCAATCCAGTGTGCGTTTCATTATTCTGTGCGGTTTCTTCTCAAACTGTCATAATCAGACCACTTAGTTCAACATGAATATTTCCCCAAAACCCAAGGGAAAGAGGGTGCTTATTAACAATACTACTGCAGGGCTTCCCTGGTGGCGCAGTGGTTGAGAGTCCGGCTGCCGATGCAGGGGACACGGGTTCGTGACCCAGTCTGGGAGGATCCCACATGCCGCGGAGTGGCTGGGCCTGTGAGCCATGGCCGCTGAGCCTGTGCGTCCGGAGCCTGTGCTCCGCAATGGGAGAGGCCACAACAGTGAGAGGTCTGCGTACCGCAAAAAAAAAAAAAAAGAAAAAAAAAATAATGCTATTGCATTGTATGTGATATATCTTAAAAACAGGAAAAAGTGGATCATATGAATTGCTCACAAAATAGTGAGGACATTAGGAAGAAAACATCTTTCAATGTAGCAAGTTCGGCTGGATGAGCTTGGACAGACAGCATGGTGCCTCTCACAGTCCTCTGACAAGTTTCCCAAGTGTGAAACTGCCACTAACTATTCACTGATTCATTGTGCTAGCCACAGTGAATAAGGTAGATAGGATCTTGACACTCATGGCATTTCTATCGGGTTGGCCAAAAAGTTCATTTGGGTTTTTCCATAACATCTTACAGAAAAACCTGAACGAACTTTTTGGCCAACCTAATATTATGGGGGAAGAGATAGACAAATAAACAGGCAATTAAAATAGAGAGTGATCAATGTTACAGTAGAGGAAATATATGCTATGGGAACACTAGAGGAATATCAGACCCTAATTTAGGGACTCAGGGAAGACTTACTAAAGGAAGGCCTAAAAGATGAGTAAAGAGCTAGGTGATATGTGCTACAAGAAGAGGAAAGAGCATGGGCTGAGACCCCAAGAACATAATACATTTGAGAGGCTGAAAGCAGTTGTTTTTGGATGGCATAAAAATCATTAGAGGAGAAATGATGACCAATAAATTGTTTCCATCTTGGAGGAGGCTGAAAGAAGAAACATGGAAAGAAGGAAAGCATCAAAACAAACCCTGATGCATCCTAGTCCAATTTCCAGGATTCCTATTGCTATCAGGAGATTGTCTCCCACCCCTCACAATGTTGTGGCTGTTAAGCAAAGGAGCTAGTGTTTATTAAATGCCAAATATGACACAGACCATTTCAAGTGTGCTGTCTCACTGAAGCCTCATGTCCCTCGAGGCAGGTACTGGTGTCTTGATCCTACAGATGAAGAACTTAAGACTAGATAGAGGATTGTCCATCATCGGATGAATGGATAAAGAAGATGTGGCACATATATACAATGGAATATTACTCAGCCATAAAAAGAAACGAAACTGAGCTATTTGTAATGAGGTGGATAGACCTAGAGTCTGTCATACAGAGTGAAGTAAGTCAGAAAGAGAAAGACAAATACCGTATGCTAACACATATATATGGAATTAAAAAAAAAATGTCGTGAAGAACCTAGGGGTAAAACGGGAATAAAGACACAGACCTACTTGAGAATGGACTTGAGGATATGGGGAGGGGGAAGGGTAAGCTGTGACAAAGCGAAAGAGAGGCATGGACATATATACACTACCAAACGTAAGGTAGATAGATAGTGGGAAGCAGCCGCAGAGCACAGGGAGATCAGCTCGGTGCTTTGTGACCGCCTGGAGGGGTGAGATGGGGAGGGTGGGAGGGAGGGAGATGCATGAGGGAAGGGATGTGGGAACAGATGTATATGTATGACTGATTCACTTTGTTATAAAGCAGAAACTAATAAAAAAAAAAAGAAAAAAGACTAGATAGAGGATAAAAATCACCCAAGGTCACATGATTAGTGAGCAACTGAGTAAGGACCTGAGCCCAGGTTTCTCTGTCTCCCAAGGCAACCCTCTTCAACTATACTGTGTTCTCTCTCCTAGGTTTTTAGTACCATAATTGTGGTACTTCTGCATTACTGCTGCTTCAGGAAAACAATTTAAAAGAAAACTATTTGGTTTATCTTTGCCAAAGATAATCTCCCCTTGGTTTACGACACCATTGAGTTAGAGGTATATTTCCTGAATGAATGGATTTCAGGGCTAACCAAGGTGATGCAGACATGACTAGGAGTTCAACGAGGATTTTTTAAAAGTTTTGCGTATAAAATTTCATACACTCTGAAATCCCAAAGAGAGACCTCCTTAAAGCTTTTACAATTTTGCCGAAATCTTAGATTGAGACAGTCACCTGACTGATGGAAAAATGGCCTCTGTTTCTAAGAGGATTCTCACTTGATAGGTGTTTAGGAATTCAGAGTGGGAGGTAGTAGGATGTAAAATTGATTGGAAGCTGTTCCAACTTAAGCAAGAAGTCACATATGTGAAACCTAATATTAGAGAAGCTGGATTGGCATACAACAGAGTCTGTTATAAAGAACATGCCCTTCTTATGTATTTTTGTAACAGATCTAGTCTTAAGACTAGAATGGCATCTATGAAGTAAAATTGTGCAAGTACTTAAGATTTAAAAGACCTGAGATTGCACAATTTAATCTCTCTCCCGTTAGTTTTAGATTCATTTTCCTCAGGCCTATCAATGGATAGTTGTGATACATTTATTAGTTTTATTTTGTAATTAATTCATACCATGTCTTTGTTTTAGAGGAGTAAAGTAAGTGTACAGTGCCTTTCCTCTTCTGTATATCATCTTAGTCTTTCTTTTTATATTTGGGGATATTAAAATTGTTAGTTTGGATATGGAATAGAAATTCCCTCTCATTCAAAATATTTGGAAATGACACCATGCATTAGTTTTGGATTGACATTTTTAATTTAATGTTTTTGTTAAATAGCTATATAGTAAGGAATTGATTTTAATTTTAATTTATGTACAAACTATATTTTCTAGAGAAAATAATATTACTTTTATACTTTAATATGGCTACCCATATTTTAACAAATTCTAAATGCAAAAATTCTTTCAATTTCATTTTTGGGAATAAAATGAAGAAAACTTGCAAGTCATTATTTAACACACATGTGATATTCATTTTCTTCAAGATTTGCTTGATATTATTTAGAATTAGTAAAGGCTCTGCAATAACAGAAATCAGTTGCTCTCTTGAATATAAATCCTATGAAGAATATAAATTTTAATTTTTCATTCAAAATAGCTGCCAAATATTGTGTTATTTTTCAATTTTTCTGAAACAAAACGTAACCTGATGTTGTTGCTGATGTCTGTCCCTATGCCTTCTGAGACTGTTAAAGAATAGTTTAGATTGTTCCAAGCTGGAAACTTTAGATAATATATCATGAGCTTTCCAATACAAATCTGAGATAGGAGATGAGAAATTGCCTTTAGGCAAAGAAATGTTTTTGAACCAATGTTTTGCTTCTCTATGAGATAATAAGAAAATAAGAGTGCTTTGTTTTTTGAATAATTTTAATGGACTCTGGTTGAAACGATCCTTTATAGAATCTAATATTTGGTTAAAAAAACTGGAAAAACTTAGAGATATTAGGAACTAGAGGCACTGAGGACAGTGATAAATAAAAATAGGAGTAGATACATAAGTCTTGAGCCTTAATAGACCATTACTCAGTAAAATTTAAGTATACAATACCATATTATTAATCATAGTCACTATGTTGTAATTCATCTTCTAACTTAAAGTTTATACCCTTTGACCTCTATTGCCCCATTTCCCCCTTCCCTCAGCCCCTTGCAACCTCCATTCTATTCTGTTTCCATGAAATCAGTGTTTTGGGGGTTCTTTTTTGAGATTCCACATATAAGTGAGATCATACTGTATTTGTATTTCCTGTCTGGCTTATTTCTCTTAGCATCATGCCCTCCAGTCTCATCCATGTTATAACAAATGGCAGGATTTCCTTTTTTATGGCTAAATAATATTTTATTGTGTATACGTTTTCTTTATTCAGTAATCCATTGAAGAACATTTAGGTTGTTTCCATATCTTGGCTATCGTGAATATCTACAACGTGGGAGTGCAGCTATCTCTTAGAGATACTGATTTCATTTCTTTTAGCTATATACCAAGGAATGGGATTTCTGGATCATATGATAGTTCTATTTTTAATTTTTTGAGGAACCTCCATACTGTTTTCCATAGTGGCTGCACTAATTTACAATCCTACCAACAATGCACTAGGGTTCCTTTTTCTCCACATCCTTGCCAGCCCTTGTTATTTCTTGTCTTTTTGATAATAGCCATCTTAACAGATGTAAGGTAATATCTCATTGTGGTTTTGATTTGTATTTCCCTGATGATTAGATCTTAAGAATTCTCAACACACACACACAAATGAATTAACTATGTGAAGTGATAGATGTGTTAATTACCTTGATCTTGATAATCATTCTACAATGTATAGGTATATCAAGTCATCACATTGTACAGTTTAAATATACACAAATAGATTTGTCAGTTATTCTTCAATAAAGCTTGGGGGAGGGGAAAGAAAAGAAAATAGACCATGCCTACCTCTTATCCATTAGGAATTGTAAATTAAACCAGACACAATAAAAGAAGACATTAATAGAAGTGCCCAAAAGGATTTCTAGCTTAAAACAATGCCTTATTTGTAGCCCCTGTTTCAGACTTTCCAGGATTACTGCTAAAATATCAAATGTAGGCATAGGTTAATATTAAATCTCATACTGCAACTGAAAACTAAAACTGACCTAATGCTAATTCTGGAAGTAATTTTCATTACCTAAAAGTATATGGAAGTGGATTAAGAAGTAACCTTCAGATCTTTTCTGGTGAGCTCTCTGGATTTCACTTGATGAAACAACTTTTCTTCAAAAGGACAGGAGGAAACCAGAAAGCTGGGGACAGCTCTTCTTGTACATTATAAACATTCAGAAACAGTAGTAACCAAAATATAACAGGGCAAGAACAAAGGGATATGCTTCCTAGAAATAAAGTTCCGTTGTGGAGAGAGGGAGGGATGAAAAGGACAGAGAGAGGAAAATTCCCGATATAATTAATTGGTATGTGTCAAGACACCAGACAAAGTAGTAGAAAATTATTCCACTTCCAAATATCAGGATTGTACTAAGTGATAGCTGCTGAAAGTGAGTTTGAGATGGAAACTATGTTCATCAACCTACCCCCAAAATTGATTTTAAAAATTAATTTATCTATAAATCAAATGAGTAGAAGGCAGTCTTATGGACTATCAACTGAATCTAGATAAAACTTTACTAAAGGAAAAGTAGAGAAAAAACATAAACAACCACAACCATAAGCACTTCAGGTTTATAGGAAATATATAGACAAAGAGAATGGGAACACAAATCCACAATTTCAAAGGAAGCATATATATTTTAAAAATAAATGGCCTACTAAATAATTATGAAGATATTTCTAAAGATGTTTAGCATCTTCAATAGACTGGAAGGAAGAATGTTCTTTAGAAAAAGGGTGTAGAAAATTATGAGAAGAAACAAGCTCAGATGTAAATGAAAGTGGCTGAAGAAAGGAAGGATTGCAAGAAAACTATGCTGTAATGATAGAATTAACATCCAGACTGAACTGAATAAAGAAAATAATTAAGAAAGTCAAAATAATTTCAGTCCTATAAGTGACCAGAATAAAACAGTCTCTTACAATACAAGAAAATGATGAAGACAAAAAATAAACTATAAGATTATTATAGAGGAAAGGGAAAGAGAATAGAAATGTAATCTAAGAAGTATAAGTATTCCTGAGGAAGAAATAGAAACAGTAGAGTTAGAAGAAATAATCAATGACAATTTTTGAAAATATGAAATGAAAGAGATGTGTGTTTACAGATTGAAGGTCTCACAGTTTTCTTTGCAAAATTGAAAGAAAACTACATCAATACAAGTTCTTAGAAATTAATTTAATCACAAAGTAAAGAACATCTACAAGCATCCAAGAAAATCTCATAGTTCTCTATAATCCTAATTTTTAAATAATTGTTTAGCAAAGTGATTGTGTTTTGAGATCTATACATACGGTCACCTCAATGGATGCTGAAAAGATTGATAAAATTCAACATCATGTTAATGTAGAAATTCTTAACAGTGGTACAAAATGCTACTGACCAAAATGAAGTATGAATATAGATGTAAAAATCCTAAATAAAATATTAGATAATGGAGTCCAGCATTATATGTAAAAGATTAATGTACCATATCCAATATGGTTTATTCCAGGAATTCAATAAAGATTCTAAGTAAAGAAATCTATTAATAAAAAATCATAACAGAGGTAGGTCAAATGACAGATGTACCCTCATCTCTATCATGCAAAAAGGTAGTTGATATAAATCAACATTTACTCCTGAAAAAGAAAAAATATCCTAGAAAACTAGATATACAAATCTTCCATAGTATATTAATATGTACCTCCAACTAACAGCCTGCATCATATACACTGTTGAAATTCTAATCATAATTAAATAAGGAATAAGGTAAGTCTTCCTGCAAATATACTTATTATTTTTCATCATTCTGCAAGTATTAATATATTAGAATGTAAATAAGAAAGTAAAATAATTTTTAGAATGGAGGAATCAAAGATATAATTATATGCAGATGTGTTTAACTGAAAAACTCAAGGCAAAATAACTGAAAAATAGATATTGTACAGTGTCTGGATAAAAATTTAATATATACAAATCATTAGTTTATCTATAAAATTCAATAATCAATTAGAACATAAAAAATTAAAAATCACACTTGCCATGATAACTATGCAATATCTAGAAATAAAAATTCATTTTATAGTATCTATCTATATATATATATCTGTAGACATACATCTCTCAATATATACAACTTTACTAAATAATTCAATAAATGGAGAGTACAATATCATGTTTATAGATAAAATGATTCTGTATGGAAAATATATCCATTCTCTCCAAATTAAGCTATATACTGGCTGTAATTGCAATCAAAATTTCAATGGATTTTTTAATTGACAACATTATTCTTAAGTTGTAATGATAGAATGGACATATTATGATAGACATTTCGAAAAAAGGGCTTGCCCAATCAAATTGAACATATTTAATAAAGAAAAAACTAATGAAAACAATATGATATTGTCACTAGCATAGTAAAATAAATCAGTAAAGTTCTTTGAATCTAGAATAAAAATATAACTATTGTGATTCAAAAGGTCTGCATGATATAGTCCTTTCCTTCCCATCCTACCTCATCTTGTTATGCTCTATAGGCACATTGCTTATGTGTTGCCTCAGGCCTTCATAAATTCTGCTTTCCCTGTCTGGAATATTCTCCTTTCGACGTTCTACATGAGACTTTTTTTCATCCTGCAGTTCTCAACTTGAATTATACCTTCTCAATGAGAAATGTCCATGATATTTTAGAAATATATATATATATATATATATATATATACATACACTTATATATTGCAATTATCTGTATATAGATGGTGATTAAAAACATGGAGCTGGATATTACTCAGAGTGTGTTGTAGAGAGAGAAAGGAATGTAAGAGTATAAGCTCCTTGAAGGAAGGGTTTTTTTGTTTATTTTAATCACTGTTTCTCCTCAGTCCCTATAATAGTGCTTAACATATGGAAGGTGTTTTAGTACTTTTCTCATTTTCTTCAGAGTAAAAAGTAAGAAATCATTTAAATATGTTCAACCTCAAAGTTTACTTAAAATTATACAAGATATAGAGACAAGTTGCTTAATAATGTCACTCAAATTTTAATTGTAGTTCCACAGAGTAATTTTTTTTCAATGGGAATGGAGCAATTAATTTTGCTAGGAGACCTGTAGGGATTGTTTTATTAGTTTTCACAATGGTTATGTACCTCACTAGGTAATAAATACTTATGTATTTATCACTATTAGTGCCTCCTATTGTGGGTTCAGTGATGTATTCACTTCATCGCATCTGAAAGTTGGTTGCAACCTGTGAGCAAATGCTAAAGAAATTATAAAATATTGTTTAATTACCTTCATGGGGACTTGAGTATATTTCGATTTTTTTTAGGTCTTGAATAGAATGCATTTGGAAGAAAAAATTGGTAATGTTACTAAGACACCTTTATTCGCTTATTGTATTAGCTTTTTATTTAGAAAAAATAAAACGTTATTAGAAAGATAAAATGTGAAAAATCAAAAGTTCCCTTCTGAACATTTTACCACACATATTCCTACTCTTCTACTGTCAAATTCATGTCTGTTTATTTACCTCTCTATCTACATATTCACCAATTCATCCATTAAATTATTTATTTTTTTGTAAAATTGGAACCATGATCTCTGCACTGTGATACAGTTCAATTTGCCTCTAATTTCAGTAGTGGTAGACTAGGTAACCAACCCTCCCACTGATGAATTTCAAAAACCTGAATAATATGTTTAAAACTTTTCCTAAGGGCAAATAAGTAATAATATTATAAGAACCATTTGAGCTTAGCCTTAGAGACTGAGGATGCTTTCATCACTCACCAGCCTTAGGTGGGGAAGGGAAAGCAATCCCTTCAAAGAGGAAGGAATCAACATCTAGTCCTATTTCATTCATCAAGAATGTGGAGGAGGAAGTAAACAGTTTATTATTTATAGTCTCAAATGATGGTAATGTGGAAGATGGGCAAATGGAACAAGAGACTTTGGAAGAGTCCTGATCAGGAACTAATAAAATGAGAACCTGCTTTGAAAAATGCAAGCAGGTTTTTCTGAGGGAAGAAGAACTCAAAGCTGCATTTAATGAAAGGAAGCAACTGTCAAAGCAATCTGACTAAGTTCAGTACATTAGGTTTGCAGTTGGGG
Organism: Hyperoodon ampullatus; assembly: GCF_949752795.1. NCBI lineage: Eukaryota > Metazoa > Chordata > Mammalia > Artiodactyla > Ziphiidae > Hyperoodon > Hyperoodon ampullatus. The sequence goes on from NC_136913.1 coordinate 98,492,969, forward strand.
AAGAAATATGGGTTGCTGTTCATTTAGGACCTGTGGAAGAGGTTGGAGAAAAGGGGATAGGTATTCAAGCAATGATTCATTAGGTAGAAAGAAGAGAATGTTAGAAATCAGACACTACTGATAAAGTTTTGAATATGCAGAAACTCAAAGAATCATGTTTTTATGAGGAATTCTTAAGGGAGTTAGGAGTAGATGTTCTTTGGGCAAAAAAAAATAGGGATAATTAGGAAAATTTCAATAGTAGGACTTATGGAAGTCATCAGATAAATTTAACTGTAGAACTGAAGTCTAAACTAAAGATGCAGAGCCCTCATCTTCTGATTCTTAATCAGATTTAGCCACCATTTGTATTTCAGTTAATTTACAGGGATAACTATTGTTATGTTTACTTTATTTTTTAATTAATTTTTATTGGACTATAGTTGATTTACAATGTTGTGTTAGTTTCTGCTATACAGTAAAGTGAATCAGTTATACATATACATATATCCACTCTTTTTTATATTCTATTCCTATATAGGTCATTAGAGAGTGTTGAGTAGAGTTCCCTGTGCTATACAGTAGGTCCTTATTAGTTATCTATTTTATACATATTAGTGGACATATGTCAATCCCAAGTCTACAAGTTCATCCTACCACCATCACCACCTCCCCCACCCCAACTTTCCTCCTTTGGTGTCCATACGTTTGTTCTCTACATCTGTGTCTCTATTTCTGCCTTGCAAAACAGTTCATCTGTACCATTTTTCTAGATTCCACATATATGGATTAATATACGATATTTGTTTTTCTCTTTCTGACTTACTTCACTCTGTATGACAGTCTCTAGGTCCATCCACATCTCTACAAATGATCCAATTTTGTTCCTTTTTATGGCTGAGTAATATTCCATTGTATATACATACCACATCTTCTTTATCCATTCGTCTGTCGACAGGCATTTAGGTTGCTTCCATCAACTGGCAATTGTAAATAGTTCTGCGATAAACATTGGAGTGCATGTGTCTTCTGAATTACGGTTTTCTCTTGGCATATGCCCAGTAGTGGGATTGCTGGGTCGTACAGTAGTTCTATTTTTAGTTTTTAATGGAACCTCCATACTGTTCTCAATAGTGGCTGTATCAATTTACATTCCCACAGACAGTGCAAGAGGGTTCCCTTTTCTCCACACCCTCTCCAGCATTTGTTGTTTGTAGATTTTTTGATGATGCCTATTCTAACCAGTGTGAGGTGATACCTCATTGTAGTTTTGATTTGCATGTCTCTAATAATTAGTGATGTTGAGCAGCTTTTCATATGTTTGTTGGCCATCTGTATGTCTTCTTTGGAGAAATGTCTCTTTAGGTCTTCTGCCCATTTTTAAATTGGGTTTAAATTAATTATCGATATGCATGTTCCTATTACCATTTTCTTAATTGTTATGGGTTTGTTTTTGTAGGTCCTTTTCTTCTCTTGTGTTTCCCACTTAGAGCAGTTCCTTTAGCATTTGTTGTAGAGCTGGTTTCCTGGTGCTGAATTCTCTTAGCTTTTGCTTGTCTGTAAAGCTTCTGATTTCTTCATCAAATCTGAGTGAGATCCTTGGCAGGTAGAGCAATCTTGGTTGTAGGTTCTTCCCTTTCTTCACTTTAAATATATTATGCCACTCCCTTCTGGCCTGTAGAGTTTCTGCTGAGAAATCAGCTGTTAACCTTATGGGAGTTCCCTTTTACTTTATTTGTCATTTTTGTTGCTTTCAATAATTTTTCTTTGTCTTTAATTTTTGTCAGTTTGATTACTATGTGTCTTGGCATGTTTCTCCTTGGGTTTATCCTATATGGGGCTCTCTGTGCTTCCTGGACATGGGTGGCTATTTTCTTACCCATGTTAGGGAAGTTTTCGACTCTAATCTCTTCAAATATTTTCTCTGGTTCTTTCTCTCTCTCTTCTCCTTCTGGGACCCCTATAATGCAAATGTTGTTGCATTTAATGTTGTCCCAGAGGTCTCTTAGGCTGTCTTCATTTATTTTCATTCTTTTTTCTTTATTCTGTTCCACAGCAGTGAATTCCACCCTTCTGTCTTCCAGGTCACTTATCCGTTCTTCTGCCTCAGTTATTCTGCTATTGATTCCTTCTGGTGTATTTTTCATTGCAGTTATTGTATAGTTCATCTCTGTTTGTTTGTTTTTTAATTCTTCTAGGTCTTTGTTAAACATTTCTTGCATCTTCTCAATCTTTGCCTCCATTCTTTTTCTGAGGTCTTGGATCATCTTCACTATCATTATTCTGAATTCTTTTTCTGGAAGGTTGCCTATCTATGCTTCGTTTAGTTGTTTTTCTGGGGTTTTATCTTGTTCCTTCATCTGGTACATAGTCTTCTGCCTTTTCATGTTGTTTATCTTTCTGTGAATGTGGTATTCATTCCACAGGCTGCAGGATTGTAGTTCTTCTTGCTTCTGCTGCCTGCCCTCTGGTGGATGAGGCTCTCTAAGAGGCTTGTGCAAACTTCCTGATGGGTTAGACTGGTGGTGGGTAGAGCTGGCTGTTGCTCTGGTGAGCAGAGCTGAGTAAAACTTTAATCTGCTTGTCTGCTGATGGGTGCAGCTGAGTTCCCTCTCTGTTGGTTGCTTGGCCTGAGGTGACCCAGCACTGGAAGCTACAGGGTCTTTGGTGGGGCTAATCATGGTCTCTGGAAGGGCTTATGCCAAGGAGTACTTCCCGGACCTTCTGCTGCCAGTGTCCTTGTCCCTGTGGTGAGCCACAGCCATGCCCCGCCTCTGCAGGAGACCCTCCAACACTAGCAGGTAGTCCTGGTTCAGTGTCCTATGGGGTCACTGCTCCTTCCCCTGGGTCCTGATGTGCACACTACTTTGTGTGTGCCCTCCAAGAGTAGAGTCTCTGTTTCCCCCAGGCTGTCAAAGTCCTGCAATCAAATCCCGCTAACCTTCAAAGTCTGATTCTCTGGAAATTCCTCCTCTCTTTGCCAGACTGCAAGGTTGGGAAGCCTGACATGGGGCTCAGAACCTTCAATCCAGTGGGTGGACTTCTGTGTTATAATTGTTCTCCAGTTTGTGAGTCACCCACCCAGTGGTTATGGGATTTAATTTTATTTTGATTGTGCCCCTCCTACCATCTCACAGTGGGGTATCTTTTTTGGTGAGTTCCAGTGTTTTCCTGTCATTGATTGTTCAGCAGTTAGTTGCGATTCCAGTATTCTTGCAAGAGGGAGTGAGCACACCTCCTTCTGCTCTGCCATCTTGAACAAATCTGTTTACTTTAAAACTTAACACTTTTAGACAGATCTCATTGGAACAAATGTACCAAGTCAAGTATGAAGCTGTTTTTCATAAACTTAGACTAATGTTGACTTTTCATGTTATTAAAATGGAAATTTAAGTTAATATCTCTGTTGTAGTATACATGCATTTTTCCCCCTGGAAATAAATTTGGAAAAGATTGAGTAGCAGAAACAAAGAGAGAATTTATGAGATCTGAAGTTTTTTACTCTGTTTGTTTGTTTAGAATTCAAACTTCTTACCCCGTACATGATGGTTTGTCTTAACATCTTTTAATATGTAGCTAGATATTGTTGGGTGTGGCATTTGTTCATTACTATTTATAACACGTGTGCTTTTACTTTTGCAGTGAGATTTATATCTATGAGACATTAAAATAATCCTTTTATTTATAAAACACACATTTTCTTTTTAAACCCTCTCCTTTGCCTTAGGAGACAGATACAAAACAATATTGCTACAATTTAGGTCAAAGAGTTTTCTGCCTGTGTTATCTTCTAGGAGTTTTATGGTTTCTTACATACGTTTTCTTATTGTTTTAGGCCTTACATTTAGGTCTTTAATCCATTTTATTTTTTATATGGTGTTAGAGAATGTTCTAATTTCATTCTTTTACATGTAGCTGTCCAGTTTTCTCAGCATCACTTATTGAAGAGACTGTCTTTTCCCCATTGTATATTGTTGTCTCCTTTGTCATAGATTAATCGATCATATGTGCATGGGCTTATTTCTAGGATCTCTATTCTGTTCCATTGATCTATGTGTATTTTTTTGGTGCCAGTTCCATACTGTTTTGATGGCTGTAGCTTTGTAGTATAGTCTGAAGTCAGGGAGCATGATACCTCTAGCTGTGTTTTTCTTTCTCACAATTCCTTTTGCTATTTGGGATCTTTTGTGTTTCCATTACAAATTTTAAAATTATTCTAGTTTTGTGAAAAATGCCATTGGTATTTTGATAGGAATTGCACTTTTTCCTTTTTCAAGTGAGAGATAATTGAACATAACATTGTATTTTTTTAGCTGTACAACATAATGATTTGACATATGTATATATTGTGAAATGATTACCAGAATAAGTTCAGTGAATATTAATCAGTATACATAGTTATAAATTTTTTCTTGTGATGAAAACTTTTAAGATCTACTTTCTTAACCTCTTTCAAGTATACAATACAGTATTATTAGCTATAGTCATCAAAACCATCATGTTCTCAGAGAGAAGAGGCCAAAATGATCCCTTCATGTCTCCGGTAGGGGGAGAGAAAGAGCAATTCTTGTGAAATACTACCAGAGCATTCTCCATAAAAAAAGGCCTACAATCCAGAGAAAAAGACTATAACCTGAGAATCTTATCTAACTTGGGGGAAAGGTGTTTCCCATACTCCAGCTTACTCTAATCTTTCTGTATCTCCAAAGTAGGAGGAGGCAAGGGAAGTAAGAAACACCTGTGGAGATCATAGCACAGGGACACATGTCTAGTGAGACTAAAATTTAGGGAATTTGAGAGCCAGATGGCAGAATAGGAGCTCTCCTGCTCATATTCTCCCTCAGCAATAATAATTTATCAGCTGTCTATGGACAAAAATGCCTTCGTGGGAGGTTTGGGGTCCAGGTAGGAGATTGTGAAACCTCACTGGAGACCAAGACCAAGAAAGACCATTTTAAGAAGGCAGGCCTACATTCAGGTGGCTGATGTGTCAATGGTGGTCCTGACTACAGACCCATAAACAGCTCCATACTCCTGTAGACTCAACTATAACCAACCCCTTCCCTCACTGTTTGACTTTGGTCTTGCCACCAGCACCATACACCAAGGGCCTTAGAAAGAGTCACACCTGGATCTCAGGTAACAGACCCACAGACTTCAGCCCTTAGTCCTGAACTAGTCCCTCTTGGCTGCAGTCCAGGAGGCCTTGGAGACAAGCCCACCAAACTCATTCTGACTGTATATTTTGAAACAGTGCTGTAACTGGGCTCCAGCCCCTCTCAGCTGTCGTTCATGAGCAGTCCTGCCAGCCCAGGGACCCAGTGGAAGGCATTCCCATTTACCCCTCTGGAGATCCTGTAATGGCCTTATATTCAGCTTTCACCCCTCCCAGCCATAGTCTGCAAGCTGTTCTGCCAGGAAAAATGCCCCAGGAGACATGCCTGTCAGTGCCTACAGAGACAGGCTAGCCAACGTTAGTCTGACAGTAGATCTTGAAACAACTCTGTGACTCATCTTCAGCCCCTCCCCACAGTGGTCTGGAAGCAGTGCCACCAAACCCAGGACCACTGGGAGACATGCCTACTAGTTCCCCTGGAGACAGACCAGATAAACTTTGTCTGAAGCAGTTCTGTGACTCAGATCCAATCTTTCTCAGCACAGTCCTTTAGCAGTTATGGGAATCTTGCATGAAACCATTAGACCAGTGGCACTAATTCCATGAACAGTTATGCACAACCAGAGACCTACCAGGAGACACATTAACCATAAAAACTATAAAAATATATTAGACGCCATCAAAATTAAAATCTTCTCATGAAAATGGAAAATCAAGCTATATGAATTTAATATAAAAATACATTTAATATATATTTAATGTCATATATTACATATAATACATATATGAGAGAGAAGAGTAGAGGGCTTTCAATATAATATACTGGAGTAAAAGTCTTTCATACAAAATATATAATAAAGTCTTAAAATTCAGTTAAGAAGACAACATGATTAAAATAGACAGAAGTTCTGAGCACTCAGTACACCAAAGAATGCCCATTAAGCAGAGAGGTATTCTACATATTTATTCATCACAGAAATGCAACTAAAACCACAATGAAATATGACTACACACTCACTAGAAAGGCTAAACTTAAAGACTGACAACTTCAAATGTTGGTCAAGATATGGAGCAATTGGAACTCACACACATTGTTGTATGAAATGATATAATGACTTTGTAAAATGGGTGGTTTATTATTACATGAAACAAACCTACTCTATGACCAAATAAGTCCACACCTGGGAATTTATCCAAAAGGAAGGATAGTATTCATCCACAAAAACATTTTATAGGACGTTTTGTAATAACTTTATTCATAATAGCCTAAAATTGGAAATAACACAAAATGTCCATAAATAACCAATATACAAATTGTGTTATATCCACACAATTAAATTTACTGTGTAATTTCAAAAATGATACATGGGCAAGCACAAAAATCTGGATTAATTTTATAATAACTTGGTAAGAAAAAGAAGTCAGTCATAAAAAATTAATATAGTATTTTATTTATATGGAGCTCAAGAGCAACCAAAATGAAGATAAGATAGTAGAAATAAGGAAAGTGGCTGTTTATGTGGTGGTGGTGGTGATTTCCTGGAATGGGGAAAAAACGTAATTTTCTGGAGTAAAGAAAATTGTTTTTCTTTTGATTGGATAGCTGTTTACATGTGTGAATACATTTGGCAGAATTCATCAAACTGCTATCTTAAAATCTTGGCATTTAAATGTATGCAAAATTTACCTTGATTTAGTAAAATATATAACATAAAATTTACCATTTAACCATTTTTAGCTGTACAGATCAGTGGCATTAAGTACATTCATATTGGTGTGCAAACATCACCACCATCCATCTCCAGAATTTTTTCATCCTCCCAGATGTAAATTCTGTACCCATTAAAAATAACTCCTCATTCTCTAATGCTCCTGCCACAGTCCCTGACAACGACATTCTACCACTACTCTAGGTACCTTATATAACTGCAATCACACAATATTTGTCCTTTTGTGTCTCACTTATTTCAATTTATGTTTTCAAGGTTCATCCATGTTGTAGCCTGTGTCAGAATTACGTTCCTTTATAAGGCTGAATAATACTCCATTGTATGTATATATCACCTATTATTTATCCATTCATCCATCAATGGATATTCTGGTTGTTTCCACCTTATGGCTATTAAGAATGATGATGTTTAAGCATTAGTATATAAATATCTGTTCACGTCTCTGTTTTCAGTATTTTGGGATATATATGCAGAAGTGGAATTTCTGGATCATATGGCAATTATATGCTTATTTTTTGAATAACTTAATCATGAAACACTCCTTTTAATATGCTGTTGAATTCTGTTTGGTAGCACCTTGTTAAAAAGTTTTGTATCCCTATTCATGTGATATAGGTCTGTAGTTTTCTTTTCTTATAGTGTCAGTTTATTTGAATCCAGTATCAGGGTAATCTAGCATTATAGAATGAGTTAGGGAGTTTTCCCTTCTTTTCAATATTTTGAATATTTAGAAGAGTTCAGGAATAACTGGTGTTAATGTTTCTTTACACGTTTAGTAGAATTCAGCAATGAATCCATCTGGTCATGGACTGTTCTTTGTTGGGAGGTTTTTGCTACTAATTAGTTCTCCTTACTAGTTATAAGTTTACTCAGATTTTATATTTCTTTATTATTCAATTTTGGTAGGTTGCATGTTTCTAGAAATTTGTCCATTTCATCTAAGTGATGAAATTTTTGGCATATAATTGTTCATAGTACTTTTGTATAATTTTTAATTCTATACAATTGGTAGTAATATCCCCTTTATCATTTCTGGTTTTAGTTATTTGCATCTTCTCTAATATGCTTAGTCAATCCAGCTGAAGCTTTGTCAATTTTGTCAAACTTGTTGAAGAACCAACTCTTGCTCTTGTTGATTTTCTCTACTGCTTTTGTATTCTCTATTTTGTTTCTCTCTTTTCTAATTTTACTGTTTCCTTCTTGCTGCTAACCTTGGATTTGGTTTGTTCTTTTCCTGTTTCCTTAAAGCATAAAGTTACTTAATTTGGGATCATTCTTCTTATTTAATATAGCTTTTAATGGTATAAATTTCTCTCATGGCACTGCTTTTCCTACACCCCATAAGTTTTGGAATGTTGCATTTTCATTTGTGTCAAGATATTTTCTAATCTCCATTGTGATTTCTTCTTTGACATATTGGTTGTTTAATAGTGTGTTGTTTAATTTCCACATATTTGTACATTTTCTAGTTTTCTTTCTCCTATTGATTTCTAGTTTCATTCCATTTTGATCAGAAAAAGGTACTGTGTGTTAATCTTTTAAAATTTATGAAAACCTGTTTTGTGGACTAAGACAGCTTTTCCTGGAGAATGATCCACGTGTACTTGAGAAAAATGTCTATTCTGCTGCTTTGGGGTGGAGTGTTCTATATATATCTGTTAGGCTAATTGGTCTATAGTATTGTTAATGTTATCTCTTTCCTAATATATCTTCTCTCTGGCTGTTGTATTCATTATTGAAAGCGGTGCACTAAAGCCTTCTACTGTTATTGTAGAAGTTTCTATTTCTCACTTCAAATTTGTCATATATTTAGGAGCCCTGATGTTCAGTGCATATATCAATATTACTGTAACTGTTATAGCTTGTTAAGTTAACCTGTTATCACCATATAATGTCCATCTTTGATTCTTTTAACAGTTTTTGACATAAAGTCTATTTGTCTGATATGAATATATCCATTCCTGCTCTTTTGGTTACTCTTTGCAAAGAATATGTTTTTCCATTCTGTTACTTTCAACTTACATTTTATATCTAAAAGTGATTTTATGTCTAAAGTGCATCTCTTGTATACAGCATATTGTTAAATAATGCTTTTAAAAATCCCTTCTGTCAGTCTATGTCTTTTGATTAGGGAGTTTAATTCATTGGCATTTAAAGTAATTACTGATGGGAAGAACTATTGCTGTTTTGTTATTTATTTTCTGTATGTTTTACAGATCTTTGTCCCTCATATCCCACCTTACTGCTTTTCCTTGTGTTTAGTTGATTTGTTTTTTTTGTAACGATACATTTTGATTCCCTTTTGTGAGTATTGTATAGATATTTTCTTTGTGGCTACTATGCGGAATTACATAAAACATCCTAAGGTTATATCAATCTATTTTAAATTTATGCCAACTTAACTTCAATCACATACAAACACTACTCCTCTGCCTTTGCCCACTTTACATTATTGATGTCACAAATTACATATTTATATATCATGTACCCATCAATATGGATTTGTAATTATTTGTATATTTATTTCTTCAAATAATCTTTGCTTTTTTCTTTCTCTCTTCTCCTCGGAATACCATAATGTATATATTAGTCTTCTGGATAGTGTCCAATAAGTCCCTTAGAATTTTTTGACTTTTCTTGAATCTTTATTTTTCTTTTTGCTCCACAGACTCAATAATTTCAAATGTCCTGTCTTCAAGTACATTACTGTTTCTTCTGCCTGTTTTAGTCTGCTCTTGAGTCCCACTGGTGAATTTTTCAATTCAGTTATTATGTATTTCTATACCAGAATATCTATTTGGTTTCTTTTTATAATTTCTATTGCTTTGCTAATATTTTTATTTTGTTCATATATAGTTTGCCTGATTTTCTCTAGTTCTTTGCCCATTTTTTCTTTATATTTTTTTAGTATGTTTAAGACAATTATTTTATAACTGTTGTTTAGTATGTCTGATGCTTGTGTTTCTTCAAGGATAATTACTGGCATGTTAATTTCTTCCTTTGAATGTGCTGTGTTTTCTTGTTTATTTATATGCCTTGTGGATTTTGTTGTTGTTGTTGCAAGTTGTCTATGTTAAAAAATCATCCACTTCCCTCAGACTTTGCAGACTGGCTCTGTACTGGGAAAGACCTTCACTAATTAGCAAATCATGTTCTGAAACTTGGTATCAGCCTGGGATAAAGGCTTAAGGTCTTCTCAAGTCTTCTCTGGTCATGCATCTTGTCTGGTCCTGTGTGTAGCGTTTTTGATTACCTTGTGTCCGTGACTGCTTTGAATGTCTTAGTTTTGCAAAGAGTCTCACCCCAGCTTCTCCTTGGTGCTTTCGATGTTCTACTGTATTCCTCTACCTGTAATCTCTTGCCCCAGGTTTCACTGATCTGTAGTCCCCCTGCATCTTACATAAACCATGACTACTATTTTCTGCAGCTTTTCTGATCTGAGATCTAAACTATGCTGTCATTCCTCATCTGACCTCTGATACAGACAAACTAGAGACCAGTCCCTTAGGCAGCCACCAAACAGGGTAGAAAATTGCAAATAAAGTCTTCTATGCTAACTCTGCTTTGAGGAGGGAATTAGAAAGTGGGCTGCTCCCACAGTGCCCACAGAGGGATCAGAAACCTACATACAGGTTTTGAAGGATCTCCTGGGGAGGCAGAGGTTGGCTGTGACTCACGGTGGGGGCAAGGACACTGACAGCTGAGACCCCAGGAAAATACAATTATTATGATTTTGTTTATGTTTTGTTTTGTTATTTTTTATTATGTGTTTTTATTTTTATTTAGTCTTTTAAAATTTTTTATATTTCTATTTCTACATTACTATTTTGTTGTTCTGTGTTTTTCCATTTTCTTTCCTTTGTTCGATTTTGTTTTTATCTTTTTTTTTCATTTGTTCTATTCTTATATTTATAAATCTTTTTAAAATCACTTTTGTGTGTTTGTTTTATTTTCTTGGCTTATTCCTTCAGTTTGCATTCTGCTTTTACTTTTTGTTTTTGTTTTGTTTTTAATTCTTTCATTTAATTTGGGATTCTTTTTTCGTCTAGTTCTCTTGTTTTTTGTTTTCTCTATTTTTCTTCTCTTTATTTTGTATGTGTGTGTGTTTCTTTGTTTTTTTTGTCTTTGCTTTTATCGTTTGTCTGGAGTTTTGTTGTCTGTTCATTTGTTTGTTTCTTTGTTTTTAATTGTTGCTCTTTGCTTGTTTTTGTCTTTGTGATTTGTCTTGGGGTTTCTATGTCTGTTTGTTTTCATTTCTTTCTTCCCACCCTTTTTTTCTTCTCTTTTCTTTTCTTTTTCCTTTTTTGCACAGCCATGTGGCTTGTGGGCTCTTTGTTCCCAGGCCAGGGGTCGGGCCTGAGCCTCTGGGGTGGGAGTGTTGTGTCTAGGAGGTTGGAACACCAGAGAATTCCTGGACCCAGGGAATATTAAGGGCGAGAGCCCTTCTGAAGGTCTCCATCTCAATTCCAAGACCCGGCTCCACCCAGCTGCCTGCAGGCTCTAGTGCTGAATGCCCCATGCCAAACAACAAGCAAGACAGGAACACAAACCCACCCATCAGCAGACAGGCTGCCTAAAGTTGTATTAAGCCCACAGACACCCCCAAACACACAGCCTGACACAGCCCTGCCCATCAGAGGGAAAAGATCCAGTTCCACCCACAAGAACACAGGCACCAGTCACTCCCATGAGGAAGCCTACACAAGCCACTGGACCAACCTCACCCACTGGGGGCAGACATCAGAAGCAAGAAGAACTATGACTCTGCAGGCTGCAGAAAGGAGACCTCAAACACAGTGAGTTAGACAAAATGAGAAGATAGACAAATATGCTGAAGAAGAAGAAGCAAGGTGGAAACCCACAAGAACAAATAAATGAAGAGGAAATAGGCAATCTACCTGAAAAAGAATTCAGAGTAATGATAATAAAGATGATATAAAATCTTGGAAATAGAATGTAGAAAATAAAAGAAATGTTTAACAAGGAGCTAGAAAAACTAAAGAATAAATAAACAGTGATGAACAACACAATAACTGAAATAAAAAATATGCTAGAAGGAATCAATAGCAGAATAATTAAGGCAGAAGAACTGATAAGTGAGCTGGAAGATAGAATGGAGGAAATAACTGCCACAGAGCAGAATAAAGATAAAAGAATGAAAATAATAGAGGACAGTCACAGAGACATCCAGGACAACATTAAAAGCACCAACATTTGAATTATAGGCATCCCAGAAGAAGAAGAGAAAGAGAAAGGATCTGAGAAAATATTAGAATAAATTATAGTCAAACACATCCCTAACATGGGAAGGGAAATAGTCAAATCCAGGAAGCACAGAGAGTCCCATATAGGATAAATCCAAGGAGAAACACACCAAGACAAATATTAATCAAACTATCAAAAATTAAATACAAAGAACAAATATTAAAAGCAGCAAAGGAAAAGCAAAAAATAACATACAAGGGAATCCCCATAAGGTTATCAGCTGATCTTTCAGCAGAATCTCAACAAGCCGGAAGGGATTGGCAGGATATATTTAAAGCAATGAAAGGGAAAAAAACTACAACCGAGATTACTCTACCCAGCAAGGCTCTCATTCAGATTTGATGGAGAAATCAAAAGCTTAACAGATAAGCAAAAGATAAGAGAATTCAGCACCATCAGACCAGGTTTGCAACAAATGCTGAAAGAACTTCTCTATGCAGGAAACACAAGACAAGGAAAAGACCTACAAAAAGAAACCCAAAACAAGTAAGAAAATGCTAATAGTAACATACACATAGATAATTATCTTAAATGTAAATAGATTAAATGCTCCAACCAAAAAACACAGACTGGCTGAATGGATACAAAAACAAGACCTGTATATATGTTGTCTAAAAAGACCCACTTCAGGCCTAAGGACATATACAGACTAAAAGTGAGGGAATGGAAAAAGATATTCCATGCAAATGGAAATCAAAAGAAAGCTGGAGTAGCAATACTCATATCAGATAAACTAGACTTTAAAAATAAATACTGTTACAAGAGACAAGGAAGGATACTACATAATGATCAAGGGATCAATCCAAGAAGAAGATATAACAATTGTAAATATTTATAACACAATATATGAGCACTTCAATACATAAGGCAAATGCTCACAGCCATAAAAGGGGAAATCAACAGTAACACAATAATAGTGGGGGATTTTAACACTCCACTTACACCAATGGATAGATCATCCAGATAGAAAATTAATAAGAAAACACAAGCCTTAAATGACACATTAGACCAGATAGACTTAATTGATATTTATAGGACATTCCATCCAAAAGCAGCTGTATGTACTTTCTTTTCAAGTGCTCATGGAACACTCTCTAGGATAGATCATATCTTGGGTCACAAATTAAGCCTTGGTAAATTTAAGAAAATTGAAATCATATCAAATATCTTTTCTAATGACACTGTGAGGTTAGAAATCAACTACAGGAAAAAAACTGTAAAAAACACAAAAACATGGAGGCTAAGCAATATGCTAAAAAATAACCCAGAGATCACTGAGGAAAACAAAAAATACCTAGAAACAAATGACAATGAAAGCACGATGACCCAAAACTTATGGGTTGAAGCAAAAGCACCTCTAAGAGGGAAGTTTATAACAATACAATCCTACCTCAAGAAACAATAAAAAATCTCAAATAAACAACCCAACTTTACACCTAAAGCAACTAGAGAAAGAAGAACAAACAAAACCCAAACTTAGTAAAAGGAAAGAAATCATAAAAAGCAGAGCAGAAATAAATGAAATAGAAACAAAAAACCAATACCAAAGATCAATAAAATGAAAAGCTGGTTCTTTGAGAAGATAAACAAAATTGATAAGCCTTTAGCCAGACTCATAAAGAAAAAAAGGGAGAGGACTCAATTCAATAAAATTATAAATGAAAAAGGAAAAATTACAACTGACACTGCAGAATTGCAAAGCATCATAAGAGACTACTATAAGCAACTATGTGTCAATAAAATGGACACATTCTTATAAAGGCACAACCTACCAAGATGGAACCAAAAAGAAATAGAAAATATGAACAGATCAATCACAAGTAATGAAATAGACACTGTGATTAAAAATCTTCCAACAAACAAGAGTCCAGGACCAGATGGCTTCCCAGGCGACTTCTATCAAACATTTAGAGAAGAGCTAACACCCATCCTTCTCAAACTCTTCCAAAAATTTGCAGAGGGAGGAACACTCCCAAACTCATTCTACGAGGCTACCATCACCCTGATACCAAAATCAGACAAAGATATCACACACACACACACACACACACACACACACACAAAATTACAGGCCAATATCAATGATGAACACAGACACAAAAGTCCTCAACAAAATATTAGCAAACTGAATTCAACAACACATTAAAAGGATCATACGCCATGATCAACTGGGATTGATCCCAGAGTTGCAAGTATTCTTTAATATACCCAAATCAATGTGATACACCATATTAACAACTTGAAGAATAAAAACCATATGATCATCTCAATAGATGCAGAAAAAGCTTTTTACAAAATTTAAAACCCATTTATGATAAAAACTCTCCAGAGTTTTTGGGCATAGAGGGAACCTACCTCAACATAACAAAAGCCATATATGACAAACCCACAGCAAACGTTATTCTCGATGGTGAAAAATTTAAAACATTTCCTCTAAAAGCAGGAAAAAGATAAGGGTGCCCACTTTCCCCACTGTTATTCAACATAGTTTTGGAAGTCCTAGCCACAACCATCAGGGAAGAAAAAGAAATAAAAGGGATCCAAATTGCAAAGAAGAAGTAAAACTGTCACTGTTTGTAGTTGACATGATACTATACGTAGAAAATCCTAAAGATGCCGGTAGAAAAGGACTAAGGCTAACGAATGAATTTAGTAAAGTCACAGGATACAAAATTAATACACCAAAATCTCTTGCATTCCTATATAGTAACAATAAGAGATCAGAGAGAGAAATTAAGGAAACAATCCCCTTTACCAGTGCAACAAAAAGAATAAAATACCTAAGAATAGACCTACCTAAGGAGGCAAAAGTCCTGTACACAGAAAATATAAGATACTGATGAAAGAAATCAAAGATGACACAAAGAGATGGATAGGTATACCATGTTCTTAGATTGGAAGAATCAACATTGTGAAAATGACTATACTACTTAAAGCAATCTATAGACTCAGTGCAATCCCTATCAAATTACCAATGGCATTTTTCACAGAAGTAGAACAAAAAATTTTATATTTTGTATGGAAACACAAAAGACCTCGAATAGCAAAAGCAATCTTGAGAAACAAAAATGGAGCTTGAGGAATGAGTCTCCCAGACTTCAGACTATACTACAAAGCTACACTAATCAAGACAGTATGGTACTGGCACAAAAACAGAAATATAGATCAATGGAACAGGATAGAAAGCCCAGAGATAAACCCACACATGTATGGTCACCTAACCTATGACAAAGGAGGCCAGAATATACAATGGAGCAAAAGCAGCCTCTTCAATATGTGGTGCTGAAAAAATTGGACAGCTACATGTAAAGAATGAAATTAGAACTCTCCCTAATAAAGAATGAAATTAGAACTCTCCCTAACACTGTACACAAAAATAAACTCAAAATGGATTAAAGACCTAAATGTAAGGCCAGACACTATCAAACTCTTAGAGGAAAACATAGGCAGAACACTCTATGACATAAATCACAGCAAGATCCTTTTAGACCCACCTCTTAGAGTAATGAGAATAAAAACAGAAATAAACAAATGGGACAGAATTAAACTTAAAAGCTTTTTCACAACACAGCAAACCATAAACAAGACAAAAAGTCAACCCTCAGAATGGGCAAAAGTATTTGCAAAGGAAGCAACTGACAAAGAATTAATCTCCAAAATATACAAAGAGCTCATGCAGCTCAATTTCAAAAAAACAAACAACCCAAGCCAAAAATGAGCTGAAGACCTAAATAGATATTTCTCCAAAGAAGATATACAGATGGCCAACAAACACATGAAAAAAATATTCAACATCACTAATTACTAGAGAATTGCAAATCAAAGCTACAATCAGATATCACCTCACAGCAGTCAGAATGGCCACCATCACAGAATCTACAAACAATAAGTGCAGGAGAGGGTGTGGAGCAAAGTGAACCCTCTTGCACTGTTGGTGGGAATGTAAATTGATACAGCCACTATGGAGAACAGTGTGGAGGTTCCTTTCAAACTAAAAATAGAACTACCATATGACCCAGCAATCCCACGACTGGACATATACCCTGAGAAAACCATAATTCAAAAAGAGCCATGTACCACAATGTTCACTGCAGCTCTCTTTACAATAGCCAGGACATGGAAGTAACCTAAGTGTCCATTGGCAGATGAATGAATAAAGAAGATGTGTTACATGTATACAATTAAATATTACTCAGCAATAAAAGGAACAAAATTGGGTCTTTTGTAGAGACGTCGATGGACGTAGAAACTGTCATACAGAGTGAAGTAATTCAGAAGTAGAAAAACAAATACCGTGTGTTAACGCATATATGTGGAATCTGAAAAAAATTGGTATAGAAGATCTTATTTACAACGCAGAAATAGAGACACAGATGTAGAGAAAAAATTTATAGATACCAAGGAGAGTGGGATGAATTGGGAGATTAGGATTGACATATATACTTTTGTTACTATGTGTGAAATAGATAACTAATGAGAACCTACTGTATAGCACAGGGAACTCTACTCAATGCTCATGGTGACCTAAATGGGAAGGAAATCCAAAAAAGAGGGGTTATATGTATATGTATAGCTGATTCACTTTGCTTTACAGTAGAAAGTAGCACAACACTGTAAAGCAACTGTACTCCAATAATTTTTTTTAATAAGGGAAAAGAAATTGGGTTTCTGCTTTCTACTGACTGTGTTCCCCTGTGCTGGGGATAGCATGGGGCAAGGGCCAGTAAAAAGCCAGAAAATTTCCCACCATCTTGAATATGGCTTTTTCTTTTTCTGTTTTTTTTTTTCTTTTGTAAATTGAAGTATAGTTGACTTACCATATCTTATCTGTTTCAGGTATACAACACACTAATTTGATATATTTAGATTACTCTCCATACCACGTTAGTATAAAGTATTAACTATATTCCCTGTGCTTTACATTACAACCTTGTAACTTATTTTATATCTAGTAGTTTGTTCTTCTTAGTCCCCTTCATCTATTTTGCCCCTCTGCCCTGGTAATCACTCATTTCTTTTCTGTATCTGTGGGTCTGTTTCTGTTTTGTTATATTTGTTCATTTGTTTTGTTATAAAGATTCTACATATAAGTGAAAACATACAGTAAAACATGTTTTTTTCTTGATTGGGCATTTGATTTTGGTTACAGAACATTGACTAGTTTCAAAAGCTTCTATAAGGTGATTTTAACAAGTTTCTGTGTTTTTCTTAATGCTTCCATGAGAGACTGAAATCCTATAGCTTCCTAGTTGGCCATCTTGCTAATGTAACTCCTTTCTACCTTAATATTTAAAGACTTATTCTCAGATTCCCTTTCAATAATATACTTGTGGTTTATAGTCGATATACTTAAAAAGTATAAAATAAAGAGATTGGTAAAGATAGATGATATAAATGCTAAAAATAGATATCAGGTTTGGCAATATCAATATAATAAAAATAGAACAGAAGGTGAAAATGGTGTTCTCTGATGCATGGAAAAGCTGTTTCAGGTGAGAGAGGGGGAGAGACGGAGCGAGAGTAAGGCAGGCAATATTTAGAGCAAATGGCATGTTTAACACTCTGCATTAATTCTTGCAGGAAACCAGCCCTACTCCTGAATTTTCCATTGTTTATTCACATGAATTAATCAGTTCCACAGTTTTCTTAATCTAGTTTAAGTTGGTTTGCAACTGGAGTCTTAGCTCAGTATATTTAAGATAAACATAGTAAGGTTTGTGCAAGTTCTATATAGAGAAAACAGCTTTTCTTAAACACATGTAAGTGGGCCTGAATAATGGACACACACAAACATGTTCCTGATAGGAGATTCCAATTCTTCCTAAATAGATCTATAAATTCAATGCAACACCTCTCAAAATTCTTAAAGAAGTATATTTTTATCACACCTTTCACTAGACTATCACTAGAAAAAAGTAATTTGATGTCTTAAAATAGGCTCCAGTCTGGAGTTAATTGTGTTAAGTTTGCCTATTTCTTTTTTTTTTTTCAACATCTTTATTGGAGTATAATTGCTTTACAATGTTGTGTTAGTTTCTGCTGTATAACAAAGTGAATCAGCTATACATATACATATATTTCCATATCCCCTCCTGCCCTATTTCTTATACACTTGATATTTTTGAAAATGTTATGATAAAAAATACATAATTCAACATTTTACCAAGTGACAAGCTTAGCATAAGCATTTTTTAATTTGTAGATTGTAGTATGACTTCATTGACTCATACTTTATTATCTATGAGTACATATAGCTTTGTGTCTCCAAAGTTTAATATTTGTTATTCTAGGTTGTAAGCATTATTTATGATTATATTTTATATCTACTGAATTTTGTTCAGACTTCCACAGGAATAATGGATATTTTAACTTATATATATTTGCAGTTTCATGAGGTATGATGTTGTTATGAAGACTTAGGATATTTCCAGTGTGAAGAGAAAATGGGCCTTTGCAAATTTGATTCAGAAGAAGAATACTTTTCATATTCTATTTCCATTAGAAAAAATGTGATTAGATAGAAAATAAGCGTGATCATTATCTCATGTCTGAGGCATTTTACAGTATGGGATCTGGCTGCCAAAGGATGCAATTCATGGTTACCCTTTGTATGAGAGGTCCTTCTGAGCAGCAGGCTGTCCCTGGTAAGAACATTATCAATCAAGGTTCAAAAACTGTAGGGCTCCCTGTCTGGCTTATATTTCTAGACTTTTGGTAGGGTATGTTAGAGCCTTTATCAGAATCAATTTTTCAGTCTTGGATGAATTACATAATCTATGTGGGAGAATATCAAGAGGAATAAGGCAAAATAGCATTCCTTCTCATCATGCATCTACTGTTATTTCTGGATCACTGGTGAAATTTTAATTGATTATACATTCTCAAAATAACCTGTCAAATTATAATGCTAGTAAGAACTCTTAGAGAAGAAATCAACATACAAAATTGGGTGTCAAAGTTTTTGGCTGTCCATTGACACGGATAGCTGTGGGAGGATTAATCTTTAGGTCTCTTTTAGGGATTTTCTGTTAATGGTTTAGACTTAGATTCACTTACCTATAAAATGTGATCACACTCATCAGAATTCTTTTGTTCTCTGTCTTCATGTCACTCCTCTCATGTGAGGAATATTTACGAAAAGTTTCAACTGGAAGCTTGTATCATAAGATCTGTTAAAGCATAGGATTCAGACAGAGCTGACACCCAGGTATCAGTATTGTAGACAAGTTAGTGCTAAAAGATGAGGCCCAGATATTATTTAATATAATCCTTTCATTATTTTATTTATATTTTTATTTTATCTGACCAATATTTCCTTCCTCTCTGAATTATTTTTTACTTATTCATTGTGTAAGCTGAGATAGGTAACTTTAAGTGAATATGAAACTGTCATGGATCCACTCTGTGTTCAGGGATCAAAGAGTGAACTAAGAGATCAAAGCCTGGTAGCCTCTTAGGGAGCCTAGTATCATGCTGTTTCTTTAACTTTCCACACACTGCTTTGTGGTTATTCAATGCTCTATAATTTGTGCTATCATATAATAGTGAATGGTAGGATGATACTCCATGATACATGCATGCACTGTAGAGTAGCATAGAATTTTTACACTTCCGTTCTGTGTAGTTGCACCCACATCTGGTTGTTTAGGGAAATGAATTTTGCTTGAGCACAATGCTTAGCTCGATACTTTGCCAACTTCTTGTTCTTACACAGTTTATGATGTATTCAAACTAGAGGTTAGCTTTTCTTCTATCACTTTTGTCAGACTAATCTTAGAATCTCCCTTTTTGATAAGAAGGATTGCTGATTTCATGTTGATGACAGGCCCCACAACCTCCAATCCCATTCTATCCACTCCATTTCAACACTGCTGTTCAAATTACTTATATTCTACAATAGTGTCATTTAGCTTTTGAAGTTTTGAAGCAAAATAATTAAATTGGAGTGTTTACCTTTGTTCAGTCTAGCTTTTCTTCTCAGCACTTTTGGATGGTTTTGATGACAGAATTCCAATGTTGCTCTGGATGCAGTCTTCTTTCTTTTGCGAGCCGAAAACCAGACTCTTTGATGATATAACACTTTCATAACAACAAATGAGCCTCTTCAAACTATGTTGCCTCATACAGTGCTTGCCTTCGATATTTACTTGAGTGATTGATTTGAGTTACTGTGAGACACAGGGAGGGAGAAGGGTAAGCTGGGACAAAGTGAGAGAGTAGCATGGACATATATACACTACCAAATGTAAAATAGATAGCTAGTGGGAAGCAGCTGCATAGCACAGGGAGATCAGCTTGGTGCTTTGTGACTACCTAGAGGGTGGGATAGGGAGGGTGGGAGGGAGACGCAAGAGGGAGGGGATATGGGGATATATGTATGCATATAGATGATTCACTTTGTTATACAACAGCAACTAACACAACAATGTAAAGCAATTATACTCCAATAAAGATGTTAAAAAGAAAAAAAGGAGACTGTATATTCTGCTGCTATTAGGTGGAATGTTCCGTAGGTATCTGTGAGGTCTACTTGGTCTGTTCAATGCTATTTCTTCTTTTATTTTATATTTAGTTTTTTTAGCCATTGTTAAATGTTGTTTACCAAAGTCTTAAACTATTATTGTTTAATTGTTTTAACTGTCTATTTATCTCTTCAATTCTGTCAGGTTTTGTTTCTTGTACTTTGGAGCCTTGTTTTTTTATTCATGCATCTTTATAATCAACACTTTTATCATTATAAAATGTCTCTAGTAACAAAAAAAAAGAGTGACTGTGCTTTCATGAAACTGATATTACGGAAAGCCTGGTTGATGGTGGGACAGTATTTGAGATTGGTTGCAGGCAAGCATTTTCTCCCGACTGTATCATTATTTCCTGTACAACTACCTGGCTGCTGGGTTAAGTCGATTACCATCTTCAAAGGTCAGCAGAAGTGATATTTTCCCTTCACAAGTACCAAAATACAGTGAATCACTCACAGCTGCCTCAGGAAAAACAGCAGGAATAACAAAAACCTGTACACATTATTTATTGATCACTTCATTTGCTTGGGTTCTCACCCCAGCCTATATGCCCAAGGATGTACCTGTTTTTCTTTTGTCTAGTGTCTAGAAAAGAACTGTGTCGTGTTGCATAAATATCACTGGGTGGTGAAGAATATAGTTATTCCTCTGGGGTGTGTTTGTAACAGAACAGTACACGTTGTAGTAAGTTATGTATGTGTTAGCCAAGTATTCTAATTATCTTGGGCTAAATCTAAAATCAGGTGAGAAATAGGGAAAATTTTTTAAAGACCATAAATTATTTCTTTTTCTGTTTTATGAGAAACTTAAAATTACAATTATTGTTTCCACTTCCCTGGTGTAGAAAAGTAGCTCAGGGAATTTGAGAATTTTTTAATATGTCTGTAGTCAGCCATTCCTATTATTTAATGTATATTTTTGTTTGTATTGTTACAAAATGTGTATTTTAAATGTGCACATTTAAAGTTTAAGTAAATGGTACTTCATTATATATTACCTTCTCTTTCTTACTTTTACTACCCAGGATTATGTTTATGTGTACATCTGATCCATTGCTTCTAAATGATGCACAGTACTCCAGGGGGTATTTCTACCATAATTTTACTCTAGCAATAATGAACTCCCTGATTTCTCCAACTCTCTGCCATCAAAAACAATGTGTCCCATCTTAAGAACATATGTGATAATTCTTTTAGGAGTGTATACTCAGGAATGGAATTGATGAGTCTTTGGAATACATCATTTATGATTACTTAAGCCATAGACACAAATTACTTCTTAAAGTTTTGTCAAGGATCTGCTGCTATAAAACCCTATCTTTTTTGATTGGGGAAGGGGTAGGTAAGGTAAGCAACCTTTGAGTTGCATTTCAGTTTTATCAATAATTAATTGCTCATTCATGTTTTCTATTTCTTTTGGAGTTATTTGTTTGCCTCCTTGCATCACTATATCATGCGTTAATTTTCATCTACTCTCCCCATGACAGGCAGCCATTAATGTATTTGTTTTCTTGATTGTTTGGATGTGTTTGCACAGAAGAAATAGTCCTGTTTTGTGCTTATTTTTGGTTACCTGAATGAATTTTATCTCCTTTTTTTTACATTTTTCCTTAAGCATTTACATTTAATATCTATGTGTACATTTAATGTGTTACTTCTTTTAAAAAAATTTTTATTGGAGTATAGTTGATTTACAATGTTTTGTTAGTTTCAGGTGTACAGCAAAGTGAATCAGTTATACATATACATATATCCGCACTTTTAAAAAAGTTCTTTTTCCATATAAGCCATTATAGATTATTAAGTAGAGTTCCCTGTGCTATACAGTAGGTTTTTATGTTACCTATTTTATATATAGTAGTGTATATATGTCAGTCCCAATCTCTCTATTTATCCCCCCCCACTATCCCCTGGTAACCATAAGTTTGTTTTCTACACCCATGACTCTAATTCTGTTTTGTAAATAAGTTCATTTGTACCCTTTTTTTTAGATTCCTCATATACACGATATCATATGATATTTGTCTTTCTGAGTCTGACTTACTTCACTCAGTATGACAATCTCTAGGTCCATCCGTGTTGCTGCAAATGGCATTATTTCATTCTTTTTTATGGCGGAGTACTATTCCATTGTATATATATGTACCACACCTTCTTTATCCATTCCTCTGTTAATGAACATTTAGGTTGCTTCCATGTCCTGGCAATTGTAAATAGTGCTGCAATGAACATTAGGGTTCAAATTATGCTTTTCAAATTATGGTTTTTTCCAGGTATATGCCCAGGAGTGGGATTGCTGGGTCATATGGTAGTTCTATTTTTAGTTTTTTAAGTAACCTCCATACTGTTCTCCATAGTGACTGTATCAATTTACATTCCCACCAACAGGGCAGAAGGGTTCCCTTTTCTCCACACCCTCTCCAGCATTTATTATTTGTAGACATTTTGATGATGGCCATTCTGACTGGTGTGAGGTGATACCTTGTAGTTTTGATTTGCGCTTCTCTAATAGTGATGTTGAGCATTTCTTCATGTACTTTTTGGCCATCTGTAAGTCTTCTTTGGAGAAAAGTCTATTTAGATCTTCTGCCCATTTTTTGATTGGGTTATTTGGTTTTATTTTGATATTCAGCTGCATGTCTCGTTTGTATATTTTGGAGATTAATCCCTTTTTGGTTGCTTCATTTGCAAATATTTTCTCCCATTCTGTTACTTCTAAATGAGGTATAATATTTTATGGAAGGCATTCATTCCACTTTACCTGTTGACTCAATCAATAGTGGACATTCATTTGCATCAAACTCCCTAGCACCATAGGTAACATGGCAAAGGATATACTATTACAAGTCTGTTTATGAGCCTATGTGAGAATTTCTTAGTGTTATATACCCAGAAGTGTAATTGCTGAGTCCTAAGGTGTATATGCATATACATATGTACACACACATATGATTAAATAATACTAGATTATTTTCTAAAATATCTCCAACAGTGTACTCTCCCACTAGCAGTAATTGACCATTTCTATGTTCACACATCTCTGTGAATATTTGAATATATCTAGCTTTCTACATTTTTAGTCTAATAGCTATTAAGTAATACATCAGTGTTCTAATTGGCATTTCTTTGATTATTAATAACTTTGAACTTTTACATAGCATGCTCGTTAGCCTTTTTGGAATTCATCCTCCCAATGTTCATAGCCTTTGCATATTTAACTATGTATATTCCTGTCTTTTTATTGTTGAATTTAAGAGAATCGCATATATTCTAGATGTGAACCCCTTGGTACTTTTAAATATTACAAATAAGTTCTTCTATCATCTCTCTATTAACTTTGTTCATAGTATCCTTCATTGAACAGAAATCAAATTATCAGATTCATAATTTGGCTCTATTGTACATGCTTTTGAATTGTTGTAAGAAGACCTTCCCCAGACCTAAAAAACAAAAATATTTTCTTACATTTAATATGAGTAAATTTACATTTTTCATTTTCACATGTAGATCTTCAACGAACCTATAGTTATCTTTTTAAGAATATTTAGAGATATGGCTTAATTTTCTACTTATAATGAGATACATTCCTCACATAATCTCCTAAACTACTCATTTTTTCTGTTTTGATTGTGGTGTTATTTTGTCATATATTATGTCATGTTCATTTTCCTATGCACATGTGAATCTATTTATCTCTGACTTCCTTAATCTGTTCCATTGAAGTATTGGTTTAATATGTGTTCTTACACCGATACTACTCTGTTTATTGCAATGATTCTGTAGTCTATTTTAATATATCAGAAGGCAAGAATTCTTTAATTTCTCATTTTAAAATTGACTTGGCTGCTTATAAATTGTTACTGTTATTAAAACACAACTGCAATTTTTATGGGGACTGTACTTTACAGAATAATTTAGTGAAAATTGATATTTTTAATATTGAATCATCTCATTGAAGAGCATTGTATGCTTTTCCCTTTATTTAGATTATTTCAGGCCTTGTATAGCCTAATCTAATTCCTAGATATTTTATAAATTGTTATTTGCTAATATGAATTATATCTTACATTTAATTATATTTATTAATTCATTAGTACTGGTAAAGATAAATGCTATTAATTTTTATAGGTTGTTCTTTTGCCTGTCAAACTGATTTTTTATTTCTAGTAGTTTGTATATTGATTCTATTGGTGATTCTGTTTAGATGATCACGGCACCTGTAAACAATGACAGTTTACTCTCTTCCCTCCTGTACTGGTTTTTTACTTGCTGAATAACAAATCTCTACAAATTGAGTAGCTCAAGAAAGCACTCATTTATTATCTCAAAGTTTTGTGTATTAAAAGTTCTGGCATGGCCTAACTGGTTTTGCTGCTTCAGGTTTCACAAGACTGAAATCAAGATGTTGATTGGGGTTGCAGTCTCATCTGAGGCCCATGGTCCTCCTCCTAGTTCATGTGGATGTTGGCAGAATTCATTTTCTTATTGCTGTAGAGCTCTTGGAAACTTGATTCTTTAAAGCCAGGAGGAGAGTCTCTGACCTCTAGACTTTTTGTTGAAGGGATTAATTGATTTGATCAGGACCACTCAGGATAATCTCCTTTTGATTAATTCAAAATCAACTGATATGGGACGTTAATCACATCTCAGAATGACTTCAACTTTGTCATAGAGAGTAACCTAATCACTGGAGGGATATCCATTACATTCATGGGTCCTTGCCCACACTCAAAAGGAGAGGATGATATAGGGCATAGGTCATTCAGAATCATTTTAGTTCTCTGCCTACCATCTTCCCAATCTTTAAATATTTCACACCTTTTTTCTTATTATTTTGGCTGGGACCTCCACTACTATATTAAATACTAATGGTGATGATATGGATCCTTTCCCCAATCCTAAAATATATTAAAATATTTCCATCAAATAAAAATTTGTTCAAAACCACAGTGAGATATCATATCACTACTGTGTTCATTTCACAATATACACATATATCAAATCATCATGTTGTACACCTGAGACTAAAATAATGTTATTTGTCAATTAAATCCCAGTTTTTAAAAGTTACAGGATTTTGTTAAATAATGCTTACCAAGTTAGGTACAGTTTTTCTATTCCAAGTTTGCTAAAAGTTATTATCATAAATTGATGTTAAAATTTAAGGGCTTTGGGCTTCCCTGGTGGCACAGTGGTTGGGAGTCCGCCTGCTGATGCGGGGGACGCAGGTTCGTGCCCCGGTCTGGGAGGATCCCGCATGCCATGGCTGCTGAGCTTGTGCATCCGGAGCCTGTGCTCCACAACGGGGGAGGCCCACGTACAGAAAAAATATATATATATTAAGGGCTTTTTCTGCATCAATCAAGGTAAACTTGTAGTTTTTCCTTTAGTGTAATGGTGGTTCAAATTATATTGATAATATTTTCTGAAGTTTTCCTAAGTTAAATTCTTTTTGATTCTGATATCATTTCTAATGCATAGTTGAAATTAATTGCCTAGTGTTTTATTAGGATTCTTCAGTCTATATTCACAAGTGAAATAGACCTATATAGTTTTTCTGTTACATTACTCTCCCTTTGTTTTGAAATCAGAAATACATTAGTATCATAAAATGAGGTGGACTTTGCTACGTTTCCAGAGCAACTTATATAAAACATAGTCTAACTCATTCTGGGCATTTTGGTAGAATTTACATGAAGAAACACTGGGTAAACAATTTTTGTGAGGAAGCAGATCTTTGATCAGCAGTTCATGTTTGGAATACGTTTTTCAAGTTCTCTAGATATTCTTATGCCAATTTAGACATTTTTCATTTAATGTAAGTTTTCAAATTAATTTATATTTAATCATTCATGATAGCATTTTATCATTTTTTTAGTTCTCATGTTTATATTTATTACCATTTTTGTTTCTATATTTTCTTTGCATGGATTTTCTTCTTTTGTTCTTAATCATTCTTAACATTGTTCTATCTTAATATTTTCCAAAAAATCAAGTTTATTAAGCTTCTCTATTCCTTTTTTATTGATTTCTGCCTATATCTTTCTTATTTCTTTACTTTGTGTTTAGTTTGCTTTGCTCTGTAGCACCTTTTACATATTAATACTTCACTTACTGATTTTCAAATTTTTTTCAGCCTGATATGTACATTTGAAGCTAAAAATTTCCCTCTTAGTACTGATTTTGTCATAAAGCCCATTTTTTCCCAAATGTTTTTATTGTTGTAAAATACACATAACATAAAGTTTACTATGTTAACCATTTCTAAATGTACAGCTCAGTAATATTAAGTATATTCATATTTTTATATACCCCAAATTTTGGGATATAATATTTTTATTATCACTCAGTTCTAAGCATTTCTGTTTCCTTGGTAATGTTATGAATTTTCTCCAAATGTGGAATAATACGCTTTTCATATTTAAATTAAGTTTGCTGGATTATGCCCAAATACCGTATTGAATCCTTTGGACTTTTTTTTTTTTTTTTTTTTTTTTTTTGCGTTACGTGGGCCTCTCACTGTTGTGGCCTTTCCTGCTGCGGAGCACAGGCTCTGGACACGCAGGCTCAGCAGCCATGGCTCACGGGCCCAGCGGCTCCACAGCATGTGGTATCTTCCTGGACTGGGGCACAAACCCGTGTCCCCTGCATCAGCAGGCAGACTCTCAACCACTGCGCCACCAGGGAAGCCCTATGGAAGCTTTTTTGTGGCCTGATATATGGTCTAATTTGGAAATGTCCCACATATACCAGAAAAAAATATTCTTTTTCTGATGGGTTACAAAGCTCATTATGTGCATTTTATTACCTAGGATTTACCAACTATTTAAGGTTTTCATGTCTCTGTTTATATTTGTATGCTATATCATTTTCTGATAAGGGTATATTACAGTCTCAAACTTCAATTATTGTTATATCTATTTCTCAGTACTATTGTTTCAAAGTGGTCAAACTTTCAGGTAATGCTTTCCTGAAAACTTTTTTGTTTTTTACTTTTTATCTTGAACTTGTAAACTTAAAGAAAAATTGCAAAAATAGTAGAGTTCCCTTATAATCCTTTACCCAACTTTCCTTAATGTAGTATGTTACATAATCATAGTGTAATTATCAAAATCAGAAAATTAACATTGTTTCAAAATGATTTATTATAGTACAGACTTCAGATTTCCTAAATTTTTCCACTAAAGTACATTTTCTGTTCTATGATCCTGCCCAGGATCCCATATTGAATTTATTTGCTGTTTCTGCTTTGTCTGCTCTAACCTGTGACAGTTTATCAATCTTTCTTTTTCTTACATGGCCTCAACACTTTTGAGGAGTACTGAGCCAGTTATTTTGGAGAAATATCTCTTAATTTTAGTTGTTCTGAAGTTTTCTCATAATTAGACTAAGATTATTTTTTTTTTCAAACATATCGCTGAAATGATGTTGACTTTCTCAATGCCTCATATTAAGCAGTTCATGATGTCAATAGGCTTATGACTACTGATATCTAACTTGATTTCTTGGTTTAATTAGTTCTTGATGGGTTTCTCTAGTGTAAAGTTACTATTTTCCCTTTTGTAATTAACAAAATCTGGAGGAGATACATTGAGAGTACAAAAACATCCTGTTTCTCCTCAACTTTTTCCCACTAGTTTTCACATCCATTTATGAATATTGTCTGCAAAAATTACTACTGCAGTGTATGCCTAATGATAATCTTTTTCCTTCTATACTTGTTAATTGAAACTTTTCTGCAAGATAGAATTATCCCTCTAGTCCACTTATTTATTTATCCTGTTATTTATTTATATTAGTATCAATTTGTAAGTATTTTATTCTACTGGTTAAAATTCAACACTACCTTTATTTATTTTCTTGCTCAATTTGTTTCAGCTTTGGTCTTTAGGATTTCTGTGGGTCTTTTTGACAAAACCCCATCTTTTGGAGCACTCTTTAACTTTCTGGCACTATAAGATATTCCAAGGTCGATATGGTTTTCCTTTCCCCAGCCCTAGAATTAGCATCTCTAAGGAGAAAATTTTATTTTCTTGCATAAACACAATGGGATTTCTGAATTGCTAACCCATAGCCCTGTGAGAAGCACACTTACTAACTAGATTCCAGCATTCATGTACATTCTTTTGTCTTTAGCCTCACAGTATCTGGTCAAGATACTGTTTTCCAGAGTTACTTAGATAAGTTCTTTTCTTCCCCACCCACTTCAGTGTTGTTAACTTATTTACTTTTTTTTGTGTGTGTGGTATGCGGGCCTCTCACTGTTGTGGCCTCTCCCGTTGCAGAGCACAGGCTCTGGACGCGCAGGCTCAGCGGCCATGACTCACGGGCCCAGCTGCTCTGTGGCATGTGGGATCTTCCCAGACCGGGGCACGAACCCGTGTCCCCTGCATCAGCAGGCGGACTCTCAACCACTGTGCCACCAGGGAAGCCCAACTTATTTACTTTTAATAGAGGTAGATTCTTTTTTTACTGTTTATATTCCATTTTGTTTTTGTCTCACATACTAGTTGGTTTTAACTATTTTTTTAGTATTAAAAGGTTATGTGAAACATTAATATAATTATAAGATTGCAAGATATAAAACAGTTATACACAGAGGAGTGTCATACCCTCCACATGCTTTCTACTCTGTTGCCTTCCTCCTCTTATTTCTATCTTTCACCCTTTCCCACTCAAGCCTAATATGTAACCCATCTCTTTAATGTCTTTGGAAAACTCTTTCTGTGTTTATATTTTTACAAACGTACAGATACATGTGCATTTTATTATATACATTTTTTCTTATTTGAAGGGTAATACTTTCCTCATGATTAGATGAGAACTATGGACTTTTGGAAGGGATATCACAGAGGTGAAGTTACCTCTTCATCACATTGTGTTAGGGAAAACATGATATCAACATTATTTAGCACTGGTGAGGTGATATTAACCTCGATCATTTGGTTAAGTACATCTGTCAGGTTTCTTTACTCTAAAATTACTATGTATTCCCCTTTACATACTCTACTTTAAATAAACTTTATATTTTATAGGAGTTTTAGATTTACAGCAAAATTATGAAAATAGTATAGAGTTCCTATAAACTCCATGCCCAGGTTCCTCTGTTATTATATCTTTCAGTAGTATGATGTTTCTATCACAGCTAATGAGGCAATATTGATTAATTATTATTAAAATAAGTCCATACTTTATGTGGATTTTCTTAGTTTTTAGTTAATGCCCTTTCTGTATTCCAGGATCACATCCAGAATACCACATTACATTTTGTTTTTATGTCTCCTTAAGCTCCTCTTGACTGTGATAGTTTGCCAAACTTTCCTTCTTTTTCGTGATCTTGACTGTTTTGAGGAGTACTGGTCAGGAATTTTGTACAAGGTCCCATAATTAGGATGTGCCTGATGTTTTTATCATGATGTTACTGGAGTTATGGGTTTTGGGAAGAAAGGCCATAAATATAAAATGCCATTCTCATCACATTATACCAATAGTACATACTACATTATGAATTATAACTCTGACGTTAACTTCAGCCACCTAGCTGAATTAGTTTTTGCCATGTTTCTCCACTGGAAAGTTACTCTTTTTTCTCCTTTTTGGAAAGAAGTCATTATGTGCATTCTACGCTCAGGAGGGGCAGATTATGGTCCATCCCCAAGAGGGTGAAATAGCCACATAAATTATTTGGAATTCTTCTGCACAGGATATTTGTCTGTTCTCTTACATTCATTTATTTATTCATTCATTTATGTTAGTATGGACTCATGGATATTTATACTTTGGGTTATAATCCAATAATGTTTTCTTAATTTTGTTGCTTAAATTATGCCAGATTTGGTCACTGTGATCTTCTTCGGTTTGTTCCTGTGTCCCTTTGGCATATCCCCATCAATGTATGTATGTGTGTGTGTGTGAGAGTGAGAGAACATTTCCTTACTTTCTGGCATTACAAGATGCTGCAGTCTCATGTTGCATATGTCTTATCCCAGCCCTACAATAAACCATTTTTCCAAAGAGCCTTGTTTCCTTTTATTGGAGAATGCTTTTTTGTGTGTGCTAGGTGTGCTCATTGCTATGAGTGTCATTGATTCTAAGTCCATTTAGCCGACAGAGCAAAGAAACATAAATTTTTATACCAACCCATGCATATACACATACCTATAGATACTTTCTATATGTAAGTGTCTGGATCTATATTAAAGCTAAGCATGAGTTCATAAGGGTGTCTCGAACTTCATTCCACTATTTCTAGCCTTTGCCCCTTGCTGGTCTATAACCAACAGAGAGAAATCTGATCTTACCATCTACAATCCATTTTCTCAATTGCTCAATTGCTCATGGATAGCAGTTTCAGAATTGTTAACCTGTTCCCCCGCATGAAACAACTTTATTAACTAGATTACAGTGCTTATATACAGTTTCTTTTGTCTTTAGTTTTACTGAATCCACTCATTTACTAAGTTACCTAGAATAGCACTTTCCCTCCACCCCCTTCAGTGAGGTTGTTCCATACATGTATAATAAAGTTAGATTCTTTTCTCAGTCTGTGTTCCATCTTGAGCTCTCCCAATGTCTTATATGATTTTTCAAATTTATATCTCAAAGATTAATTTTTTTTCTGTAAGGTATTATGAGTTTTGAGAAGTGCATGGTGTCATGTATCAACAATTATAGCACCATACTAAATAGTTCATCTGCCCTAAAAAAAATCCCCTGTGATTCCCCTATTCAACCCTATCCACGCTGAACCCATGGCAACCACTGATCTGCATACTATCTCTAGAATTTTACCTTTCTAGAATGTCATATAAATGGAGTAATACAATATGTAGCCTTTTTAAGATTGGCTTCTTTTACTTAGTAATATACACTTAAGATTCATCCATGTGTTTGTGTAGCTTCATGGCTCGTTTATTTTTTATTGCTGAATAGTACTCCATTATATGGATGTAGCACAGTTTGTTCATTCATGTATTGAAGGATATCTTGGTTGCTTCTGATCTTTAGATATATTAAATAAAGTTGCTATGAAAATTCATGTGCAGGTTTTTGTGTGCACATAAATTTTCAAATGACTTGAAACCTAGAATCATCATTGCTGGATTATATAAGACTATGTTTAGCGTTGTAAGAAATTGCCAAATTGTCTTCCAAAGTGGCTATATCATTCCATTTTGCATTCCCAATAGCAAAGACTATTAACTGTTGCTCCATCTTAATTTTTTAATTTTTCCATATTTTAAAGTGCTTGTTATAGTATATTTAATCTTTGCAGTGTAGACTTATACTTTTATTTTGCTTCTAGGGTGTTTTTCAAGGTTAGTTCACTCAGTTAATGAGCAAAGTTTCATTTCCTGATTTTGTAAATATCTCTCTATTGATATTACTGTCCTCTTGTTAATGTTTATGGCATTAAGGTGATTTATAAGATTCCTAGTTTGATGTTGCCCTTTATTGTCAGTCTAGCAAAGTCCAGTTTCTTTACTGGTGTTTTATTTGTCTGCTTTTTTGTTTGTTTGTTTATTTTGATGGTAAGTGAAAGGTTGTGAATGCTGTGAATCTTTGATTTTAAGTTTATCTTGTATTTTTCAGGACATGAAAATTTCCCTTTATTCTTTTCCCTTTCATCATTCGATTACCATAGAATGATTCTTCCTTCCTTTTAGTCTTTATTCTAAGGGATTGCAAAACTGTCCCTTTAAATTTCATCTAGCTCTAAATTGACTCTGGCCCTTTAAATCAAGTTTATTTGGAAACGTTACCTATAGTTCAAACTCTGATCGGCCTGGATACTTTCCCACTGTATTTAAATTTAGAGTTGTTTTAAACTTTTGGTACATTCCAAATCACCCTTAGGTCCCTTTGTTAGCCTCAGTCCTCCTCACAGCCTTTTTTTTTTTTTTTTTTTTTTTTTTTGCGGTACGCGGGCCTCTCACTGCTGTGGTCTCTCCCATTGCGGAGCACAGGCTCTGGACATGCAGGCTCAGCGGCCATGGCTCACAGGCCCAGCCACTCCGCGGCATGTGGTATCTTCCCGGACCGGGGCATGAACCCGTGTCCCCTGCATCGGCAGGTGGACCCTCAACTGCTGCGCCACAAGGGAAGGCCCTCACAGCCTTTTTTTGGGGGGGCGGGTTGCGGGCCTCTCACTGCTGTGGCCTCTCCCACTGCGGAGCACAGGCTCCAAACGTGCAGGCTCAGTGGCCATGGCTTACGGGCCCAGCCGCTCCGCGGCATGTGGGATCTTCCCGGACCGGGGCACGAACCCGTGTCCCCTGCATCGGCAGTCAGACTCTCAACCACTGCGCCACCAGGGAAGCCCCCTCACAGCCTTTTTAGTCTGCATTTGCTCCTCACAAAGTCCTATAGCAGGGCAGAGGTGTGGAGCATGAGTGTGAATGACTGTATGCTAAGTATTTTTGATTTTCCCTCTTTTTGCTCAAAGCCATTTTGCAGTTTCAGCATTCTCTGTCTTGAAGTAATGCTGAGGTATAATTTTGCTGTAAAATGTTTATAGTTCTGAAATTATTTCATGTAGTTTATAAGGGAAATTTGGGGAGTTGGTTACTATACCTTCTCTTAAGTTTCCTGGAAGTTCTAGCTTTCTCTCTTTTTTTAATGTCAGTTACAGAATACTGAATTTTCCAGAGATAATTATAAGATAAAGAGTGTAGCTTAGTAGTTATGAGTGGAAGCCTTGGACTCAAGCCTGAGTTATAGTTTTACCTTTTCTTATGGGCAAATTATTGACTCTGTTTGAATCTATTTTACAATGTTATTGTGAAGATTAAATAAGAAAACAATATAATAAGTGCCAAGTGTAAAGCATGCCACATGTGGACGTTTATTGAGTATCACAGACCAAACAAACAAAATAATAGTAATAATCAGACATTGCCATAAAAAGTAAAATCTGTCAAAACCAAGTTTCTTCTAGTAGATGCTTAATTGGAAAAATGTAGAATAGATTATTAAGATAAAATATTTATTATTATTTTTACCATTCTAGATTTTAGAATAAACATTTACAGTAAAATTGATCAAGAAAAAAATTTGGAACTTCTTCTTATTTGATTAATGTTTGAGAATGAAATGCTATAATTTTTGCAAAATGCTCATTTACTAAATTCCTATAAATAGATAAAATTATTCCTACATTTTTCACCCTAAACATTTGAAATTATCATTATTTTACTCTATTAGTTTCTTTTTAAATTTTAACACTATATTTTAATAAAACTAATAGCAATGTAAACGCTTCCTGTCCCATGTTTCAATAAAATGTCATTTTCGCCTTCATAATAATTCTGAACAGTCTTCTGCTTATGCATTTTTTTAACTTGAAATATAGTTGATGTATAATGTTATTACTAGTTTCAGGTGTAGTACCTACTGATTTGACAGTTGCATATATTATGAAATGATCACCACAATAAGTCTAGTAACCATGTCCCCATACAAAATGACTATGATATTACTATTATTATTATTTATTTATTTTATTTTTTGGGGGTACGCGGGCCTCTCACTGTTGTGGCCTCTCCCGTCGTGGAGCACAGGCTCCAGATGCGCAGGCTCAGCGGACATGGCTCACGGGCCCAGCCGCTCCGCAGCATGTGGGATCCTTCCAGGCCGGGGCACGAACCCGCGTCCCCTGCATCGGCAGGCGGACTCTCAACCACTGCACCACCAGGGAAACCCCAAAGTGACTAGGATATTATTGATCATATTGCTTATGCTGTCTATAACATGCCTGTGATTTATCCATTATATAACTAGAGAGTTAAAACTCCTAATCCCCTTAGTTTATTTCACCCACCCCCAACTCTTCCCCTCTGGCAACCAACCATTTTTTCTCTGCATTTATGAGTTAGTTTTCCTTTTGTGTTGTTTGTTTGTTTTTCTTTTTTCGATTCTACATATAAGTAGGATCATGTGCTATTTGTCTTTCTCTGACTTATTTTACTTAGTGTAATGCCCTCTAGATCCATTTATGTTTTCACAAATGATATTTCATTTTTTATGGCTGAGTAATATTTCATAATATATTTCCATATATATATATATATATACACACACACACACACACACCTTACCTTCTTTATTCTTTTGTCTATCAATGGAAACTTAGGTTGCTTCCATTCCTTGGCTATTGAAAATAATAAATAATGCTGCAATAAACATTGAAGTACATATATCTTCTAAAACTAGTTTTTTGTTTCTTTGGATAAATACTCACAAGTGAAATTGCTAGGTCATATGGAAGTTCTATTTTTAATTTTTTGAGGAATCTCCATACTGTTTTCCATAGTATGTGTACCAATTTACAATCCCACCAACAGTGCCTGAGAGTTTCCCATTCTCCACATCCTTGTCAGCACTTATTATTTGTTTCTCTTTGATGATAGCCATTCTAACAATTGTGGGGTGGTATTTCACTGTAGTTTTGATTTGCATTTCCCTGATGATTAGTGATTTTGAGAATCTTTTCATGCATCTGTTGGCCATCTGTATGTCTTTTTTGGAAAAATGTCTATTCAGATCCTCTGTCCGTTTTTTAATTGGGTTGTTTGTTTTTGGGGTGTTGAGTTGTACGAGTTCTTTTTATATATTTGATATTAACCTCTTATCGGATAAATTGTTCAAAATTATGTTCTTTCATTTGGTAGGCTGCCTTTTTATTTTTGAGAATTTCCTATACTGTGTAAAGGCTCTTTAGTTTGATGTAGTCATTTGTTTATTTTTGCTTTTGTTTCCCTTGCCTGAGGAGACATAACCAAAAAATATTGCTAGGAGAGTTGTCAAATAGCTACTCCCTCTATGTTTCTCTAAGAGTTTTATCATTTTAGGTCTTACATGTAAGTCTTTAATCAATTTTGATTTTATTCTTGTATATGGTGTGAGAAAGTAGTCCAGTTTGATTTTTTTTTTTTTGCACGTAGCTGTCCAGTTTTCACTACACCGTTTATTGAAGAGGCTGTCTTTTACCCCATTGTGTATTCTTGCCTCATTTGTCTTAAATTAATTGACCACGTAAGCTGATTTATTTTTGGACTCTCTATTCTGTTGCATTGATCTATTTGTCTGTTTTTGTACTGGTACCATTCTGTTTTAATTAATGTAGTCTTGTAGTATAGTTTGAGATCAGGGAACATGATACCTCTAGCTTTGTTATTTTTTCTCAAGATTGCATTGGCTATTTTGGGGTATTTTGTGTTTCCACACAAATTTTAGAATTATTTGTTCTAGTTCTATTAAAAATATCCAGGGTATTTTGATGAAGATTGCATTGAACCTCTAGGTTGTCCTTGGTATTATGGTCATATTAACAATATTAATTCCTCCAATCCATAAGCACTGTATATCTTTCCATTTGTTTCTGTCATCTTCAGTTTCTTTCATCTGTGTCATAGTTTTCTGAGTACAGGCCTTTTAACTCCTTGGTTAGACTTATTTCTGTTTGTTGAGGCAACTGCAAGTAGGATTTTTTTCTTAATTTCTCTTTCTAATAATTCATTGTTAGTATATAGAAAAAACTACAGATTTCTGTTTCTGTATATTAATTTTTTTTCTTTTACTGAATTTACTTATTCTAAAGGTTTATCAGTGGTGTCTAAGATTTTCTATATATAGTATCATCAGCTATATATAGCGTCATCAGCAAAGACTGGTTTTACTTCTTCCTTTCCAATTTGTATTGTTTTTAATTATCTTTCTTGTCTTATTGCTGTGGCTAGGACTTCCAATTTTATGTTGAAGAAAAATGGTGAGGTGGGTATCTTTTGATGAGAGTGGCAAGAGGACATGCTTTCAGTTTTTCAGTGTTGAGTATGATCTTGGCTGTAGATTTGTCATATATGGCCTGTATCATGTCAGGATATGTTCCCTCTACACCCACTTTGTTGAGAGCTTTTATCATAAATGGATATTGAATTTTGTGAAAAAGTGTTTCTATATCTGTTAAGATGGTCATATTGTTTTTATTCTTTATTTTGTTAATGTGATGTCTCACATTGGTTGATTTTCAGATATTGAATCATCTTTGCAACACTGGGACATATCCTCCTTGATCATAGTATATAATCCTTTAAATGTATTGTTGAATTCAGTTTGCTAATATTTTGTTGAGGAGTTTTGCATATATGTTCATCAGTGACATTGGTCTGTAATTTAGGTTTGTGTGTGTGTGTGTGTGTGTGTGTGTGTGTATGGTATTTTTGTCTGGTTTTGGTATCAGGGTGATGCTGGCCTCATAAAGTGAATTCAAAAGCATTCCTTCCTCTGCACTTTTTTTGGAGTAGTTTGAGAAGGATAGGTATTAATTCTTCTTAAATATTTAATAGAATTCACCTGTGAAACCATTGGTGCTAGATTTTTATTTGTTGGGAGTTATTTTTATTACTGATAAAATTATTTACTAGTAATTGGTCTGTTCAAATTTTCTATTTTTTCCTGACTCATTCTTGGGACATTGTTTCTAGGAACTTAGCAATTTCTTCTAGGTTGTCCATTTTATTGGTGTATAATTGTTCATGGTGATCTCTTATGATACTTTGTATTTCTGGGGTGTAGGTTGTGATGTCTCCTCTTTCATTTCTTTTATTTTATTTTATTTTTTTTTAATTTTTGGCTGTGTTGGGTCTTCGTTGCTGTCCATGGGCTTTCTCTAATTGTGGCAAGTGGCTCTTGTTGCAGTGGCTTCTTTGGTTGTAGAGCAAGGGCTCTAGGCACACGGGCTTCAATAGTTGTGGCACACAGGCTCAGTAGTTGTGGCTCATGGGCCCTAGAGCACAGGCTCAGTAGTTGTGGCACATGGGCTTATTTGCTCCATGGCATGTGGGATCTTCCTGGACTAGGGCTCAAACCCTTGTCCCCTGCATTGGCAGGAAGATTCTTAACCACTGTGTTACCAGGGAAGTCCTCCTCTTTCGTTTATGATGTTGCTTATTTGGGCCCTCTCTCTTTTTTTCTTGATGAGTTTGTCTAAAGATTTATCAACTTTGTTTAGCTTTTCAAAGAACCAGCTCTTAGTTTCATTGATCTTTTATATTGCCTTTTTAGATCCTATTTCATTTATTTCTGCCCTGAAATTAATGACTTCTTTCCTTTCACTCAGTTTGGGTTTTCTTTGTTCTTATCTTTCTAGTTCTTTAAGTGTAAGGTTAGATTGTTTATTTGAGATTTTTTCTTGTTTCCTGAGATAGACTTCCATCTCTATAAACTTCCCTCTTAGAACTGCTTTTTCTGGTGTCTCATAGATTCTGAATTGCTGTGTTTCTATTTTCATTTGTCACCAGGTTTTTTTTAAATTTTGTCTTTTGACTTCTTCAGTGACCTATTTGTTGTTTAGTAGCATGTTATTTAGCATCCATGTATTTGTGGTTTTTGCAGTTTTTTCTTATAGTTGATTTCTAGTCTCATACCATTGTCAGAAAAGATGCTTGATACGGTTTTAATCATCTTAAATTTATTGAAACTTGATTTCTGGCCTAGCATGTAATCTGTCCTGGAGAATGTTCTATGTGCACATGAAAAGAATGTGTATTCTGCTACTTTTGGATGAAATGTTATATATAATATATGTATATATAAATTTTAAGTCCATCTGGTCTAATGTCTATGTGTCTTTTTTTTTTTTTGGTGGTATGCGGGCCTCTCACCGCTGCGGCCTCTCCCGCTGTGGAGCGCAGGCCCAGTGGCCATGGCCCACGGGCCCAGCCGCTCCGTGGCACGTGGGACCTTCCCGGACTGGGGCATGAACCCGCGTCCTCTGCATCAGCAGGTGGGCTCTCAACCACTGCGCCACCAGGGAAGCCATAATGTGTCTTTTAAGACCAATATTTCCTTATTGATTTTCTGTCAGGAAATCTGTCCATTGAAGTAAGTGGGCTGTTAAAGTTCCCTACTATTATTGTGCTACTATCACTTTCTCCCTTTATGTCTGTTAATATTTGCT
The DNA here is from genome assembly GCF_949752795.1 of Hyperoodon ampullatus. Taxonomy (NCBI): domain Eukaryota; kingdom Metazoa; phylum Chordata; class Mammalia; order Artiodactyla; family Ziphiidae; genus Hyperoodon; species Hyperoodon ampullatus. Next base: position 98,531,536 of record NC_136913.1, read on the forward strand.
TTATGTATTTAGGTATTCCTATATTGGGTGCATGTATAATTGTTATATCTTCTTGTTGGAATTACCCCTTTATCATTATTTAATGTCCTTCTTTGTCTCTTGTTACAGTCTTTGTTTTAAAGTCTCTTGTCTGATATAAGTATTTCTATCTCAGCTTTATTTTTATTTCCACTTGCATGGAATACCTTTTTTCATCCCCTTTCAGACTGTGTGTCTTTTTATATCTGAAGTGAGTCTTTTGTAGGCAGCATATTATGAGTCTTATATTTTTAATCTGTTCAGAAACCCTATGTGTTTTAATTGGAGCATTTAGTCCATTTACACTTCAAGTAATTATTGATAGGGATGTACTTATTGCCATTTTGTTAATTCTTTTCTGATTGTTTACATAGTTCTTTTTTGTTCCTTTCTTCTTCTTTTGTTCTTTTCCTTTGTGATTTGATGACTATCTTTTGTGTTATGTTTGGATTCCTTTCTCTTTGTGTGTGTGTGTGTGCCTATTATAGGTTTTTGGTTAATGGTTACCATGAGGTTCATAAATAAATGAATGAATAAATAAATAAATAAATAAATACACACACGCACACATATACACACACATTACACATATATAAATAATCATATACATGATTGTTTTAAGTCGATGATCTCTTAAGTTCAAACTCATTCTGATACCTCTGCATTTTTACTCCCCCCATGCTAAATGTTTTTGACATCATGTTTTACTGCTTATTGTGGATATAGATTATTTTACTACCTTTGTCTTTTAAGCTTCCTACTAGGTTTATAAGTGGTTGATCTCTTGTTTATACTGTATACTTACATTTACCATTGAGATTTTTCCCATCATAATTTTCATATTTCTAATGGTGTTCTTTTCTGCTTTGTGAAGTCCCTTTAACATTTCTTTTAAAGCCTGTTTAGTGGTGCTGAACTCTTTTAGCTTTTTCTTTTCTGTAAAACTCTCTATCTGTCTTTCAAATTGGAATAGCCTTGCCATTAAAGTATTCTTGGTTGTAGGTTTTTCCTTTTCATCATTTTGAATATATCATGTCACTCCCTTCTGGCCTGCAGAGCTTCTGCTCTAAAGTCAGCTGAGAGTCTTATGGGAGTTCTTTTGTATGTAACTAGTTGCTTTTCCCTTGCTGCTTTTCAGATTCTTGTTTTATTTTTAATTTTTTCCATTTTAATTATAACGCATCTTGGTGTGGACCTCTTTAGGTTCATCTTGTTTGGCACTTTTTGTGCTTCCTGAACATGGATGTCTCTTTCCAAGATTAGGGAAGTTTTCAGCTTTTATTTCCTCAGATAAGTTCTTTGCCTTTTCTTCTCTCTCTTCTCTTTCTTGGACCCTTATAATTTCGAACATTTATAGGTTTGATGTTGTTTCAAAGGTCTCATAAAATATCTTCATTTAATTTTTTTTCTTTTTTCCACTAAGCTTGGATGATTTCCATTACTCTGTCTTCCAGTTCACTGATCCATTCCTCTGTATCATTGAATCTGCTGTTGATTTTGTCTAGTGTGTTTTTGACTTGAATTGTTGTATTTTTCACTTTTATTGTTGTATTTTTCCGCTCTGTTGGTTGTTCTTAGTTTTTCTCTGTGTTACAGTTTTCACTGTGTTCATCTATCCTTCTGCCAAGTTCATTGAGCATCTTTATGAGCATTACCTTGAACTCCTTATTGGGTAGATTGCCTACCTCCACTTTGTTTAGTTCTATTTCTGAGGTTTTGTCTTGTTCCTTCATTTGAAACATTCCTCTGTCTCTTCATTTTACCTAAATTTCTATGTTTGTTTCTACATATTAGGTAGGTTGGTTACATTTCTTAGTCTCAGAGAGGTATCCTTATGTAGGAAATGACTTGTTGGGCCCAGTACTGCACTCCTCTCTGGTCACCAGAACCATATGTTCTAGGTTGGCCCCTGTGTATGCCCTTCTGTTTTAGCAGGGCTGACTACTGTGGGTGCAATGGTAGGTGGAGCTGGTTCCCAGCCTGGTTGATTCCAGGTCCTGTCTCTAGCAGTGGCTGCTGACCTGCTGGTGGGTGAGGTTAGGTCCTGGCTTGGCTGGCTTCCTGGCCCATGGCATCCTGGGTGTGTTGCAGGCCTGCTGGCAGGCAGGGCCAAGGTCCGGCACAGTTGTCTGAATGGCCTGGGGTGGTGGTCCTGGGGCTAGTGCTGTCCTGCTGGTGGCCAGGTTAGGGTCCCAGGGTCACTGATTCCTGGGCCCCAGAGGGCACAGGACTGGTACTGGCCCTTTGCTTAAATTATTCTTTTTTTCCATATTCTAAGGACATAGTTAAGGAATATTCTACAATTTTGCTTTTGTTCACTGATAATTTGTCCATTAAAATATTTTTTCTTATAAATCCAAGCTTTGTATCAATATTGTAGAACTTTAAATTCATCTAATGATGATTTCATGAATATTTGTTTTAGACAAAATTATACTACAGATACAGTTGGACAATTTCTAGATAGAAGGCTATATGAAGAAAAAAATTAAAAATCGCCTTTCAGTCAACTTTATTCTTCAAATTTGTATATGTTTTGATCATTCCAAATAATATTTGAGTTGAAAAATTCCTGATCTTTTGGGAATTTAAATTTTATGAATGATGGTTTTTCCAGGCTACTTGAAGAACAATTTTTTTTCTGTATATACAAAGCTACTTAATAACATAAAATTTCATGAAAATACCAATGCTTAGTTTCTAAAAAAGAAAAAAGCAAGTACTTATATTTAGCTATATCTGCACAAATGTATTATGTTATAAATCAAAACATCAAAGTTTTATAGCTTGAAACCATAAGGTTTGACTGACATATCTGGTGTGTTTCATATAATAAAATTGATGCTACTAGATGGTCATGACTCTAAGTAAAGGCTTTATTGACTACCACCATGAAAATGTAACAAAGTACTCAATGTGATGTGTTCTTTGAATGCACTAAAAAACAGGTAATTCTATAGGATACTGCTAAGTAACTAGCTAAGTCATCACATTGAAGAGCAAATTGGCAGAATTCTGAAGAGAGTAATACTGTTCTGGTATTAATAACTTCCCCTTTTTTGCCCACATTACCTTCATTTCATGCTATCAATGACCTCATGATACCTGCTTTTTGCCAAAGTTCCTATAGTAAACTAAACTCCCACTTGAGAAATCCATCGAAGAGCCTGAATAAGGCACCTTTTAAATGAATGCATGTTTAATAATAAAAGTACAACCATATTGGCAGGACCATTGGGTCAGAGTCACAGCTGGTAGACGTGGTCCACAGAAAGAAGTTGTAATTTATTGCCTCTTAGGTAGTAGCTTGTTGTACCTGTTTATGTCTTGTATTTTCCAAAGTTGTATTTCATTTCAACTAATTGGAGGTGTTGTAAAATGAAAGGCCTGGTCTGATTTGCTGTTAGACTTTCTTTGTTGCCCTTTAAAAATGCCAAATGGGAGGAAAAAATTGAGAAGAAAATTTATGCACTGGGAAGCAGGTTGGGAGGAGCTACTGTTAGGGAGGGTGAAAATTCAGATATTTAGGTTCAGAAATTTAGTAGAGACCAGCAGTACATTTAAGCATACATTTTTGAAAGATATTAATAAGAAATCTGTTTGATTATGTTTGCTAAAGAAAATATTTTCTCTCTTAAGCTAGGGGAACTATGTAAACAGCTGCAAATTGAGGTAACTCTATTCCACTAACTGCCTCTACTACAACTACTGCATAAAAGCAGAAACATACTCATTAAATATAGCTGAAAACCATATCATTAGCATGGATATCTCATGCATGAACTACCTTATCCAAAGCAAAATAAAGCCTTTTCTGCAAGCAGTTTATAATGTGCAAAATTTTGTTGGTGTTTATTAACAAGAAATAAAGCAATTTCAATTCATCTACTGACTTAAGGTCCCATTGATGCAGTTGAGATTTGGGTTTTTAACAGCATCTTGGCCTATCTTAGATAAAAAATAATCTGCATTTTTTGTAGCCTGAACTTGTACTTTATGGAAAATCTAAATGTACATTATAGAATGTCAACTTTTTAGTTAAATAGATTATGATATGTTTAAAAAGAGAAGCTGGCTATTTTTTCTTTGTTTTTCATTTGTAATATCCTGAACATTGAAGAAATTTTGGGAAAAATTGCTCAATGTAAAAGCCAATTCTCTTTAGCATATCTCTGAATGCCTTCACAGCCTAACTTAGGCAATGGAGTTCTCTAAACCTTAACTCAAATATTCAATAATAATTGATGTGAGTACAACCAAAATATATTTTAAAACTAATGAAGAGTAAAGCACATCTTCTAACTTGATTTTCCCTACATAAATATTTGAAGATGTGAAGTAGTAGATCCTTACTGGGTATCTGTGTTCAATGTCTAATCAATATTTTGAGGCCAGGAGATCTTATTTTAGAGTCCACAAATCCTGGGGTTTTGTTAATTAAATTCAAACGGTATGCAAATTTAGACCGAGAAAATGACATCTCTATTTTCCTTATCCTCTAACTAAAAACTAACATTTCTTTTCATTTTGAAAGTGGGCAACTGACCACTGTAATATTGGCCATACTTACTACTTTGTCAGCAATAGACAGCACAGATAATTTCGTGTCACATAAAAGTTGCAATAATTATACTAAAATAAATTTAACCTCATCTTATTTCAAAATTATGATCATTTTAGACCTGATACTAAATCTTGTTATCCAATGTGTTAAAATGAAGCAAGTATATTACTAAATTATAAAAATATAAAGATATTTTGATAGCTATATTTCAATATAACTTTTTTATTTGTAAATGAGTATATTAAAAGTTTGTACTTCAAGTGGTTATTCTAAAGATATAGTGCTTAGAATCTTATCTGACACACAGTATTTGCTACAGTTACCTGCTTTTAGAGATTTCATAATTCTACTGTATATACAGAGCATGTTTCCATGAAACTTAGCCACATAAGACAGGATGTAATGTGTAGCAAAAATGAACAATGGAAGTGATAATTATTTTAGGAATCCAAAGAAAGCAATAAATTAGAATTGTCTAGTATTTCTCTAGGATGGCTTCATGGAGATAAAAGATTGGCCTTAGCTGGGTTTGACAGAGGAAATCCTATGGTGTCCTCAAACTTGTAAAGTTGGATTTATCATAGTGCATGCCTGCATTGGTGAGTGTAAAATCTGGTATGGATTTTAGGACCACTTTGGGGTGCCTTGAGGTACAAAATGATGAATTATTTCGTTGACAGTCTCAAAATTTGCCTATGTGATTACTGCTGTTGCTCTCATGAAAAATTGCTATTGCTCAAGAAAAGCAGTGTGGCAGGGTATGGAAACATGGGTCCCTGAATCAGCTGGCCATGTTTTTAAATCCCGCCTCTGTAGTTTTGGGTAAATTGCTTAAATTCTTTAAATTTTTTCATATGAAATTCTGTTTGCTTAATCACTCAGCAAATATTTATTATTTGTCTATTTTGTGCCAGGTACTATGCTAGGTTCTGAAGATAAGGCAAATAAGGTACATAGATCCAACATGGAATTTAAAGTCTCTAAAAGAAAACTATACCTACCTCAAAGTGTTGTATTGAGGATTAGGAGTATCATAAATTCATGTTGTAAAAATGTAAAATGTAAATAGAGCAAAATATTTAAACTTTATGGCACCTTGTCTAGCCTATAGTAGGTCCCCAATAAATGGTAGCTGATATTACTGTTACAAACTCTTAGAAGTATTTTAAGTGTTTCGAGGCAATTCTAATACAGAGCCAGATTTGAAAATCACTGATTTAGAACAGTGGTTCTCAAACTTGTCTGCATATTGGAATTATTCGGGGTAGCTTACAAACTACTGATCATTGGCCCCACCCCCAGAAATTCTGATTTACTTGAACTCAGGTGTGGCCTGGGTGTTGGCATTTTGAAAATCTCCTCAGGTAATTATAACTTGCAGCCAAGGTTGTGCACAACTGAGAAAATACCAAGCACTCAAATCTGCTAAACATAGTGCATTCAACTTTTTATTTTCATTTTCTGCCCTAAATCCTTGATGATAGTACTTATTAGGGATTTTGACAAATGCAACTTTATAATGACAAGACTCCTCATATAACGTAAAACTGGAGAAAAATAAGGATGACGAGCCTGTTCATTTATCATATATTACTTTGCGTAGTGTTACAGTGATAAGGATACGTAGAGCCAGGTTTGAATAGCAGCACTGGCGAGCATCTACCTATTTACATTTTAGCAAGAACTAAGGTGAGGATGTTATGTTATTGCTGTCATCCTCATCATCATTTCACCACTACTTACTGGGTTTTAAAGCCAGACACTGAGAAATCATGTGTGTGTGTGTGTGTGTGTGTGTGTGTGTACACTTCTTATAACAACACTATGAGCTAATTTAATATTATCTCATTTAGAGATGAGTAAAAAGAGATTTATGATAAATAACTTGACCATGGTAATCAGCCTAGTAAGTTTCAAACTCTGGATTTAAACACAATTCTGCCAGACTTCAAAACATGCACACTTAATTACTTTATACTGTCTCATAAAGAGATGACCCTTACCTATATTTTAGAATTCTTTCATTGTTCTGATCAGAAAATATTCCTTCATACTCTTGTGTGTCATCTGGCTTTTGATTTGTTGCTCTTCTAGATTCCCTGTGTTTATGTATGCTTTCATTGGGACACTTAAGCTCGTATTAATCTGCAATTTTATCTGATATGTAGTATCTGCTTTAATACTTATACAAAGGTAAATATGATTATTCTATATTACAAATGAGGAAACTGAGGCTCACAAGTTAGATAAGTTGCAATTGTTGACATCTAGTTAGTATAGAAGCCAGTATCAGAGCTCAGAAATACCAAAGTACATGCTTTCAACAACTACAACTATTCTATCCAACTCCCTCTTCCATATGATTTTCCATTCCCCACCCAGACATCCAACAATTATTTGCAACAGAACCAGACACTCAGGGCCGGGGTGAGGGCAAGTGGGAAGCCGACCTAGGCCTCGGCTTCTTAGGAGAAATTGAAGCCCATCAATTTAAGATTGCATAAAAATTAAAATTAACTTAATATGAAAGCATGGAACCTCATATTTTTAAAAGGGACATCTGGTCAGAAGAAAGGAAATAATATTCACTGCTATACCAATTATTTTGTGCCTCAAGTCACCAAGAAAAATGCATAATGTAATTTGTTAAATGAGTTGAATTCTAAGATTCATTTCAGAGATGACTAAATAAAAGGGAAAAATGGTTTTGGAGCTTCAGTATGTAAGTTACAGTTATCTAGAAAATTAACTTATATTACTACTTTATTTTCTAATTGTATAAAATAAGTGTATGTGTAATACAACAGCTCCCTTCTGGTAGATTACTATCACTGAATTGGAATTTAATGTTTTCCTTTCAGTTTTTATCTGAGGATCGTATAAAAAGCAATTCACGACTATACTTGCTGTGGTATTTTTCTTGAGGACATATCCTCAATGTTATTTATAAAGACATGAACATAAACACTGATACATACACACTCCTTTCACACGTATTTCTAGTTTAGTTAAAAGTAAGCTTCCCATGAGTAACTAATACGCTTTACAATAATGAATATGGATTAAATTTGTCTTAGAAGTGTTTAAAACACCAACTGTATTAAAAGTGATTTTTATAGAAGCAAAGTTGCCCATCAAATATATAGATGGCTTTTTAATAAAGTGATAATAAAGTAATTAGACCAGCATTTTCCATAGCTCCTACTAGAGAACATTAATTTCATGGGGTGTTTAAAGTTGGCATGCAAAAAAAAAATCCCTTAATAAGTTTGCAAACACTAGGTTAAATGGATATATATATATAAGTTTGCAAACACTAGGTTAAATGGATACACACACACACACGCACACACACACACACACACACACACACACACACACACACACACACAGTTTTCTCACAGGATTTCCCAGTGCCTTTAATGTGTACATTTTGATTTCCCAAAAGGAGAATATATTGTGAACAATTTCCTGAACTTATTAGACCATTGAATCGTTTGTTTACAGGGTATTCTATAAAACGCAGAAGAGAAAATGGTGCTTTAGATATTTTAATGAATAATGAAGGCTTTGGGGATTTCTATTTACACTGAATTAAAGGAAGAGAATGGCAGTAGACTTGTAGCAAGGCTTGCTTATTTTGCCCCTCTCTAGTTTGATAACAGCTGTTTTAATGGTTTCCAGTTACATGAAGATAGCCTTGTTCAGTCATGGTCAATCTGGAGAAGAGCCAGATTCTAGGTACATATGGGATATACATACTTCAGAAGTGAAAAGCATCATGGGACTTCATCCCAAAAGAATGGAAGAAACATTTCTTAATACTGAGTATTTTCCCTCCCTCCCTCTTTCTTTCCTTCTTTCCTTCTCCCTCCCTCCCTCCCTCCCTCCCTCCCTCCCTTCCTCCCTTCCTCTCTCTCTTTCTTTCTTTCTTTCTTTCTTTCTCTTTTTGTAACTGTATGATCCAATTTATACTATGAGCAAGTCAGGCAAAATTAGTCTATGGTGATAGAAGTCAGAATAATGATGACCTCTGACGGGTAGGAACTGACTGGGACAGACATGAAAGAAACTTCTAGATGACAAAAAGGTGCTATATCTTGATCTAGGTGAAGATTATATATATATTTATATATATATATATATATATATATATAAACAGCTTACATATATATGTAAAAATTTATCAAGCTCTTTACTGAAGGTGTATGTACATTATTGAATACAACCTTTACATTAACAGAATAAAATCTTCAAACTTAGGTAATATCTATCTGTGTGTGTGTGTGTGTATATATATATATATATATATATATATATATATATCTTTCTCTATTTTTTCTTGCCTATTTAATACAGATTTCTTAATGCAGATATTTAATGGGACCTCTGCACTGCCCTGGCAACCATATCAACACAGAGAATGAATGAATGACTACACATGGATAAATAGTATTTGCAGGTTTGCACATATATCTAGCATTTACTCTTAGAGAATGACATACCAAAGAAAGGATGGACAGTGGGAGCAGTATGCACCAGTGAGGAGAAAGATTTTATCAATGGCATTGTTTAGACTTGCTGGTGCATGGTGATATTAACAACAACAACAACTTTCAGGAATTTTATCACTGTTTTTAAATTCTCCAAAAGCAGTGCACTCCCTCTGTGCCTGCACCTGGAGTGGACCACCTCTACTACCCTGTACTTGGTATCCCACTGCTGTTAGAATTGTTTTTAAATAAATCTCTACTTAAGACACTAAATTGCTAACAAACTTATACAAAATAATGATTAATTTGTACATATTTTAAAAACATCTAACACAAATTTCTGCCAATACTCAACATTTTCACATATGCTAAGATCTAATATTCAAAACTGAAAAAATATGGAAAAAACTGAAAAAAATATAGAAAAAAGTGTGGCATGAATCTGACCATAGAAATGAGTACTTATAAACATTGGCATGCTTATTTTGAAATTCACTCAATAAAACCTATTAAAATCAAGCACCTTGGAAATCTCAGTTGTATAAATTTACCCCCATATGGCCGTGTCCTTCATTAAAGTAATACTTAAATTGATTACATGTAGCTCTCATTTCTACATTTTAAATGTACAACATACTTAAAGTGGACTGAATTATGTCCTTAGCCAGATACCAAATAAAAAGGGCCATTGTTAATTGGCCTCCTCTAGGCTCTCTATCTCTACCTCTTGTCTGCTATAACTCTAATTTTAGCTGCTTGAAGACCTTGTAATTCTTTCTCTTGCCAGATATTTTCACTGGCTTTGTGCTATGCCCTCTAGTCCCTGATCCAAAATTACTTTTGCCCCAGTGATTACATCCTCTCTTTCTTCTCAGAAAGAAATGACATAGTATAAGCCTATTACTCCTTTTATCTGCAGAAAATTGGGAAAAAACCTTCAGGTCCTGCTAGATAAATAAAGGGTCCAGATGTTTTTCATCAACATAACTTACTCATCTAGAATGTGAAGAGGACAGTAGTGGTACTTTATTGGGAGTAATAGAACTATAGAAAATATAATAGCTAATTGATTATGGGATAAATGCCACTGATCACTAGAAAATAAGATGAAAATTTATTTGTATTCTGAATTATTAATGAAATTATGATATCAATATTCTAATGTATAGAGATCACTGCTTAGGTTAACCCTCTAGGATTTCAGACAGTATTGAGTGGGACCAGGATGTTAACAAAATTCTTAGGAGTTAATCATCTATATCTTAATTTGAATTGTGGTACGCTACATTAAATTTTCTGCTTAAAGAAAAGAAGACAACCTCCTTTCATCTGTGACTAGTGCCACTCAGTTTCATACATTCAGTTCTGAAACTTTACAAGAGACATGTAGTGAGGTGGATGGACCTAGAGACTGTCATACAGAGTGAAGTAAGTCAGAAAAAGAAAAACAAATACCGTATGCTAACACATGTATATGGAATAAAAAAAATGGTTCTGATGAACCTTGGTACAGGACAGGAATAAAGATGCAGATGTAGAGAATGGACTTGAGGATACAGGGAGGTGGAAGGGTAAGCTGGGATGAAATGAGAGAGTAGCATTGACATATATACACTACCAAATGTAAAGTTGATAGCCAGTGGGAAGCAGCCACATAGCACAGGGAGATCAGCTTGGTGCTTTGTGACCACCTAGAGGGGTGGGATAGGGTCAATTTGAGGGAGACACAAGAGCGAGGAGATATGGGGATATATGGATATGTATGGCTGTTTCACTTTGTTATAAAGCAGAAAGTAACACACCATTGTAGAGCAATTTTACTCCAATAAAGATGTTTAAAAAAAAATAAGAAAGAAAAGGCAAATGTTGAAAGAGTCAGAAATTTAAGAGAAACCAAAAACTTTCTAAATTTGAAGCAAAAAATGGTGCCTGTTTCTTAAATTCATTCAGATGCTCACAGCTTTGATTCTCTGACAACCTGTTTTATTGATATTATTGTTGCTACTTTTATATGAAATGGACAATTTCGACCAGTTTTCATTCCCCCATAAGAAACTTTGTGTAGCAGAAATAATACTAGATTCTAGTCTAGAAGATCTGAGTTTGAATACTTGGTCCTCCATATACAAACTTGTTGACTTTAACATTATTTTAAGATTATAATTAAGTTATATTAAATTATTTTCATTGTATAGAAGAGGAAAAATCCCTCTAACTAAAGTGCCTTAAGGAGGATAGTATAAACATATTGGTATGTTTCTCCAGTCTCTTTATCTGTACATTATATTTTACTTAGCTGTTACAGTTTGCATTTAATGCTATACTGCATTTCCACTTATATTTTTAGCATTATCACTTTGACATGTCACTCAACAGCTAACACAATTAATGTTTCTGTGTCCAACATTTTTATAGCTATCATTTCAAAATCATCACATAACCCCATTTTCTTTTTTTCTTTCTTTCCTTTTTTTCAGAGACTTTATTATATTCTGATATGTTCTTGCTTATTTATTTATATGTTTAATTTTAATCTCTGACTCTCTCCATATGAATGTAATTTTCATGAGAGCAGAGGTCTTGTGTGTGTTGTTCAATGTATGATATATTAAAGCTGTTGAAGATATTTTTAAATGATTTAATTTTAATTAATTACTTGCTGAAAAATAATCCACTGATTGGAAATACATTTATCCATTCCTTTATTTGACACTATTGTAAGAAACATTGTGATCAACACCTTCTAGCTCTCTATATATTTTGAAATATTTCACAGGCTGAATACATATATCAAAGGGCATGCATTTTTAAATAAGCAAGTCATTTAACTTTTTAAAATTTCAATGTCCTCATCTGTAAAATAAGTATAAAATTTTATAGCAATATCATCATCTGGGCTTGTTGAGATGTTCAAATGATGTAATAGATGGGAAGTGCCTTGTAAATTCTAGACTAATATATTCATGAAAGTGCTATTATTATATCTTGAAAGTGCTTATGAGCAAGTATTCATTTTTATATGTGATATTTATTATATAAAATTGAACTATGATACTGCATTATGGAAGAATCACTCAGGATACCATGCTTTAAGAAATCTTAAGACTGCTGCCTAATAAAGTTGTGAGTAGAGCTGGAGTCCATGTTACAAAGTAGTGTATACATTTTTAGAAGAAACACTAGGGTTTAAATATATGCTGTGAGTAAACAAAATGCAAACTGGCAAGATAGCAGTATGTAACTGGTGCTGGTATGTGCACTAAGTCCTATGGTTTATAGGAGAGAGTAATAGGATATCGTTGGGCCCATACGAATGGGTGGGCAGGGCTGGCATGACATAAGGATAGGGAAATGTGGTTATTTAAACTTTTGTTCACAGCGTGAGCTGAAAAATTACTTTGTAGTCTGAAGTACTGAGAATTAGAGGTATAAATTAAAAATAATAGATTTATGTGAGAAATGAAGAGGAAGGGTTGACAAGTCTGGGTAACTGTATCATTATATAAGGGGTGAGCAAGATGAAAGAGTTTCCCATCCTTATCTGAGAGAATGAGTATTTTCAAGGGAAAATTAGGAAGTAATTAGGTCATTTAAGGGCATTCAGAGAAATGTTCAGTAGGCAATATACATCAGGGAATTTGAGCTCTGAGGATAGGATAAGTCAATCCTACAGCTCTAGAGAAGATAACTGAAGGTATGAGACAGAATTCACCAGAGTAATTAGTTTAGAACAGTAATTCCATGGTGAGGAACTGAGCCTCTAATACATGCTCACATTTGGAGAAAGCTTGGGGAAAGATAAAAACAACAGAGGTAAAGAAACCAGTAATTCGAGAAGTAGAAGATGAAACTAAATAATGACGTACCTTTCAAACCAAAAGACTGAAAGCACTCCAAAGGTAGCCTTAGACCAGTCACCAGTGTCAAATGCTGCAGAAAATTTGAGATAAAGTACAAAAAAAACTGACTGGATTTTGTACTTACAACATTAATTACCTTCAACAAAACAGGTTTGGGGAATTGTGGAGTTAGAAAAAAAATAAATCTATGAAATTAAGAAGTGGAAGAGTTGTGGTTTAATGAGCACACTTTCAGGATTTTCACAATTTCAGGGTCAGAAACTCAATTTGATCAATTTACCAGAGGAAACTCAACTCTTAGGGATTGCTAACTGAACTCCTAAGAGAGTAGTTTTTAAAAGCAAAGAGTAGCGATATATTTGTTAACACTAAGTAATAAAACTGCCAAGTGGAATAGAAGACTCCTATTGACTAACTTGTGTGTTGTCTGTCCAGTGGGAAAATCAAGTCAATATTAGAGAGTTGCTTGGTAAGCGATCAGTACAGTGATTTCAATAGAGACTGTGTAAGTCAGAATTACCCACTGTGGAGATAAACCTCTAGACGACGTGGGAATATTAAGAGAGAAAACACTCAGGTAGATGAGTTTAAGAGCACTATTAATAGATTGGTTGTACTAAAATTTGATTAACGGAAAAGTGCCTTTATTTCCAGTGCCAAGTAAAAGTGAATATGAAATTGAGAAAATAGATCCTTTGACAAAAGGTTTTCCCAAAACAGTAATTGATTATCACTTTAGTAAATACCAGAGTATTTGGACAAACTTAAATTCCTATAGTGCTATTTGATTAGACGTATTCACACATAAGTACACATTTATACTGATATACATATACACCCACATACATTCATGCCCACAAAACAGCCATAGAAGTCCTGAATCTTTGATCTGAATACATCTAGATTGCTGTTCTCCATGACTTTTAGAAACTATTCTGCAGCGTCAGGGCTTAGCTAGGACATAACCAAGTAAGCTTAAAATTATAAGAAAGTCTTACACCTATTTTTCTATTCTGATTTGAAATATCTCACTATTTTCCCCTATTCTGAAACTCTCTCTTTAACTAAATGTGTACCAGAAGTCAAGTTCTACCTACAAATTTTTTTCTCTTATGTCAGATTTCCTGAACATGTGTCCAACAGGTATGAAGTACATGCAGATGTTAAGCTTCCTAAATATCCCAAATGAGGAGCAGATTACATTTGAAGAGTCTGTTTTCCCAGCTAAGTTTACTCCATCTCATATTCCGTAGTCTATCACGCTTTTCTGAGTTTCTTTAAGCTTTGAGACCATCTCTAGCTTTCTTTTATTCTAGCAAAGAATGAAAACATATTTTTTCTCTTTACACTAGCAAACACAATGTTGAAAATTTAAAGGAACTAAAAGAAAAATCTGCACAAAAATGTATTGATGATGTTACAGAGTATGTCTGTGGCACACCTAAGGTTGCATGTATACTTTACTTCTTTTCTCAGTCCTTAACTTTGTCTAGGCTGGGTTCAAAACATAAAACATAAATGATAGGGAATTCCCTGGTGATCCAGCGTTTAGGACTCGGCACTTTCACTGCTGTGGCCCCAGGATCAATCCCTGGTTGGGGAACTAAGATCCCAAAGGGTGGCCAAAAAACCAAAACAAAATCAAAAACAAACAAAAAACACATAAACAATAGAAATTGTCTGAGGGAAATTGGGGAAATCCCACTAGGAAGGCAGATAAGAGCTATAGATCCCCATCCCCCACAACCTCCTTATTACTCATGTTCATGAGTGAATAGGTGAAGGACGGATACGAATTTAGCTCTGCAGATGAACTAACAGATGAGCAGGTCTGTAGATGAACAGGTTCTGCTTTAGTCTCTAATCTCTCACTATCAAGTTGCCAAAGACATCTTAAGAGCTGATTCAGAAAATGACCTTCACTCAGTTTCAAACTGCCCTGCTCTATTCTTGACTCACATTGGGACAGATTCTGAGGTGTAATTTATGCTTCAGAGCTCTCCATGGGATCAGACTTAGCCTGGGACTGCCTGAATACCAATCCTGCTTGATTTCTTCCCTTTCTCTGTACTGATTTCCCCCTTCTCTTATTGTTTTCTCTAGGGAGCACCTTGTTAATAAATGAATCCTTCTCTTAGGATTCATCTTGGAGACTACAACCTAAGATAGACCCATTTATTACAGTCACCTGTGATGCCTCTTATGATTGTTGATTCTTGGCCCAACCCAAGGGGTGAAATCTACATTTTTAACAAAAACACTAGATAATGCTTATATACAATAAAATTAAGAACTGATGGTCTGAATCATAATTATTAACCAGTTATGGGCAATTCTAAACATAGGTTTCCAATGCATCCTACTGACTTTGCTTCCCTAAATGATCAACACCATCTTCCCTTGATACCTTGATACCTTTGTCATATCACCTCCCACCAATATCCAGAATGACAAACATAAATAAACAGTTTTCTGTATAGTTTCTTTCATAAAATAAATCCCAAATATCAATTACTTTGTACAGATTAGAGGCTTTAAAATGAAATATAATATTTACTCTTAGATTTCTGAATTTATATAAGTTAGGAACAATACTATAAAAGGTGAATAAATCTAATTATGATTTTGAATGTGCTTTTAGAATAAGGTTTGAGTTCCCAAGTTTGCTTAATATTCAAGTTCCACACTGTAACATCAGTCTAACTACACTATCTTTCTGAGACAACTATAGATGATAATAACCTGAATTATTTTTTTTATAAAATCTCTTCAACTACTATGCATAGAGCAACATCACCACCCACAAATCTCGTCAACAAAGCCTTGAAATGTAGAAGGGCCATGTCTAAATTTTGAGAGGATAGCATAATTCATGAAGCTACAGGTGTGTGAATCTTTTGATGTGCTGGACTCAATTTAGGTGAAGGATATTGATCTTCCCTTAAGTATGAACCCATACATCATTTTGTAAGGTGGGTCACAGGGCACTTTAGTAGACATTAATTTACTAGCTTGTATAGAACATTCTTTTTTTCTTCAGTCACTTAACCTTTATTTTTTGAGGGAGTAGGAATCCTTCATTCAGAAAGGCTTGAAATTACATTTATAATCAATATGTTTTATTGTACGGATCCTATTCTAGAGCTTTTGTTTTTTTAACATATATATATTTTTCTATTTTTTAGTTTGTTGATATGCTGGATTACATTGATTGATTTTCAAGTGTTGAACTAGCCTTGCACATCTGGAGTAAATATTACCTGGTTATAGTGTATAATTCTTTTCCTCACTATTAGATTTGATTTGGTACTTTTTTTTGATTTGCTACTTTTTTTGGTGTGGTTTTTTATATGTATTTTAATAAGCTCTATTGGTGAGCAGTTTTTCTTTCTTGCAATGTCTATCTGATTTAATAACTAAATTATTAGGGTTATTAGGGTTATTCTGGCCTTATAGGATGAGTTAGGAAATGGTCTCTGCTTATATTTTATGGAAAATATTGTGGAGAATAATATTATCTCTTCCTTAAATGCTGATAGATTTTACCAGTGAAGCTATCTGGGGCTAATGCTTTCTTTTTTGAAAGGTTATGAACTATTGATTCAATTTCATGAATACATATAAGTCTATTCATATTATCTACATCTCCTGTGTGAGTTTTGATAGTTTGTTACTTTAAAAGAACTGAAAGACATTTCATCTAAATTATCAAATTTGTAGACATAGAATGATTCATACTATTCCTTTGTTATCCTTTTAATGTCTGTGGGATCAGTAGTGATGGCCCCACTTTTGGTTTTAATATTAGCAATGTGTGTCTTCTCTTTATTCTTTGGGTAGCCTGATTAGAGGTTTATCAATTTTTTAATTGCTCTTCTCAAAGAACCAACTTTTGGTTTTGTTGTTTGTTTTTCTCTATTACTTTCCTGTTTTCACTTTCATTGATTTCTGCTCTAATTTTTATTGTTCCTTCTTGTTGCTTTAGGCTTAAATTGTTCTTTCTAGTTTCATGATATGGAAACTCAGATTGTTGATTTTAGATATTTTTTCTTTTATATGCATTTAGTGCTATAAATTTCCCTCTAAGTTCTGCTTTTTCTACATCCCACAGTTTTTGATAACTATATTTTAATTTTTTATTTAGTTCAAAATATGATTAATTTTATCCTGAGATTTTTCTTTGACCCATGTGTTATATATGTGTTTTATTTAATCTCCAAATATTTGGATATTATCCAGCTGTTTCTGTTATTGATTTCTAGTATAATTCCCTTACAGAGAACATATTTTGTATGATTTATATTTCTTTGCATTCACTGAGGTATGTTTTATGGCCCAGACTGTGGTCTATCTTGGTGAATGTTCCAGCAAGCTTGAGAAGAATGTGTATTCTGCTGGTATTGGATAGAATATTCTATAAATATCAATTAAATCAAATTGATTTATAGTTGTGTTCAGGTAAACTATATTCTTACTGATTTTCTGCCTGCTTAATCTATCAATACTGAGAGAGCTGTATTTTGATGATTTGTTGTTAGGTGCATATATATAAAAGATCATTATATCTTCTTAGAGAATTGATCCTTTTATAGTTATGTAATACCCCTATTTGTCTCCGATAATATTCCTTGTTCTGAAGTTCTGATTTGTCTGAAATTAACATAGCATCTTCAACTTTCTTTTCATTGTTGTTATCATGCCATATTTTTCTCTATTTTTTTTACTTTTAACCCATCTTGTTTTTTAATCCACTCTGATAATGTCTTTTAATAAGTGTATTTAGATCACCGGCATTTAATGCAATTATTGGTATAGCAGAATTAGTTTCTACCATGTCTGTAATTGTTATCTATTTGTTACACATTTTCTTTTGCACCTTCTTTTTCAATATTCTCTGATTTTTAGTATTTTTTATGATTCCAGTTTATTATCAATTATATTTTAAAAATTTTTCCTGTGATTACTCTAGAGTTTATAATATACATATTAGAGTAAGTAAATCATCCTTTAATAACACTGTTTCACTTCAAATGTAGAGGAGATACCTTGTAATAGAGATTTACCAATTCTTTCCTCCTATCCCATGTTTCTTTGCTGTTGTTCATTTCACTTATCCATATGCTACAAACACTCAATACATTGTTACTTGAATTACTTTAAATAGTTATATGTTAGAACACCTAAATGAGAAAATAGAATATTTTATTTTACCTTTATTTATTACTCCTCCAATGATTTTCCTTTCTTTATATAGTTCCATGTTTCTGACATATATTACTTTCTTCCTGCCTGAAGAAAACCTTTTAACATTTCTTGCAAGGTAAATCTGCCAGTGATGAATTTCCTCAGAAATTGTTGTTGTTCTCTGTGAAAAGTTGTTAATTCTCTCTCACTTTTTAGAATAGACTTTATTTTTAGAACAGTGTTAAGTTCACAGAAAAATTGAGGAGAAAGTATAGAGAGTTCCCACATATCCCTGCCCCTGCACACACACACACACACACACACACGACCTCCCCCATTTTCAACATCCTGTACTAGAGTGGTACATTTGTTACAATTGATAAACCTATATTTATCAACATGATCACACAAAGTCCATAGTTTACATTAGCATTCATTCTTTGTTTATAGTTGATTTACAATATTGTATTAGTTTCAGGTGTTCAGCAAAGTGTCAGTTGTATATCCTTCTTCAGATTCTCTTCCATTATAGGATATCACAGGATATTGAATATAGTTCCTTGTGCTATACAGTAGGGCCTTGTTGTTTACCTATTTTATATATGGTAGTGTGTATCTGTTAATCTCAAACTCCTAATTTATCCCTCCCTCCCCCTCTTTCCCCTTTGGTAACCATAAATTTGTTTTCTATGTCTGTGAAATTTTTTTGTTTTGTAAATAAGTTCATTTGTATCATTTTTTAAGATTCTACATATAAGTGATATCATATAATATTTGTCTTTCTCTGACTTACTTACTCTGATAATCTCTAGGTCCATCCATGTAGCTGCAAATGGCATTATTTCATTCTTTTTTATGACCGAGTAGTATTCCATTGTATATATGTACCACATCTTCTTTATCCATTCATCTTTTGGGAATTTTTGGGCATGGAAGATTGCTTCCATGTCTTGGATATTGTAAATAGTGTTGCTGTGAACATTGAGGTACATGTATCTTTTCGAATTAGAGTTTTTGTCTTTTCTGGTTATATGCCCAGGAGTGGAATTGCAGGATCATATGGTAACTCTATTTTTAGTTTTTTAAGGAACCTCCATACTGTTCTCCATAGTGGCTGCACAATAGCATTCACTCTTGATGGTGTATACTCTGGGTTTTGACAAATATATAAGGACATGTATCCTCCATTATAATAGCACACAGAATAGTTTCACTGCTCTAAAAACCAGTGTGCTTTGCCTGTTCATCTTTCTCTCCCCTCTAACCCCTGGCAATCACTGATTTTTTTTTCTTTTTCTTTTTTTTTTACTGTCTCCATAGTTTTACCTTTTCCAGAATGACGTATAATTGGAATCATACAGTATGTAACCATTTCATTTTGGCTTCTTTCACTTAGTTGTATGAATTTAAGGTTCCTCTCTGCCTTTTTGTGTCTTGATAGCTCAGTTTTTTAATGCTGAATAATACCCATTGTCTGAATGTACCACAGCTTATTTATCCATTCAGCTGCTTAAGAACATCTTACTGCTTCCAAGTTTTGTCAGTTATACATAAAGCTGCTATAAATACCCATTTGCAGATATTTGTGTGGACATAAGTTTTCACCTCATTTGGGTACATATCAAGGAATGTAATTGCTGAATTGCGTGGTAAGAATATGTTTAGTTCTGTAAGAAACTGCCAAACTGTCTTCTGAAGTGACTGTGCCTTTTTGCATTCTTATTAGCAATGAATGAGTGTTCCTGTTGCTCCAGATCCTTGCCAGCATTTGATGTGGTCAGTGTTTTGGATTTTTGCCATTCTAGTAGATGTGTAATGGTACTCCTTCACGTTAAAAAAATATATAAATTTATTTATTTATTTTTGGCTGTGTTGGGTCTTTTTTGCTGCGTGCGGGCTTTCTCTAGTTGGGACGAACAGGGGCTACTCTTCGTTGCAGTGCATGGGCTTCTCATTGCGGTGGCTTCTCTTGTTGCGGAGCACAGGCTCTAGGCACATGGGATTCAGTAGTTGCAGCACATGGGCTCAGTAGTTGTGGCTCGTGGGCTCTAGAATTCAGACTCAGTAATTGTGGCACACGGGCTTAGTTGCTCCGTGCATGTGGGATCTTCCTGGACCAGGGCTTGATTCCGTGTCCCCTGCATTGGCAGGCAGATTCTTAACCACTGCACCACCAGGGAAGCCCCTCCTTCACTTGTGTAGGATAATTTCATTGGATATAGATTCCATCTTGTTTTTCTTTTTCGACACTTTAAAAATTCTATTCTACTGTCTTCTCGATTTCATGCTTTCTGATGAGAAGCCTGCTGTAATTCTTACCTTTTTTCCTATATAAGCAAGTAAGTTCTTCCACCCCGCACTAATTTAGCTTCATTTAAGATTTTTTTCCTTTTTTTCAGTTTATTATTATATGTTTATGTGTAGTACTTTTGGAATTTTTCTGCTTAGTGTTCTCTGAACTTTCTGGATCTGTGGTTTGGTTTCTGTTATTAATTCTGGAAAGTTCTAAGCCTGTCTCCTTCTAATATTCCATATATGCATATGTTTGATATTGTCATTTTGATAGTTTCCTTTTGATATTGTCCTGCAGTTCTTACATATTCTGTGCTATATTTTTTTCATTATTTTTTCTTTTTTGCATTTCAGTTTGGGAAGTTTCTATTGACTTACTGTTAAGCTCACTGATTCTTTCCTCACCTTGTCCAATCTATTTAAGAGCCCATCAGAGACATTCTTCTTTTCTGTTACAGTGTTTTTGATTTCTAGCATTTCTTTTAAATTCTGCCAGAGTTCCCATCTTTCTTCATCACTCATCTGTTTTTGCACATTGTATTTTTTTTCAGTAGATCCCTTAACATATTAATTATAGCTATTTTAAGTGCCTAGTCTGATAATTCCAAAATTCCTGCCACATCTGAGTCTGGTTCTGATACTTGTTTTGCTTCTTCAGATTGTTTTTTCCTGCCTTTTTACATGACATAGAATATTATTTTGAAGGGTAGACAAGTTGTATTAGATAATACGAACTGAGGTAAGTAGGCCATCAATGTGAGAATTTATGTTAATCTGGCTAGGAGTCAGTCTTTATAAAATATTTACTATAGATGTAGTTGCCAGAAACTCCAAATTCCTCTAGTGTCCTTATTTTTCTCTCCTTTCTTAACGTGGAATCCCATAAAGTAGTCCTTTTAAAATAAAAGTGTGTATCTTACAGGTCTTTTCAGCTGTAAGCTACTGTTATTGTACTGGTGCTGTGGTGTCAAGATGTGGAGGCCTATATAACCTCCCATTTAAATCTCATTATTTTACTGGGCCTGTGTGTTGGCCTGTTATCTTCACAAGTGTTGGGTTTTGTTTTTTGGGTTTTTTTTTTTTTGATATAGCTTCCTCTTTTTTTTTTTTTTTTTTCCTCAGCTCCCCCTTGGGTGAGATGGGAAGATTAGAGGAGGCTAGAATGAAAAGAATGCCATTTTCCTAGGGACCTGAAACAAGGCTCTGGTAAAGTTCATTCCCCTGAAAAGTAGGCCTCTCTTATGAAGAACATTCTGGGAATATTTCAGAATGGTTACTTTTCCTATCTTCCTGCTAAACCATGAAATTTACCTTAGCTTTTCACACTGAGAACCTAGCAGGGTTCCTGGAGGTAAAGCCCACAAAAGTGTGGGTGGAGACTTCCCTAAGACTGTGGCCCCTAGGAGTTTCTTACTTTCACATTAGCCCACACTCAGCCTCCAGCAATTTGTTAAACTTACCATTGAGATACAGCTACCAATTTATGGCTTTAGTGGTTTCTGCTCCATTTAAGGAGATCTCAGCTGTGACTCACTGAATTTTCTTGTCTCTCTAGATTTCAGGATGGTGGCTTGTTCTGTGACCTTGGTTCTCTTATGGGTCCAAGAAAAATTGATTTTCACTTTGTTCAGCTTTTTTTCTTGTTGTGAGGATAATAGTGATAACTTCCAAGTTCTTTACATTTAGGAGCTGAAACTGTAAGAGTGCCTTTGCTCTTTGTATTTGAGTTTACACTTTAATTTGGTTTCAGCCTTCATTGTTTGAGGCATGTGAGAGCCAGTGAAATTTACATTGTTCACTTACTCTCTCTTCTTATCAGAAAATGTCCTAATTCATGAACACTCATACCATATCAAGTAAGATGTTTTAGCTGCATATAACAGAAAAACCTAAAATAACAGAAATCAAACATGATAGGAGTCATTTCCCTCTCATGTTAAAGAATTCTGGAGGTAGGCAGCCCATAGCTGATGCAGAGGTACCCTGGGGACACAGAGATTCAATTTCTTTCTTTCTCCTATAATAGCCTTAACATGTAATATCCAGCTGAGAATGGTTGATGATTCTCCACCTATTAACCATCCTGACAAGAAGAAAGAAAACGGGGTGTTCAGGGAAAATGAGGTTGTCTTCCCCTCTTTCAGAAACTTTCAGAATAGTTTTATCCTCTTCTATGTTGCACGTGAAAAATATTTTTTTTAAAAAATTGGCAAAAAATAAACATTTTAGGTAGTTATCCCCTTCCATTTTCCCCAGAATTTATAGATTGCCAGAAAGTCTTATGACCACACCTAACTGTAAGGGAACCTGGGAAATAAAGTCTTTTTTGCTGGGTACATTGGTACCCCAACTAAAACAATGGTACAGTTATTAAGTAAGGAAGGAGAATATACATTGAGTGGATAAATAATAGACCCTGTCTACAAGACTCAAAATCAATAGTATTTGAAAGCTACTATCAATTTCACTTAAATTAGAACTATGTTGCTAAAATAAAAAAAACTTTTTAAAGCCTCAACAACTACAATTGACCTTGTTTATACTGACTAGTGGGATAAAAACACAGTCAAAACAAATAACTGTTTAAAAATAAATTTCAAACAGGTCTTGCTTTGAATTTCTAGGGATGGAATAAATGTTTCTATGATGGTTCATTTCCACACAATGGCTCGATTATTAGGCAAAAACTAATCAGCATATTTGTTGGATTTTGTAGGTAGAGAAGAAAGGCCACGTCGGGCTGCTGGCTTTCTAATGGGGGATGTTTGGGTTGGGAGAAACGAAGGAAATAGGAAAGCCATTGCTGCTGGGACTTTATACTTTTCACGTTTGATTCAATTACAGCAACTATAAAAATAATTTGTTTTTCTTAACAAAAGGGGGTCAGGAATCACTTCTAGACACTTATTATCTAATTATTAAATTCAACTGGAGAGGTGAATGCATCAGAGGTCTCTGCTTCATTAATAAAGATATATTATTCTCCAAATGGCCAATTCCTCTACAAATTGTTCAGGGTCAACTATATAACACATTCCTAAAAGAAGAATTAACTTATTAGTTTCATTATCTGAATGTTTTTTCCTAATTCTCTATGTGATGCCACTTTTTAAAAAACTATGTAGTTATGAGGTTTAAACTTATGCTGCATTTTGTTTCAGACAAGTAATCAGGTTTATAACAATATCAGCCTAGTTAACAGGGAATTCTTTAGTTTCCATATTTTAACTGCAGTGCTTTGAAACTAAGATAAAAAGGAGAGAAAAGTTCCCAGAATGTTGAAAATTCCTCCTTAAATATAGTCAGGAGTTAAATAATGACAACTCCTGTGGTTGAGAAAGAAAGATTGAAATGGATGAAGTACTGGCATTGCCATATGTAAAGTATTAATAAATAAATTATTTTATGTATCATATTAGAGGAGTATAACAAAATAATATATGAAAAAAGAAATTGATGATTTTTTTGGAAATTATAAAAGATTAGCTCAATCAATTCCTTATACATCACTGTGATGTTTGAGATTTATTGTGATGTCCCTGAGGTCCTGTAACTAGATCATAAGGTGCCTTCTCATTCATTAAAGAATATAAACTGTGTTGTGTTGCCTTACAGTGAAATGTCATTTTGTTAAAAAGGCGTAATCCATATAATGTATATATGGTAATTGTCAGCTAAATAGAAGAGCAAATGAACTGAATCATCCAATTAACCATTTAGACAAGTGAAGATATATTTGGGTCAAATAAAGGTACTCAGGGTACTCAAGTTTACTCTCAGAAATCACTTAGAGGCAGTTTGCTCGCTGTGGTGTGAATGAGCACTTAATACTTTAACAGTGGCCCCTTAGATAATACCCAAGGTATCTCAGCAAAGTACTATTTCTCTATTGCTTGATTAGGATGACTAAAGGCTATAAGGAGTAATTTGCTCTGAATCTGCAGAGTATCTTACTATCATTATTAAAGTAAGATAAAAAAAAGTTAATATTTTAATTTATTTCATTATGCTGCCCTGCTGTCTTAAGCATCTCTCAGCCCCTATACTGTGAGGGGAAATGGTTTACTCTTTTAAAATATACCTAGGACTAAAATAAAGTCAAACAGTATCCCTTTATATTTAACTATTATGCTAACTTCCAAAACTCTAAATAAATAAATAGCAAACAGAACTTAGCATATAAGATTGGATGCACGTGAAAAATAATTTGAAAAATAAACATTTTAGGGAGTTATCTCCTTATATTTTCCCCAGAATTTATAGATTGCCAAAAAGTAATTATTTTATGATTGAGTTAGAGAAAATTATTTACCAGTCTTTTTACCAATCAAAAGCACATCTCCTCTCAGATTCATAGTGCTTTTAAAAAATAAATATGTTTTTCTAAAATCAATTCAAGTACTATGAGATCCTTTAGGTATCTGGCTATTATGGACTATATGCTTATGTCCCCTCAAAATTCATATGTCGAAGCCCTAACTCCCCAGTGTGATGGTATTAGGAGGTGGGGCCTCTAGGAGGTAATTATGTTTAGATGAGGTTATAAGTCTGTGGTTCTCATGATGGGATTAGTTGTCTTATAAGAGACTAGAGAGCTCACTTGCTTCCACACACATTCATTCTCATATTCATTATCTCTCCCTCTTTCTTCCTCACCCGCCTCTATGTGAGGAGATGGCAGTCGAAAACCCAAGAAGAAGTTTCTCACCAAAAATTGAATTGGCCAGCACCTTGATTTTAGACTTCCCAGCCTCCAGAGCTGTGAGAAATAAGTGTCCATTGTTTAAGTCACTCAGTTTATGGTATTTTGTTGTAGCGACACAAGAAGGTTAGCCAACCTCCTATTATTGAACATTTACCTTTTAAATATTTTTGTTCCATAAGATGTTATACCTGATATATTAGAAGGAAACATTTTCTTGTATCTGAGATTTTTCCTCAGAAAGAATTTCTTGAAAATAAATGTCTGTCTGTGAAGTTATTCATATTGTCTTAGCCTGGGTTTCTTCCAAATAGAACCTAGAACAAAGGCTTGCATGAGGTTTGTTTTGTTTTGTTTTTGTTTGGAAAGTGATCTGAGTTTGAAGGATTGATTGAGGGCCCATGGAGAATGACACCTAGGATAAAGGAAAAGCAGTAGTTGGTAGCCTAATGCTCAGGCTCATGGGAACTTCTGAGGTATCATATAGGGTGCATTTCTGAAGTGTCTGTGGCAGGATAAATGGCAAAAGCACTTATTCATTGACTCTCTCATCCTCTTTTGTTTGAGGGTTGTTCCATGTGGTGTTAACTCCCTCCCACTTCTTGGTAGCACATATACAATTGCTAAGGGTGCTCTCATAGGTGACCCATGCTGCAACAACAGAGAAATCCTAGGGCCACAAATGAGAGAAATGTGGGAGCTTCTTGAGGCAGTTGGTGTGATGTAGGATAAAGCCTGCACAAAACTGTTCTTGATAGGCGTGGCTGGATTCCGAGTTGATGCTAAGATTATGTGAGGTGAAACAAGAAGTGCCTAATACTATTATGCTCTCCACTAAGTCCAATTATCCTTGAAGTTGGTGGCCAGTCACAATATCTATACAAGATTTGATACAGGAACATTATTGGAAGAAGCTACACTCTGCTTGTTGTTACTGATTTTGAGGATATAGTTCATATCTACTCCCCCCTCCTTTACACATTCTAGATTTCTCTCATCCATGACCAACATTTCAACAAGTCTAATTTTCTTGTCTGGAGTATGGTGGCAGCCAAGACATTTATTCCTGAGGTGTCTGAGACATTAGTTTCTTCATCTTTGTTGGGTCATGTTTGCTGTAATTACCTATTATGAATTTTTTCCTTTACATTAATCACCATGTAAAGAAATGAATAAGTGAATCACACTCTACACTACTATCAAAAGTGAATAAGAGGGTGCATTTCCAAAACTCATCCATAATAGAAATTGTTAGTAAAAACAAAATTGCCTATATCATAGATGAAAATTAGGATCTTGTTGCTTTAATTTTGTTATTTGATTTCTATAGAATTAAACATATTTTTATATAGTTCTTGTCCTTTTGATTTAAAAAATTTTGAAAACCATATTCTTCTCCTTTTCCTATTATTCTGTTGTACATTTATCTAATGTGTATTGATGTTTAAACCCTCAAATGTGAATGACCCTTGATAAACAGATTTGGGACAATGGCAGTTTTCTAGTGCCTTTCAAATTGTACTGGGTAGGTTGTTACTTATTTCCCTCCGCCAGTTGTAAAATACAATGTTAAAACAAAGAATTCTCAACCATCAAACTTTAGCTTAAAACACAGGATTATGGTGAGTCAAGCCCTCTTTCTATAAAAACTAAAAGGAGTGCATTTTTAAAGTGTCTACTATATTTATATTTCTGGAGTAAAGTGTCATTAATTACTTGAAAATATTTTCTGGTTCTGCTTAGATAATAGAATCAAAGTATTTGAATGAGATATGTTCATGCATATTACTCTAATTTTCCTCTCTAGTTATCACCAAGGTAGGATATCAATTGTGTTTGCAGGTTTATCGTCTTTTCAGCACCATTTACATTATGTGGGCTTCCTTAACATCCATGTCATGGAACCAATTTCATTTTCTGCTCAAGAGCGCTGTTTAATTTACATTCAATGTGTTCTGTTGTTTGGGATTTAGCCTCTTTCAGAAAATAGTTTCAACAGAACACTTCCTGAGGCAGGAATTCTAAGTTGCAGAATATCATTGAAAAAATTTAGACAAGTACCTGTTCATTAATTATGCCCAGTATGTAAGTTAACTTTTGAGTAGAAGTTACAGAAAGGCAAATTTTGCTTCAAAACAAAGAGAATAGTTTAATAATTTTAACTGCTTAAAAATGGAGAATACTACCTCAAAGTTAGGGAGTTCTCAGTCACTATCATTGTTAAATGTCCAGAGACACAATTGTTTTAGAGAGAGATCATGCTTGGAGTAAGAGGTTCACCTAAACTTATGTCTGTATAAGGATGGACTAGGCTCTACTGCATTAACAAACAACCCTAAAATAGGCTTAAGACAACAAAAGTTTCTCACATGCTTAAAGTCCAAGGAGGGTCGGTGGGGGTGTGTAGTTGGCCCTGCCCATCATTGTTACTTAAGGACTCTAGTGGTTGGAGGCATCATCTTGGCATGAACTTCCGTTATCATTAGAGCAACAGAATGGGAAAATGGTGAATCACACAATGTGTCTTAAAGCTTCCCCTATAAGTGACACTCCATTTTATTGGCCAAATAAAAACACATTGCCTAACTTCAACAGAAGCTGAGAGTGCCATCCTACCATGATGCTACAGAGAAAGCTAGATTTGTGAACAGCACTAAGAGCAAACACAGTGTCCAAATATCTTCACTTTTGGAACAGTTTTGCTTCCATATATCAGAAAGCCAATACAAGAATATAGACAGAGACTTGACTTCTCTGCATTTGGTGTCTCTATGAAAGGGTTTCATGGAAGCAAACATGTAAGTATAACCAAAAAATTAATGAATGTTTTCTGTATTCTAAATACCATATTTGGAGGAATATTGTTTCTTTCAAGAATGAACAGAGAGAAAAGAACCATATATAGAAACTTTGAAAAATCAATACTACAGGACAAGTTAAAGAGAAGACTTAGATATAAACTACTAGCAAATCCAGTTATGATATTTCAAAGAATACTTTATCTCTTCTTATGTAGTAGAAGAAATCATGAAGTCTATATAATAGGAGCAGAACATAAAACGCTAGAATATACTGACATGAAAAACAACAGAGGGGTCAGAGTAATTAATGGACAGGAATGGAGCCCTGGCCGCCTTGAAGAGAATCATTCAACATATTTCTTTTATCTGTCTACTTATTTTCATACTATCACCATTCAAGTCCAAGTCACCATAGTCCCTCGTTTGAACTATTTCAGTAGTCTCCTAATTGGTTGCCCTGCCATCTCTTTTACTACCCCAACTAATCTTATTTCCAAAATGCGAACATACTGATATTTTTAAAATATAAATATTTTTTTTCACTCCTTTCTTAACACACTTCAAAGCTTCAAACTGCACTAGAAAACACAGACAAACACACAATCTTTACCATAGCCTACAAGAGACTAAATGATCTTGCCTTTATCTACCTTTCCAAACCCATCACATGCCAATGGGAAGTATACTCATTCCACCAAGCCGAACAGTGCGGTTTTAGAGGAGAATAATATGTATTCTCTGGAGGAGATATCTTGAAGATGAAGGTGCTCATACCTGATTCATATCTGAAAAATCCAAAGCAGAAAGACTGGATGTGACTTGTAGGGTAGAAGAACAAAAATACACAGCTGTTTGGAAATAGCTCACACCTTTGGGGATTGGCTTCTATAACTAGGTGTGTGCTTCTCATGTTTCCCATAAGGTAACTGTGGATCCCACAGAAGGAGCTCAGCTTGGGTCATCCTGTAAAATACCTGTAGGGGCAAAGTGACTCAAAATGTAAAGGTACTATGTGTTTTTCCACTCTCTGGCTGCTTTTACAATTAAGAAAAAAATCTCTGGGTTTCAGCAGGTTTTCTATGCTGAACCTACATGTAGTTTTCTTTGCATTTATCCTGCTTGAGGTAGCACATCCTGAATCTGTAAGTTAGTATTACCTCTCAATTTTGGAAATTCTTAGGCATTGTCTCTGCAAGTGTTGCTTCTGCCTCGTTTTCTGATTGTTCTCCTTGTGATGCCAGTTACATGTATGTCAGAATTCTTCCCCATGTCTCCTATGTTTCTTGTGCTCTTTTCTGTTATTTGCCTCTCAGTGCTTCAGTATAGTTTCTCCTCAATCCTCACACATATTTTGTTTCTTCTCTCTTCATCTCTAATATGCTATTAAACCCATCCATTGATTCTTATTTTTAGTCATTTTCTCATTCTAGAATTTCTATTTGATTATTTTTTCAGTTCCTAGTTCTCTGCTGAATTCTTCACCTTGCCACTAAATTCCTTACACTGTTAAATAAGAACTACAGTATCCAGATTTTGCATGTTTGTTTATATAGTTGATTTTTCTTAGTTTTTAGTCAA
This sequence comes from Hyperoodon ampullatus, assembly GCF_949752795.1. Classification (NCBI taxonomy): domain Eukaryota; kingdom Metazoa; phylum Chordata; class Mammalia; order Artiodactyla; family Ziphiidae; genus Hyperoodon; species Hyperoodon ampullatus. The sequence goes on from NC_136913.1 coordinate 98,561,028, forward strand.
TTTTGTTAGTTTTTACATACTTTATTGTTTTAAATTGAGTGCTGTTTATTGTGTATGACAAAATAGTTGAGATTATTTGAAGCTCTGGAAATTGTTATGTTCTAGGGACAATTTAATTTTGCTTCTGGCATGCAGTTAAGCTAAGGGCAGGTTATTTTATACCAATCAGGAATTTATCTGATTTAAAGTTGGCTTTAGTTTTTGTGAGGGCTGGTCTATTTCAAGTTCACCCTTACTCTTAGTAGATAACCCTTCAGAGTCCAAACTGAAAGCCTTAGATGTTTACCGGGGTTCCTCCTCCTTCTTAGGTTTCAAATTCCAATTTCTTTTTCCTCCAGATCTGACATATTGCGAATAGTTCTCTTACATTTTCAGTCTCTCATTCACTGCATGTGAATGGACAAGTGCTTTGAGAGGAAAAGTGGTGCCAAATCAGTCTCACCTTCTTGGTTTCCCTTCTGTTAGAGATCTTGTCTTCACAAGTGCATATCATCTTGGTAGGTTTCATTGCATTCAAACAAATTTTATTTCACATGTTATCCAGATTTTCTAGTTTTCTCAGGAGTATTATTGGTCTAAAACCAAGTAGCCCACCATTGCTTGAAGTGGTGCAATTGCTATAAAACTTCTATATCTAATATTCCAGTTGATTCAATAATTAAAACTTACCTTTGCTGTAGACTGAATATTTGTATCTCCCCCATATCCAGATTTCACACATTTGTCTATATAGTCGATTTTTCTTAGTTTTTAGTCAATTTTGTTACTTTTTGCATGCTTTATTTTTATTTTATTATTTATTTTTTTAACATCTTTATTGGAGTATAATTGCTTTACAATGGTGTGTTAGTTTCTGCTTTATAACAAAGTGAATCAGCTATACATATACATATGTTCCCATATCTCTTCCCTCTTGCATCTCCCTCCCTCCCACCCTCCCTATACCACCCCTCTAGGTGGTCACAAACCACCTAGCTGATCTCCCTGTGCTATGCAGCTGCTTCCCAGTAGCTATCTATTTTACGTTTGGTAGTGTATATATGTCCATGCCACTCTCTCACTTTGTCGCAGCTTACCCTTCCCCCTCCCCATATCCTCAAGTCCATTCGCTAGTAGGTCTGAGTCTTTATTCCCATCTTACCCCTAGGTCCTTCATGACCTGTTTTTTTCCCTTAGATTCCATATATATGTGTTAGCATATGGTATTTGTTTTTCTCTTTCTGACTTACATCACTCTGTATGACAGACTCTAGGTCCATCCACCTCACTACAAATAACTCAATTTCGTTTCTTTTTATTGCTGAGTAATATTCCATTGTATTTTTTTAAATCGAATGCTGAAATCCTAACCTCCAACATGATCATATTACGAGATGGGGCCTTTGGGAGGTAATTAGGTCATGAAGAAGGAGTCTTCAATAATGGGATTAGTACTCTATTAAAACAGACCTCAGAGAGCTCCCTTGCCCTTTCTGCCCTGTGAAAACAAAACAAAAAGATGGCCATCCTTGAACCAAGTAGTGGGTCCTTACCAGACACCAGATCTGCTGGTGACGTGATCTTGGACTTCCCAGCCTGTAGGACTGTGAGAAAGAAATTTCTGTTGTTTGTAAGCCACACAGTCTATAGTACTCTGTTATAGCAGCCTGAATGAACTAGGACATTCTTGGTACTAATTATAAATATTTGCATAACACATTTAAGAAAAAACAATTTATTTTAATATTTAAAGCTATGTAATCACTTTGGCATATAATGTTCCACTCAAAATTAATTGCCATAATTATCTATTGTAGATTAATGCAACCCCAGATATCCTCAGAAATCTGTGCTGTAGACAGAAACATTAATTTGCTTTTAGCTACTGAACTGTGAATAACAGATGTTATTCATAAATTATGGCCACTAAAAGTAATACTATTTTTGTTTTTTTCTGCCACTCTGAAAATCATTTCAAATTGCTTTGGTAGTTTGTGCTTCCTTAAATTAAGGTATCTTCCTTGGCTATCACTATTTAAATACCTAGGGGTTATTTATTTACTGGTTGATTTACTGATACATTTAATCATTCAAATGTTTATTGACCATCAACTTTGCATTATGTGCATTGCTAGGATGCTGTGTATACAGTAGAGAGTGAGACAGGCAAAGAACTAAAATGCAATAAAGTTAAAGCCATAATTGAGAAATGTGCACATTGTAAAAGGAGCAAAGAAAAAGAGACTAACTCTGCCTGGGCAAGTCAACAAAAGATTCACAGAGCATTGCTAGCCTTTGAACTGAGCCTTGAAAAATCATTAGGAGTTTTCAAGTCTGATGAGTCCTATGGGCTCACATAAAGTGGTTACTAAGTCATTCCATGAGAGATCTTGAAATGATTATTAGTAGCTTAGCATGTGAAAAGGGCCCAAAGCTGGAGAAAGACTAACACTGAAGAATTCCAATCAATTCTGCATGACTAGAACTTGAGGGTTGGATAGTGATGATGGCAGTGAGCAGAAAGATGGTGAGAAATAAGACGAGAGAGAAAAATGAGTACGATGGGTGTTAAAGGCCGTGGTAGCAAGTTTGGCCTTCATTTTGTAGGAAGCGGATAGCCATTTAAATGTTTTAAACTGAATTCTGGTTGCATCATAGAGAATGGTTTGGAAAGGGGCAAGACTTGGAGGCATGGAAGCCAGAAAGCCAGGAGACTATTGCAGTGATCTAGGTGAGAGCCAGGGAGGAGGAATGGAGAGGGGAGATGATGAGCTCACTGCTATCTGTGTTCCATATTACCTCTGCTTCTATCCATACTCCTTCTTCTTTTCTCATTCATAACTAGAATCCATGAGGCTATGCCCTTTCCAATAATTTATTTTATTATTTTCAATATTTAACTGGCAATCATATTTCTATTTCACTCTCTCAAAGTAATTCCTATCACAAAACTTATTTTCAAATACCCAACATCACTGAAAGAAGATTCTTGTTTATATTTTGCTAAATTTTAAATATTTTAACTATCTAACTTTAAATAATGTTCACTCACATTGAACAACACAGATTTTATAAAGAGTTTTATGAAGTGGATGCCTCACAGATATATTCCAACTATGGTGAGGCTTAATTTTATCAATATATTTTTAGTCCTGCAATATGAATACAATTAGTTTTTCTTTCTCTCAGTCACACATATATTTCACAGAGGATATTCCAAAGTCATCTTACAATATGAACCAGAGAAATAAATTAATTTGATGGAAGAATCAGATTGTACTCAAAAGGAAAACAATAAATGACCCAAAGAGGGGGGAAAAAAGCTTTCATTTTTTAAGAATGTCATTTATCAACTCATTAATTATATTAATAACTTAAATTTGTAAGAGACTTTATAATTTTAAATGGTTTCACATTCATTTTCCAATTTTAATTAAAAGAAGAACAGTTGTAAAAATTTAGTTAATAATGTGACATTATGGGTCATAATGTGGAGTTAATATCCATTATTTTCAGGATTCTTTAATTTTTTTAGTTATTAGGGAGACACTTGCTGAGTACCTACTATGTGTTCATGATTATTTTAAATGCACTGGCAAACAGTAATGGATTTCCACAATGTCCCCTCCTTAATTATCTTACAATTCTATTTTCCCACTGGGAAAGTACAAATGGTTGAATAAACAAACATATCATTTAGTGTTAGCAAGGACAATAGTGTGAATATCTAGAGACACACTTTTTATTAAGTTTGGGATTTTGAGTCTAGAAAAAGTCTAGATTTATATTATAGCTTTTCATTTCTAATCAATGTCTTGAAAAAATAATCCTCCACAATTTTAAGGGAACTGCTTTAATTTTAGTGTATAATATTGTCAAGAGAGAGTTTTACTATATTACATTATATATGACAATGTATTTTATTTCTAAACTAATAACATTCTAAACTAATAACACTAAGCATTATGCTTAGTGGAAATATTAACTTTCATGTTGCAGACAGAACTTGTTCTGTTCAGGAACTGATTAACCAGGTATGGTTTTCTTATGAACTTTTATTGCCTTAATTCTGGCCATATTCCTAATTCTTATTATTTCTACTACCAGATGGATGAAAGAGAGAAAAGTTTTAAGAAGTTGGTTGTATTGCATGCCTTTCCAATTTTTTCTTATATTTTTACTCTAAACAATGCATATTCCAGTGAGGAGTGAAAGGATTTGTGAGCATATGGGTCCTCATCTGCTGCCACCTGTGAAAATCTGCATTAATCTTTAAATTCTTTCTCTGTTTCCTGAAAAACATTGACAAAGTTAATCATACACAAAGTTAATTAGAATTTAGTTCTACTAAAATATCTCATCATCTTCAGCAATTCTCTGACCGCCGGAAGATGCAGTTTAGACAGAATGACTGCACTGATGCTTATCGAAGTAATTGAAAAATGGGGGGGAGATATTTTAAATTTAATTATTTTTAAGTTCCAACTTTGGAGTATGCTATGGATTAATTGTGTAACACAACAAGATATGCTGAAGCTGTAACCTCCAGTACCTATGAATGTGACCTTATTTGGAAATAGGGTCTTTGCAGATATGATCAAGTAAATATTCAATCATTATGGTGGGCCCTATCAATATGACTGGTGTCTTTATAAGAAGAAGAGGAGAGGCACAGGCATAGACATACAGGGAGAATGCTATATGAAGACAGAGACAGTAATGGGAGTGATAGCGCTTAAAGACAAGGGTTTTCAGGACCTGTGGATTACTGGCCATGAGCAGAAGGCAAGGAAGGATTCTACCCAGAGTACCAGAGGGAGCATGGCCCTGTTGACAGCTTAATTTCAGGCTTACAGCCTCCAGAAGGGTAAGAGGATAAATTTCTGTTGCTTTAAGCCATCTGGTTTGTGTACTTTGTTAAAGTAGCCACTCAAAACTAATATAGAGCGTAAGCACATTATTTTCTTCAAGAGAATAAAGAGCATACAGGCATGTAACTCCAAGTTTACAGGGTTGGATGGGGCCAAGAGGTAGGTGCTTAATAGTGGTCAGTAACTCTGTGCTTCTAAGACATGGTCTGGTTCAAGTAAAGGAATGATTGTTGTTTTCTAATTAGCTGCAAGGAGGTGAATGCTCCTTTTTTTCCTGACTCACTTTTTTTTAAGTAAACTTTTCACTTTAAGATAATTGTAGATTCACATCAATCGTAATTTTTGGATACTACTGTATTTCCCTGGATTTCATAAAGGAAGAGATCAAAGAGTTAAGCAAAAAGATACATCTGATCTCATTATGTGAGACTCTTAAATTTAAAATAATGATTAAAGAGGAGTGAATGTTATCACAAATGGAGTTATGACTGATTATGAATAATAATATGAAGGAAGAAAAAAGCACCCAAAGTAGTCACTGAAACTGCAAATGAAGCTTTCTGTTGAACCTAGATTTGTAAAGTGTCGTGATTGTATCGAAGAAGACTTTGAGAAGAGTTTTTAGGCAGGTGATGACCCAAATGAACTGAATTTGGGGAAAAGGATATAATATCGATGGGTGACAAGAAGATCTTATTGTTAAAGCTCTCTTCTGCTCTTTCAACACTAATCATCATTGAAGAGCATTTTAAAATGTCATTAAAAGTAATTGAAAGAGGGCTTCCCTGGTGGCGCAGTGGGTGAGAGTCCGCCTGCCGATGCAGGAGACACGGGTTCGTGCCCCGGTCCGGGAAGATCCCACATGCCGCGGAGTGGCTGGGCCCGTGAGCCATGGCTGCTGAGCATGCGCGTCCGGAGCCTGTGCGCTGCAATGGGAGAGGCCACAACAGTGAGAGGCCCGCGTACTGCAAAAAAAAAAAAAAAAAAAAAAAAAAAAGTAATTGAAAGAAACGTGTGTATAAGGTGAGAAAGGATTTACCTGCTCTGAACAAATCTGTCAGTGAAATCACCAAACTTCACTTTTTATCAGGAATCATGGGGAAATATATAGATGTTGCCAACTTTTAGAGTATAATTGATTAAAGCAGTGATATTTAACCTAGAACATAAAAAGAAGGCGTAACAGTCTTTAAAAACCTTGGAATTTGGGATGACATCAGAAAATGGCAGAGTAGGAAGCTCCAGGCTCTTGTTCTCCCACAGAAATAATTTTTTTCTAAACTAAGTACCGGCTAAAATAACTTCATAGGAGTCTTAAAAAATAAATGATGATCAGATATATGATATATGATTTCATATGATATCTGATAAATGATTTGCAAATGTTGTCTTTTCACTATTATAATGTCATTTGATGCACAAAAGCTTTTAATTTTAATGAAGTCTAGTTTATTTTTTTTACTGATTGCATGTGCTTTAAGTGTCTTTGGCACCTATAGCGACAATAAATTTTAAAGTGCAATTTCTAGTCACATTACCACCAATCTTCACACTAGAGGCTTATTTACCTAAGTTCCTATTACTTAATACATCATACCCAGCTTTCAACAAAAAACTACAAAGCATATTGAGAGGCAAGTAAAAAACATGGTCTGAAGAGGCAAAGCAACATCAGAAGTAGATTCAGATATGGCAGAGACATTGAAATGATCATACTGAGAATTTTAAATACTTATGATTAAAATGTTAATGGCTGTAATGGAAAAAATAGAAAGCATGCAAGAACAGATGGATAATGTAAGCAGAGACATATAAAATCTAAGAGAGAATCCATAGGAAATGCCATAAATCAAAAACACTGTAACAGAAATGAATAATGCCTTTGTTGAGCTCATCAGGAGACTGGAAATAGCTGAGGAAATAATCAGTGTGCTTTAAGATATGTGAGTAGAAATTTCCTAAATTGAAATACAAATAAAAAAATAATTGAGAAACAGAACATCCAAGACATATGGAACACTTTTAAAAGATATGACATATGCATAATTAGAATGCAAAAATGAGAAGAGAGAATATAGCAGAGGAAGTATTTGACATAATTGTAACTAAAATTAATGATAGACACCAAGCTGAAGACCAAGAAGTCTCAGAGAACACCAAGAGGAATAAATAGCAAAAGTACCAGGCATAGATATATCTTATTCAAAACTCAGAAAAGCAAATTCAAAGAGAACAACTTGAAAGAGGTTGGCTGGGGTGAGGGTGTGGAGGAGACATGATATTTCTATAGAGACAAGAATTACAGAAGGCTTCTCATTAGAGACCAAGAAAGCAAGAAGAGAGAGTACAATAAAATATTTAAAGTGTTGAAAGAAATAAATGCCTAAACAAGAATTCAATATCCTAGTTCTGTGGAAAATGCCAATGGTAATTTGATAGGCATTGCATTGAATCTGTAGATTGCCTTGGGTAGTATACTCATTTTAACAATATTGATTCTTCCAATCCAAGAACGAGTTATATCTTGCTATCTGTTTGTGTCATCTTCTATTTCTTTCATCAGTGTCTCATAGCTCTCAATGTCACTGAAACTTCATTAGTGCAGTTTAGAGGAAATGCTTAAGATTTGGTGTACAGTAAGTCCCCTACATACGAACCTTCAAGTTGCAAACTTTCAAAGATGAGAATGTGTGTTCACATGTCCAGTCACCTAAGTTAGTTCACGTGTCTGGCGTACATTGTCATGTGCGTGCATCTTCTACAAGTGGTTGTGTTTTTGTGTACTTTACATTACTGTATAGAGTACAGTAGTACAGTATCTTTATTTCAAGCCCAGGATGTCTGGAAGCAAGCAGTGGTGATGTAGCTGGTACTGTACTGTACTTTTCAAGGTACTGTAGTGTAAAGATTTAAAATGTTCTCTTTATTTTTTGTGTTTGTTTTTTATGTATTATTTGTGTGAAAAGTCTAAATCTATTACAGTACAGTACTACATAGCCAGTTGTGTTAGTTGGGTACCTAGGCTAACTTTATCGGACTTATGAACAAATTGGACTTACAAACTGTGCTCGTGGAAGGGAACTGGTTGGTATGTAGGGGACTTACATACATATTAAGTGATAAGTGGCACAATGTTTTCCATACAGTTTCATGTATAAATATTGATATGCACTTGGGCCAGAGCTGTGATGGATCAGCCGATCTGCACCATTTTTATGTCAGGGATGATCCCGTCTCTGCCCTTTGAGCACTGGAGGGACAGTTGCCACATGCATTTCATCCTCCAAGTCACAGCCCTCGCGGGGAGGGGCTACTTTGGATCTTGCCATGGCACTGCTTGCTGACGTCCCGGTTGTTGGCTTTGTCACTTGTTTTATTCCCTGCCCCTTTTGCCCTGTCATCTCACTCTACCTCACACTTGGGGAAGGAGGTCCTGCTGCATTCGCCCAGCACCGGGAACATCATCACGAACTCTGACGGACACGGGGCCGGGCAGGTCCAGGCTGCCGGACCTCACAGCCGTGGGGATCTGGTCAGTGGTCGGGTATCTCAGACTGGCTCCTGGGTCCTGAGCTGAAGCTGGACACAGACTGGGTTTCTGAGTCATTTTCAGACACAGGGGTGCTACAGTTGTCATCTTCAGAAGCCTCGGAGGCCACAGAAACGGCATCCAGCTCGGGCTTGCACCCCAACAGGTTCTCTGTGGTCGCGCTGTCACCTTTGGCCCTGACGTCGCGGCTGCGAGGCCCCAGTCGCACTGGCGTGCTGCTGCTCGTGCATCATGTCCGAGATCGTCTCCAGGTTCCTCAGGGCCATCTTGTATTCGCCCTTCACCATGACAGCTTGGCCTGCAGGTCGTCCACTATCTTCTCGCGTTTGTCCTCCAGCTGCCGTGTGCGGTCCATGGCTGTGTTGTACCTGGCCGCAGACTCCTTGTGCAGTCTTGGTCAGCTCCGCCTCCATGACCCTCTGTGTGGCTGATTCAGCATCTCCTGCGAGGCCGAGTCGAACTGCCGCTTGCCATCCTCCAGCAGGCACTGCTCAGCCAGCGGGATAGTCTCCGTGGCGGCTCAGGAGGTCCTGCGTGGTTCTCAGAGCTTCCAGCTGAGCCAGCCTCGCCGCCCTCCGCACCTCCCAGTAGCGCTTCGGGTCTTCCACGGCTTTGTGAGTTTTCTTCACCAGCTTGTCCAGTTTCACCGTCGCTTCTACCAGAACAGAGTGGAACTTGTGACAGATAACCTCAAGTTCAGTTTCGCGTCTGTTGATATCATCTGTGGATTGATTGAATGTTTTCAGTTCTCCCTGCATCCGGGGATCCACCTTCCTCCTCCTCCTGCCCCGGCTCCGTCCCCTCTTTCTCTTCCTCGAAGTATGAGTCCCCCTTTGGAGGGACCACGGGGAGTGGTGGCCGCGGGCTCCACCCCACCCGGCGCTACCAGGAGGCACTGCTGGCTTGTGTAGTTTTAAAGAACAGCAAGGGCTTCCCTGGTGGCGCGGTGGTTGAGAGTCCACCTGCCCGATGCAGGGGACATGGGTTCATGCCCTGGTCTGGGAAGATCCCACATGCCACGGAGCGGCTGGGCCCGTGAGCCATGGCTGCTGAGCCTGGGCATCCGGAGCCTGTGCTCCGCAACGGGAAAGGCCACAACAGTGAGAGGCCTACGTACCGCAAAAAAAAAAAAAAAAAAGAACAGCAAGAACCACAGGGCCAAAGAAAACGTAAGCAAAACAAGAGTGTCAGGAAAGGAAGATGGACAGACATATAAGAACAAGATTACGTAGAACTTCACAAGCCATAAGATGTTTGGATTATATTCTAAATCTGAAGGGAAACCATGAATCAAGATACTCTAATTTATATTCTTTTTTTTCTTTTGTTAATACATTACTGAGGATAAATTTATGTAGAGTGAAATACACAAACCTTAAGTGTACAGATCAATTAATATTTACAAATATATATGCCTTACTCTCAGACCAAATAAAGAACATTTCCATTACACCCAAAAAGGTCCCTCACAAAAATTTCCAGTCAGTACCTTTGCCCTGCTACCCTCTACCACCATGCAGACAAATAACTATTCTAATCTCTATCACCAAAGATTGATTTTTAATGTCAACACGATACATTGACAAGCTGTAAAGATATACATGATGTTTATGTCCCTACACATGCTGAATGAAATAATAAGATGCAGATGGGGTGGAAGACAAAATTATGGATATCAGGGAGAAAGCACTGCCCAAGAGATATATGAAATTCTTCCATAGCCTGATTAGAAGATGTCAAGAGTCTTAAAGTATATGAATAGCTTCTTTATCTAATTTGCTCATATTAGTAATTTCTTTTCTTTCTACATTACAATCTGACTTCTTGTTTCCTGATAAATTAGTTTCAAATTTATAACAGATTGGAAATTGGACTTCTTTATTTGATATTTGGAGTTTTTCAGAAGAAAGCCACTTTATTTTACTCTGTGTAGAAATCAATATTAGAAATAGCAATATTAGAAATATTCTATTAAATCAGATAGGATTTTATAAATGGCAAGGCCCATCTTCGAGCTCTGAAAATGATTATTTCACAGAAATGATAGAAGCAACAAAAATCACTCATTCTTTTCTACTTAAAGATTAACCTTACTAAAATAATATAACTATCAGGGAAAGTATGATTCATTTGATTTAATCTCAGGTATATTAGTGGGGGAATTTAGAGGAATGCTTTTAGAGCTTATTGTTGCAATTTAGTATCCCAAAGGATCTCAGAAAAACCAAAGTTAATTTTCAGGAACAGCTTCTAGGGGATTTTTTTTCTTGCATGATATCTTTTTTAAACTTGATTTCAGCTCACTGGGGAAAAGTAAGTGGTTCTTAATAATGGGTGGTAATTATTAGTGAAGTTATTTAGAAATGCCTTGAAATATACAGAGAAAACATGAGCATATCAAATAAATATAGCTTTTACTTAGCGTCTCTATGGTTGGATCCTTAGTTCTGGTTCAGTGACTTTGTGACAATAATATTTTATCCTTAATCAAAAAGAAAATTTACCTCAAAATTTCCATTTTAGGTCAGAATGAAAAGGAAAAAGCATGTAGATGGCTACTTGTATAGAACAAAGTGTAGCCAGTGTCATCTTCCTTTTCCACTTGGAAGCAACAACTCATGCATGGTAATTACAGACATATCTTATTGAACAAGCCTAACAGATGAACATATTAGCTGAAGGAGGGTGAATCAAGGTCACTTTAGAATCACCTCATACAATAATCTCTTAATTTTCCGGTATTCCTTTAATATGGACTTGCTAGTAAACAACATCTACGAAACGTTAAGAAATTTGAAGTGAACTCTGGACAATTTCAGATATATTTTATAATGCTTTATTTATATTTTAGTGTGAAACATTTTATTACTTATAATTTATGAAAAAAATTCTAAAAAGAGCACTGTTTACCCAACACACAGCATCCAATACACCAAATTATGAGTACCTTTGAATCCATTTGTGTACCCTTCGATCATACTCCTCTCTCTCCTTTCCTCTCAGAGGTAATGGCTGTTCTAAATATTATTCATAATGGCTTTGATTTTTATTTTAATTTTGCCATTTGGATATGCATCCCAAAATATTGTACTCTTTTTCATGTATGTAAATTGTAGAAATAGGATCAGACTATATGTATTCTTCTGCAACTCACTTTGTTCATTCAACTTTATGAGATTCACCCACATTGAGACATACATCTGAAGGTCTTTCAATTTCACTGCTATGTTGTTTTCCATTGTATGAATACATTTGAATTTATTTATCAGTGTTGATCTTGATGTAAATTTGGATGTCTCCAGTGTTTTGTTTCTAACATCACTGCTATGCACGTTCTTCTGCATGCCACATTGTCTTTATATGTGAGAACGTCTCTAAGGTCTATATCTACAAATGGAATTGTTACATAAAAAGATATGTGCATCATCAACTTTACTAGATAATGTTAAATATCATTTTTTTCAAAATGGTTCTAATAATTTGTACTCTCACAAGCACTGCATTAGAGTTCTAGAAATTCTACATCCTCACAACTCAATAGCAATGTCAGATTTTTCATATTTGCCTACCTGGTGGGTGTGAAGTGGTATGATTTCAATATACACTTTCCAGGTTATTTAATAAGTGTATGCATCTATTCATAGAATTTTATTGTCCATTTCTTTTCCCTATTCCTGAAATGCCTGTTCAAGTCTTTTGACCTTTTATCTCTATTAGATTGTTTATATTTATTTTATAGATTTGTAGAAATATTGATACTTTATATGTCATAGATAATGAATCTTTTTTAGTTACATATACTGCATCATCTTCTCCCATTAGGTGGACTGTATTTACCTTTCATTTTAATTGTATAACCACTTGGTAATTGTGAACTCTCTACCTATACTTCAGTCCATTATGTAATTACTAAGGTTTTTTTTGTGTGTCTCTGTACTCCCTTTTTTTTCCTCCATTAGACTGCCAGAGGTTTCTAAATGTTATTGCTATATTTAAAAATTTGGCTTTATTGATCTCTTTGTTAGTTTTCTTATATCATTAATTTCTGTTCTTATTTTTGTTAACTGCTTTTGTTTAATTCAGATATACTGATCTTTTTCTAACTTTATTTTTAAACTTTTAGTTTTATTTATTTGGAAAATTGTTCTTGATAAACATGGTTAGAGGTTCGCTGATTTTGTTTTTTCAACTCGGGTACTTGTAGATTGGTGAGGTCTGTTTCATTATTTGTTCTTTTAATTGGAAATAGATCCTCTGTCTTTTCATTTTAGGAGAAACAGTTATCTACTGTGGTCTCGAAGGGGTGTTTTTATGTGGGCGCATCCCTGTGTAGACTGTGAGTGTACAGTGTTTTTGGTACAAGGGCTGGTTTTGGTATGGCTGCCAGCCACACCTTTCCTCGGGGTGTGCTGGCCGTTATCCCCTTGATAGGGGCTGTGATTTCTGTTGTGGTGTCTAGAGCCTGCAGGGGATGTTGGGTGGGGCTTCCTCTTTGCTCTGTGGCTATCCCTGCCTTGTCAGGGGTAGGGCCTGTTCCCCAGTTGTTGGAGCAGAAGCCCTGAGGGTCGGGTTCAGTCAGACTCCATTGCCCTTGGGTGCTTGCCCTGCCCCAAAATAGGTGATTTCTGAAGCAAGTGAGGCCTGTGTGGTCACAGAGGACTTATGCAGCACCTGTGAAGGCATCTGCAGTTCCATTCAGTAGCAGCCCAGGGTTGCATCTCTTTCTCTGCTGTGTTTGTCCCAGATTTAGTACACAGCTGTGGTGTGAAGTAAGCTGGGGCTTGGGGTTGGGGTGTCTTGGCTGTAGGAATTGAGGTGACTGTGCTGCTTGCTGCCTCTGTGGCAGTCTTCTCCCAGGACCTGTCTGCCCCAAATCTAGCACTCAGCTACAGTATGGAGTGGGCAGAGCTGGGGTGAACTGAACTGCTGCATATTCCTGAGCACAGTGATGATGGCCATCGCTGCTCCACCAGGACCACGCCCCAGGCACTTCAGGCTGTCTTTCCATAGCGAGATTGAATCCTCTCCTAGGGCCTGTCTGCCTGAAATTCAGCCCTTAGCATCTGCAGGCTCTTGTGGCACCACCCCATGCATGCACTGACAATGGCTTCCACAGCTCCACCCAGATCACACCTCAGATGCCCTGTTCTTTTTCTGCATAGCTAGATGGAGTCTTTGCCCAGATCTTGTGCTGGGCTGTGTTGTGGAGTGAGCAGGACTGGGGTGTTTGCCTCTTTAGTTGGAAAGTGTGGTGAAGTGGCAGCCGCCAGTGCATGGCTCTCTCCGCCCTGGTTGTTGGCAAGCCAGCACGTGCACACTCCTCACAAATAGTGTAGGCGTCTCCAGCCTTGCTGTCTGTCTCAGCAGATTTCCCAGCAGGCAAGAGGGCTTGTTTGCTCTGCACAGGACACCAGGACTGGGATGCCCACATTGTGTCTCAAACCGCTCTATCCCCAGGGCGAAGGTCCACCCATGCAGACCTCTTCCTTACAGATCCCTCCCAGGGTTACAGATCCCAACCCAATGCCTTTTTTTTTCCTTTCTGTTCTACCCGTTTACATGGAGATCTTTCTTGCAGCTTTGTTTGTACAATATGAGAATTCTTCTGCCAGTTTCCAGATTTCTGTGAGAATTGCTCCACACATAGATGTATTTTTGATGTGTTTGTGGGAGGAGGTGAGTTCCACGTCCTTCTGCTCCGCCATCTTGATTCCTGCCAAAAACAACTTCTTAAAATGAACTCACTGGGTTTCCAATTACTGTTCAGTCTAAATATTCTTTACTTTTGTGCCAGAGCATCGATGCATTTTATCCAGCATTTTAGCTTGTTTTCAGCAGAAAGGCTGGTCTAGGTACTTAGTTTGCCATGCCACTTTCCAACTCAGCCACTAGACCAGTAGTTTTCAAACTTTTGATGCTATCCCACAATAAGAAGTACATTTTTGTACGTGATACCCATACATATATAACTTTCCTCAAAAGAGGACTGAAGGGTAGAGATAACCACAAGCCAAGAGAAGTGGCGAAGAGGAAGTATCCATATTCTTTCTAACTTCTTAAATTGTATCCTTAGATAATGAATTTTTAGCCTCTCTTATATTTGTATATTTATCTGTATATAGTGCTTAAGCTGTATATCCCAAGTTTTGATATGTAGAATTTATTTTGGTCAGTTGAAACTATTTTCTTACTTTCATTTTTATTTCATCCTTAACCAATTGATTATTTAGAGGTGTATTTCTTAACTTACATATATATACACATTGGTTATTGATTTCTGGCCTAATTTTTTATTATAGACATACTCTTGGTTTTGGTATTTTTGACATTTGTTAAGACTTGCTCTCTGATGCTGGTAATGTTCAATTTTCATAAAGACTATGTGTATATTTGAAAGAATGTTCACTCCACAAATGTTTCACTAAATATTCCCGTGAGTTAATTAAGTCAACTTGTTATTTCTTACAAATTTTCAAGTTTTTTTCAAATTTTTAACTCCTTGTATTATTAATTACTAAGAGAGGTATGATAAAATCTCCTATTATAGTTGTTGAGTGTTTTACTTCTCTGAATTTTTGTCAATTTTTGCTTGATACATTTTGAGATTTTATCATTAACAGCATACAAGTGTAATGCTGTTATATCTTTCTGGTGAATTGAATCACTTATTATCATGAAGTCACCTATTCTTTTAATGCTTTTTACCTTAAATCTATTTGTCAGACATATTTTAGCCACACCAACTTTCATTTATTTTGGGATGATAGGAATTCCATTATTGTTTTGTAGAAACCTTTATATGCTGCCTAAATATTAATGCTTTTCTAACATATTTTGATAAAAATGTTTAACCCAATTTGTACAGTGCCTTTTATAATTATGATATCTTTATACAATATTTTTATGAAGTAATACCTAAATATATATTTTTTAACATCTTTATTGGAATATAATTGCTTTACAATAGTGTGTTAGGTTCTGCTTTATAACAAAGTGAATCAGCGATACATATATCCCCATATCTCCTCCTTCTTGCATCTCCCTCACTCACACCCACCCTATCCCACCCCTCTAGGTGGTCACAAAGCACCAAGCTGATCTTTCTGTGCTATGCGGCTGCCTCCCACTAGATATCTGCTTTACATTTGGTAGTGTATATATGTCCATGCCACTCTCTCACTTCGTCCCAGCTTACCCTTCCCCCTCCCCGTGTCCTCAACTCCATTCTCTACCTCTGCATCTTTATTCCTGTCCTGCCCCTAGGTTCTTCATGACAATGTTTCATTTTTTTTTAGATTTCATATATATGTTTTAGCATACAGTATTTGTTTTTCTCTTTCTGGTTTACTTCACTCCGTATGACAGAATCTAGGTCCATCCACCTCACTATAAATAACTCAATTTCGCTTCTTTTTATGACTGAGTAATATTCCATTGTATATGTGTGCCACCTCTTCTTTATGCATTCATCTGGCAATGGACACTTAGGTTGCTTCCATGTCCTGACTATTGTAAATAGAGCTACAATGAACATTGTGGTACATCACCCTTTTTGAATTATGGTTTTCTCAGGGTATATGCCCAGTAGTGGGATTGCTTGGTCATATGGTAGCTCTATTTTTAGTTTTTTAGTGAACCTCCATACTGTTCTCCATAGTGGCTGTATCAATTTACATTCCCACCAACAGTGCAAGAGGGTTCCCTTTTCTCCAGACCTTCTCCAGCATTTATTGTTTGCAGATTTTTTAATGATGGCCGTTCTGACAAGTGTGAGGTGATACCTCATAGTAGTTTTGATTTGCATTTCTCTAATGATTAGTAATGTTGAGCATCCTTTCATGTGTTTGTTGGCAATCTGTATATCTTCTTTGGAGAAATGTCTATTTAGGTTTTCTGCCCATTTTTGTTTTTTGTATTTGTTTTTGTTTTTTAAAAATATTTATTTATTTTTGGCATCATTGGGTCTTTGTTGCTGCACGCGGGCTTTCTCTACTTGTGGTGAGTGGGGGCTGCTCTTCATTGCTGTGTGCAGGCTTCTCATTGGGGTAGCTTCCCTTGTTGCACAGTATGGGCCCTAGGTGCACTGGCTTCAGTAGTTGTGGCACATGGGCTCAGTAGTTGTGGCTCACGGGCTGTAGAGCACAGGCTCAGTAGTTGTGGCCCACGGGGTTAGTTGCTCCACAGCATGTTGGATCTTCCCAGGCCAGGGCTTGAACCCATGTCTCCTGTATTGGCAGAAGGATTCTTAACCACTGTACCACCAGGGAAGCCCCTCTTCTGCCCATTTTTGGATCAGATTGTTGGTATATTTAATATTGAACTGCATGAGCTGCTTGTAAATTTTGGAGATTAATCCTCTGTCAGTTGCTTCATTTGCAAATATTTTCTCCCATTCTGAGGGTTGGCTTTTTGTTAAGGAAACACTCACATTTACCACTGCAACAAAAAGAATAAAATACCTAGGAATAAACCTACCTAAGGAGACAAAAGACCTCTATGCAGAAAACTATAAGACACTGATGAAAGAAATTAAAGATGATACAAACAGATGGAGAGATGTACCATGTACTTGGAATGGAAGAATCAACATTGTGAAAAAGATTCTACTACCCAAAGCAATCTACAGATTCAGTGCAATCCCTATCAAACTACCAATGGCATTCTTCACAGAACTAGAACAAAAAATTTCACAATTTGTATGGAAACACAAAAGACCCTGAATAGCCAAAGCAATCTTAAGGAAGAAAAGTGGAGCTGGAGGAATCAGGCTCCCTGACTTCAGACTATACTACAAAGCTACAGTCATCAAGACAGTATGGTACTGGCACAAAAACAGAAATGTAGATGAATGGAACAGGATAGAAAGCCCAGAGATAAACCCAAGCACATATGGTCACCTTATCTTTGATAAAGGAGGCAAGAATATACAGTGGAGAAAAGACAGCCTTGTAAATAAGTGATGCTGAGAAAACTGGACAGCTACATGTAAAAGAATGAAATTAGAACACTCCCTTACACCATACACAAAAATAAACTCAAAATGGATTAAAGACCTAAATGTAAAGCCAAATACTATAAAACTCTTAGAGGAAAACATAGGCAGAACACTCTATGACATAAATCACAGCAAGATTCTTTTTGACCCACCTCCTAGAGAAATGGAAATAAAAACATAAATAAACAAAGTTCTTAATGAAACTTAAAAGCTTTTGCACAGTAAAGGAAAACATAAACAAAATGTTTGTATCATCTTTAATTTCTTTCATCAGTGTCTTAATAGTTTTCTGCATACAGGTCTTTTGTCTCCTTAGGTAGGTTTTTTCCTAGGTATTTTTTCTTTTTGTTGCAATGGTAAATGGGAGTGTTTCCTTGATTTCACTTTCAGATTTTTCATCATTAGTGTATAGGAATGCAAGAGATTTCTGTGCCTTAATTTTGTATCCTGCTACTTTACCAAATTCATTGATTAGCTCTAGTAGTTTTCTGGTAGCATCTTTGGCATTCTCTATGTATAGTATCATGTCATCTACAAACAGTGACAGCTTTAATTCTTGTTTTCTGATTTGGATTCCTTTTATTTCTTTTTCTTCTCTGATTTTTGTGGCTAAAACTTCCAAAACTATGTTGAATAATAGTGGTGAAAGTGGACAACCTTGTCTTGTTCCTAATCTTAGACAAAATGGTTTCAGTTTTTCACCTCTGAGAATGATGTTCGCTGTGGGTTTGTCATATATGGCCTGCATTATGTTGAGGTAAGTTGCCTCTATGCCTGTTTTCTGGAGGGTTTTTATCATAAATGGGTGTTGAATTTTGTTGAAAGCTTTTTCTGCATCTATTGAGGTGATCATATGTTTTTTCTCCTTCAATTTCTTAATATGGTTTATCACATTGATTGATTTGCATATATTGAAGAATCCTTGCATTTCTGTGATAAACCCCACTTGATCATGGTGTATAACCTTTTAATGTGCTGTTGGATTCTGTTTGCTAGTATTTTGTTGAGGATTTTTGCATCTATGTTCATCAGTGATATTGGCCTGTAGTTTTCTTTCTTTGTGACATCTTTGTCTGGTTTTCGTATCAGGGTGATGGTGGCCTCATGGAATGAGTTTGGGAGTGTTCCTCCCTCTGCCGTATTTTGGAAGAGTTTGAGAAGGATAGGTGTTAGGTCTTCTCTCAATGTTTAATAGAATTCGCTTGTGAAGCCATCTGGTCCTGGGCTTTTGTTTGTTGAAAAATTTTTAATCACAGTTTCAATTTCAGTGCTTGTTATTGGTCTGCTTATATTTTCTATTTCTTCCTGGTTCAGTCTCAGAAGGTGGTGCTTTTCTAAGAATTTGTCCATTTCTTCCAGTTGTCCATTTTATTGGTATATAGTTGCTGCTAGTAATCTCTCATGGTCCTTTGTATTTCTGCAGTGTCTGTCGTTACTTTTCCTTTTTCATTTCTAATTCTGTTAATTTGAGTCTTCTCCCTGTTTTTCTTGATGAGTTGGCTAATGGTTTATCAATTTTGTTTATCTTCTCAAAGAACCAGCTTTTAGTTTTATTGATCTTTGCTATCATTTCCTTCATTTCCTTTTCATTTATTTCTGATCTGATCTTTATGATTTTTTTTTCCTTTTGCTAACTCTGCATGTAGGTCCCCTAAGGGCTTCTGTTCTTTGCTCAGACAGGACGGGGTTAAAGTAGCAGCTGATTCGGGGGCTCTGGCTCACTCAGGCCAGGGGTGGGGGGTGTACGGTATGCGGGGTGAGCCTGCAGCAGCAGACGCCAATATGATGTTGCAACAGCCTGAGGACCACCCTGTGTCCTCCAGGGGAATTTGTCGCTGGATCACGGGACCCTGGTAGTGGCGGGCTGCACCAGCTCCCGGGAGGGGAGGTGTGGAGAGTGACCAGTGCTTGCACCTGGGCTTCAGTAGCAGCTTTAGCGTTTCATGCCCGTCTCTGCTGTCCGCGCTGATAGCTGCGGTTCGTGCCTGTCTCTGGAGTTCGTTTAGGCGGTGTTTTGAATCCCCTCTCCTCGCGCATCCGGAAACAGTGGTCTCTTGCCTCTTAGGCAGGTCCAGAGTCTTTCCTGGACTCCCTCCCAGCTAGCTGTGGTGCACTAGCCCGCTTCAGGCTGTGTTCACACAGCCAACCCCAGTCCTCCCCCTGGGATCCTACCTCCGAAGCCTGAGCCTCAGCTCCCAGCCCCCACCCGCCCAGGCCAGTGAGCAGACTCTCAGGCTGGTGAGTGCTGGTCGGCACCGGTCCTCTGTGCGGGAATCTCTCCACTTTGCCCTCCGCACCCCTGTTGCTGTGCTGTCCTCCGTGGCTCCGAAGTTTCCCCCCTCTGCCACCCCCACACCCCCCCACTCCCCATCTCCGCCCGTGAAGGGGCTTCCTAGTTTGTGGAAACCTTTTCTCCTTCACAGCTCCCTCCCAGAGGTGCAGGTCCCATCCCTATTCTTTTGTCTCTGTTTTTTCTTTTTTCTTTTGCCCTACCTAGGTACATGGGGAGTTTCTTGCCTTTTGGGAAGTCTGAGGTCTTTTGCCAGCGTTCAGTAGGTATTCTGTAGGAGTAGTTCCACATGTAGGTGTATTTCAGATGTATTTGTGAGGAGGAAGGTGATCTCCATGTCTTACTCCTCCGCCATCCTGAAGGTCTCCCCTATATTTAGTTTTGATTTCTTGTACTGGTTGTATGCATATAGAACATTTCTCAGTACAGAGTTAATATAGTTATTGTCCTCTATGTTTTTCCAGTGTTTTAAAAACATTCATAAAACCTTCTTCATTCATCTGGAATATATTTCATTTTGTAATAAGCAGTCATGATATAAATATTTTTAATTCAAAAGCTAACATGGCAATATTATTTATTGCTATATCATTCATTTGATTTACAACATCACTTGCAAAATCTTTACACAGAATTCCTGTAAACACTTTCCCTTACTTCTTCAGGTATTAAAATCTTATGTAGCTATAGTAAAATAGCTTTATATATATATTACCTACTTGCTCTATCCTATTTTAGATATAATTTCAGCATTGCTCGCACATACATTCATGAGAAACAAATTTTACTAAGTAGTGATATATATGTAATTTATATATGTGCCTCTGATTTCTGTTAATAATAGCTAACGCTTATATTGGGTTGGCCAAAAAGTTTGTTCTGGTTGGCCTATAACATCTTACCAAAAACCCGAACGAACTTTTTGGCCATCCCAGTATAATGCTTGTTATTTGATAGTCACTGTTCTAAGTCTTATACCTATATATTAATTCATTTACACCTCCCAATTATCCTATGAGTTAAGTACTATTATTATTCCTCCCTTACTGATGAAGAAACTGTTACATAGATAGGTTTATTTATTTATTTATTTATTTTTACATCTTTATTGGAGTATAATTGCTTTACAATGGTGTGTTAGTTTCTGCTTTATAACAAAATGATAGGTTTAGTAACTTGCCTAAGGTCACACAGATAATAAGGAGCATATCCAGAACTTGGACCCAAGTATTCAAACTTTAGAATCTGTGCTCTTAATCAATATACTATACATTTGTCATGTTCTAAATTATTTTAACTACTAAGGCTTTTTCTTGTTATTTCTATTTTATTCCATTGGCCTTTCAATCAATTATTCCACTAGAACACTATTTAATTTAATTTCTTTGTGAAAATTATTTATATCTTTTAGTGCAAATCTCTTCCTAAATAGCACTGTTTTACGAAGATCATTTAAACAGCTTTATTCAGTCTTTAATTATGAAAGTAACACATGTATATAATTAGCAATTTAAGCATAACAAAATTATATATAAAGAAAAAAGAAAGGATCCCCTCTTAACTTCCACTCCCAGTTTAGAGATAAGCATTGTTAGCAGTCTCTTGATTTTGTTACTCAACCTATGAGAAAGTTAGATTTCCACTAGTGTAATAATTTTAAGTCCGAAGTGAGAAAGTGGAGTTTATACTTACAGTCTCTCCCCAGGAGTTTAAATGACATTTTGAAGATGTGAAATTTTGTTACGCTTTCCTTTTTGACGGTATTCAAACAGGCACCTTTCCAAAAATAGACCAGTTTTATTGAAGATTTGATGATGCAAATAATGTAGTCAATGCTATTTGTAGAACACCTCAAAAATGAGCACAAATACAATATACATTTTGTAGACTAGCAAACAATTTAACCATGGGTGAGACATCTACAAACAACTGTATTTTGGATATATTTTAAAGGCAGAATTAACATAATTTGCTGAAGGACAATGTGAAAGAAAGTAAAAGTCAAGAACCACATCAGGAATGGCCTGAGTAACTGGAATAATGGGGATAATGGGGATACCATTTTCCAAGGTGTAGAATACTGCATAAGGAACTAATTGGAGGGGTAGATTTGGTGTTCATTTTATATTTAACACTGAGAAGTTGATGTCCAGAAAATCATTGGGTAAATTGGTGTAAAATTAGTTAGTGGTGTGGGCTGAATGTCTATTATATAGATGAATATTAAAGTGATGAATCTGTTTGAGATGACCAAGTGACAGAGTGTAGACAGAGAATATAAGATGACAAACAACTGAGTTCTGGAGTGTTCCAGTGTTTAAAGTATAACAAGAAGGACCAGCAAAGGAAACTGTAAAGTAGCAGCTAGTGAGGTAGAAAGAAAACCCATGGAGTGTGATATCTGGGAAGCTAAATGAAGAAAGTTTTTTGCTAAAGGAGAGAGTTACCAAACATATTAAAGGCTTCTAATATGTCAAACAATATAAGGTCTGAGAATTGATCACTGACTGCACTGTGAGTGGCACTCCACTTTTAGTTTTCAGTGTATCACACAGAGAACCATACAGAGGTCTTCTGCAGATAGGATGGTAAATGTGAAGGAGGGAGTATGTGGAACACCTTTCTGATTGATTCTATTTTATTAGTAAAATAAGAAACAAAAGCATTAGCTGTTTTACTTTGCAGCTTCCCCTTAAAGCAAACCTTGATATAAGGATTTGAGTGTAAGTAGATTATCTGGGAGATACCAGAGACAACAGTAGTGGAGTGGTTGTGGAAAGGAAAGGCAGCCAGTAGAAGTGCTTTAGTTTAGTAAACCAGCTATCACAGTGAGCAACTGATGCTTGTTTCCACAGGTAAACTCACAGAAAAGTTCAAAAAACACACCTCAAGATTATCTCACTTACAGGTTGAAAGAGATATGGTATTTATTCACCAACTCCTGAGAGTACTCTGGCTTCCCTTGGGCACTGGAAGAATTACCTTCTGTCTTTTTATGAAACTCACTCTAAAAAAAAATGTAACATTTATTTTTCTCCAATTCCAGTTGTTCTTATTTCATCTTTAGAAATACCTCTGTGTCTTGGGTTATTTCACTCATATTTTTTTCTACACTTACCACTTTTTCATTGTTTCCTTTGTCTCTGTAGGCTATATTTTGACAATTTCTCAAGGTTGTCTTCTTCTCTATGATGTGATCAGTTTTGAGGGATATAAATTTTGCCATTTTGCGGCTTGTAATGTTAATTTTAAGTCTGCTCTTGCCATATTTGTTTCCTTCAAAGTTACAAGGACCTGACCCAATCAATCATAAGTTTAAGAGAGGAATTATTGGTTTATGTCAAATGATGCCATCAGCTCCCTCCCTCCTTGCCCTCACTCATACATCCAGATCTTTTCTTTCTTTTAGTTTGTCTCATGCTCTCTTACTGCAGATAGGCTTGTGCCATGTAGCTTGGAATGCTGTTTACTGATAGCTTTCAGGTGAACATCAATCCAGCATTGTAAACCCAGTGTCAAAAGAGAACTTTGCACACGGATCTGTATATAATTTGCAGAACTCATCACAGAACAATCAATGAACCCAAGGGAGTATGTTATGTGATTGGCCTGAATGAGGCCGCTACTATTTCCCAAAAGAAAGAGGAGATGAAAGATGTTACAAGAAGAAGGGACTGATGAAGTATGCTGGGCAGGAAAGAAAAAAAAGTTACCACTCTTCATTACATCTTGGATCATACTTTCCATGATGTAACTTGCCACTGCCAGATCACCCATTTTTTTCAAGTCTTATCATATTTATTGGTAAGTTGTAGTCTTAAAATATGTGTGATATTCAAGGGATGAAAACTTTACATAAAATTACAGGACCCTGAGGGTTTGTTAAACTATACATACCCTATAGATGCATCTTTTTGCGTGCTTATTTTCATTATATTTGTTTGTTTGTATATTGATGTGAAGTGTCGTTCAGGTAATTTGTCCATTTTTTTTCCATTGGGTTGTGTGTTTTCTTATAACCAAATTTTCAGTGTCCTTCATATATTTGGGTAAAAGTCCTTTGTCAATATGTGATTTGAAAATATTTTCTTCCTATTCTTAGCTTGTCTTTATATTGTCTTTATAGCATCTTTCACACAATCAAATTTTAAATTTAAGTCCAGTTCATCAATATTTTCTTCAATGGGTCGTGCTCCTAATGTCATACTTAAGATATTTTGCCTAACTCGAGGTCACAAAGATTTCCTCCCTTGTCTTCTTCTAAAAGTTTTATAATTTTAGTATTTATGTTTTGGTCTGTGAGCCAATTTGAGTTAATTTTTGTATAAAGGGTAAAGTATACATCATAATTTTTTTTTTGCATTTGGATGAACAGACTATCCTTTCTCCATTGAATTGCTTTTGCAGCTTTGGCAAAAATCAACAGACCATATACATATATGTCTATTTCTGGACTTTATATTTTGTGGCATTGATCTGTGTGTCTAATCTTTCACTAAAACCAGTGTCTTGATTAATTAATTCATCATTAATTAGTGTTCTCTTTTATTATTTGGATATATGTTAATATTTCATTTTATCTATTGGCTTTTATGTGTTATCTCTGTATTTTTTTTAGGAGTTTCACTATACATTTTAATATGCATTCTCACAGTCTACTTAGAGTATGTATAGTGTCTTGTAACCATATAGGTCCATTTAATCTCTCCCCTTTATGTTACAGTTGTCATGTATATCTATGTACATTAAAATGCTTCCCAGAGAATTTACAATTTTTCATTCAAGTCATACATATAGTAAAAACCTTAAGAGGAGAAAGATCATTTGTTTTACTTACCCAGATATTTACCATGCCTGTTACTCTTCCTTTAATACTCACGCTCTAAGCTTACTTCTGGAATTATTTCCTTCAACCTGAAAAAAGACCCTTTGTACTCTTTTACAGTAGGTTTACCAGTCTTGAATTCTCTTAGTTTTCCTTCATCTGAAAATGCCTTTATTTTGCCTTTCATTCCTGAAGTTTATTATCACTGGTTATACAATTCTGAATTCACAGTTCTTTTTCTTTTAGTGTTTCAAAGATAGTCCAGTGCCTTATAGCCTCTATGGTTTCTGATGAGAAACCTGCAATTATTCCAATTGTTGTTTCCTTATATGTAGGAAATAAATTTTTTTCTTTACCTTTGGAATTCAGTTTATGATGTGTCTGAACATGATTTTCTCTAAGTTTATCTAGTTATAGTTCACAGAACTTTACAAATACAATTTACATATTTTACTAAATCTTGGAAGTTTTCATCATTGGTATTTTGAATAGTTTTCTGCACTAATCTCATTCTCCTCTCTTTCAGGGACTCCAGTGGCATGAGTAATAGATGCTTTGATGTCATTCTAAAAATCCCTGATGTTCTGTTCAATTTTTCATTGTTTTTTTTCCTCTCTGTTCTTCAGTTTGGAATATTTCTATTGATCTAATTTCAGTTTCACTGACTCTTTCCTTTTTCATCTCTATTCTGTTATTGAGTATATTCAGGACATTTTTTACTTCAAATACTATACTTTGAAAGTCAAAATTTCTATTTGTTTTTGTTTATATAGTTTATTTCCTCTTTGCTGACAATATAATGACTTTCCATTTGTTTTAAGAGTATTCACTTTTAGTTAATTACACATACTAATAACAAATGCCTTAAGGTCTTTGTTTGAGAATTCTTACTTCTGTATTATCTCAGAGCTGGCATCTGTTGACTGCCTTTTCTTTTGAGATTTTTGTCAGATTTTCATGTTTTTTGGTATGTTGAGTAATTTTGCATTGTATCCTGGACATTTTGAGTATTATGATGAGGGTCTTATTCCTTTTAAAAATCTTAGGAGAATGCTCATTTGTTGTCACTGTTCTTGTTTTCATAAGCATCAACCTGGTAAGGTTTAGACTCCAGTTCTTCCTTGCCTTCCAAAACCAGGAAGGTGGTTCCAAAGCTAATTCATTTTTCAAAACCTTTTGAATATTGTTCCAGTGTGCTCCTTGCATATGCCACTCAGGGTTTGGTCTGGACCTTGGACAACTTTTATATGGTAGCTTACTATTCAAATGCTCTGTTATCTTTTTTGGGTGTATTGCATGCATGCAAAGCTTGGGGGTCAGCCTTGACCTTTAGTTGGTTCATACTCAGAAACAGTGATTCCCCTTCTCTTTCCTCTCGGAGTCTTTCCCCCCACACCCTTCAGCTATAAGGGATCGATTTTCCCATTCTTCTGGCCAGAAAGATGGAATTCACTCAAAATTTTAGCTTCTCACGATGCAGTACAAGTCCATGCCACTTGGGCTGCACTTAGGGTGAAGTGACAAGGGAAAAGAGATACGCAATTTATGAGGTTTTCCCCCCTACTGTTTGCATAACAGGGAACATTTTGACCAGTTCCTCTATTCAGAGAGATGGCCTTTTTCTCCTGGTCTTAGGTGATCATAGATTAGTCGCTGTGACTCAAATGGGACTGGTTTAAGGCATGAATGAGAGAAAAAAAGAAAATGAATGGAAATGGATATTTTTCTGGCTCTAAAAGACAGGCTTTCTCTTGGAGTATTTGCTAACCTGCCTACTATTCAGTTACTGATTTGGCCTGCTCTGAAGCTAAAGCTGAAAGATAAAGGAAGAAAAAAAAAAAAGCACTTCCTCCATATTGGCCTTTTTAGAGTTCTCAGAGAGTTGGGAGGGGTTTTAGTGTTTTGTTTTGTTTTTTTTGTCTAGTTTTTAGATGTAACCACTGTAGTATAGTAGGCATTGTGGCTAGAACCAGTGTCATATATCTTAGTTTTAAGTACTAAAGTTATTTTGTAGGTTAACTCCACAAACAACAACATGAAACAACCACAAACATCAAAGCCTGCCCATTTTTTTCCCAAATTAGTATTTTGTGAATGGAATCTAATTATCTTTGCCATCAGCAATTCATTAGAAATCATCAGTACCTAAAGTTGAAGAAGGGAAAACTTGCATCAACTCCATTTCTCATTCTGCTTTCTAGTCTCCCTTTTGAATGAGAGATGAGACCTCACTTTATTGCAACCTGAATGCAAACAAAATAAGAAATTTTTATCTTAAGATAAATCACAGTCAACAGCCTGGACAGAGAAAGAAGAAAGTTCTGATAATTTGTTTCCAAAGTTAGCAGTAAATTTTAACTATCAAGTTATCATCAATTTTAACAAAAGGAAAATACTTTTCTAAACAATTGTTTATACAGTGTATCCTCAATGATCTGATGGGACTACAGGCAGGATGCAATTTCTTTTAAGCTGGAGATCTCAAAATGGAAAAGACACACATCGGCAGGCATAGTGAAATTTCAGATAATCAAAATAACAGGTAATCATATTCTGATTTTCAAAATATAACTATGTGCATTTTTCTTAGCAGGTAAGTTCTGCAAATGACCACATCATCAAACCTGTGTGCTTACTGGTTTTTGATGATCATCAGAGATTAATAAAAGTTTTCTTTAGTATCCGTGAAAGTAAAACTATATAATAAGCCTGGACTTTTTTTCATCATACATTGGTTTATAGAAATAGATAATGTCCATTTATGTCCACTTTAGTAGATACCATTACTCAAGTGACTATTCCAATAAAACCCATATTATGTCCCATTTGTTTTGCCTGCAAACATGATCATTCAAGATTCTAAGTTAAAGTTCAAAACATTTTTTATTCTTTATTTTAAAGAGTGAAAATATAAGGAAACAAGAATAGCTAATTAATCCTATTATATTTAGTTTTAAATTCAACTCCAAGTTTCTGCAAAAAAAAATGCACTCTATAAATTTTAATTAAAAAGAAAATGGAAAATTCACAGATTAACAAAAATCCTTGAAACTGAACTCTACAAATAATTACTGATTGGCCAATATATGAAAGATGTCAGACAAAGTAAAAGTCAGCTTTCAATCTCTGTCTTATAGAAGATACTAATGCTCCCCTAAGACAATTTATTTAACTTGCCCCACTCCAAAAATGAAGCAGAAAGAATAATGTTGTTAAAATTCAGAGAAGTTACTTCTTCAAGGAATTTGGAAATACATAATTGTACAGTGATCTAAATTGATTTATCAGAATTTTCTCTTTCCTTTGGTTTCCAATTGGATTGACCCTTTTAATATTTTTTTTTATTTAGCTTTTAAAATATCCTGTATCTTTGAACTTGAAGAAGTTGGATAAATATTTGTTTGTGCATTTAAGGTGCTTCAAAATTATGCCATAATCAAGTTCTACTTATTGGCAACATTTGTTCTACCTTATATCTTGTTGCAGATTTATTCATTCAAAATAATATTGACCATGTACTGTGTGTCATGTGAGAGTATAGTCAAGAATATAAAAGCCACACTTAGTTATATAAAATGTAGATTTACAGGGTCCTCTTTTCAGGAAACAGAAAAAAAAAGACTAATATTCCAGAAGGTGTTGGACAGCTAAGCCTCAAATCAATGGCCATAGCAAAACTACCTTCACAAGCCAATGAAACAATACACAAGTAGTGATAGACTTTCCCAGAGACAGACTAAATATCCTTCCTACTAGCAATATCTAAATTTCTCTGAAAAATTTACAACATTTTAGTATGAAGGGGATCTTAATGATCATTCATCCTAAAGCCTACAAATTTATTTCTCACATGTGTGAACTGGGACTGGTATATGACATTTGAAAGATCAGAGCAAGGTTTGGTCTGGTCCTTGGGCATTGTTTATATTGCAGTTCAGTTCTCAAAGCCTTTGCTGTCCTTCTTTGGGTCTGCTCTGTGCATGATCAGTTTAGAAGTGAAGGAAGGAGAGGGACTTTAGCAAATCTGAGATTGAAAGCCTACCTGAATCTTTCTAATGAATTTTTATTGATATATAATTGACATATAAC
Organism: Hyperoodon ampullatus; assembly: GCF_949752795.1. Classification (NCBI taxonomy): domain Eukaryota; kingdom Metazoa; phylum Chordata; class Mammalia; order Artiodactyla; family Ziphiidae; genus Hyperoodon; species Hyperoodon ampullatus. The sequence continues at coordinate 98,589,627 of NC_136913.1, forward strand.
ATTATTTTAGTTGCAGGTATACAACATAATCATTTGATATTTGTATATACTGTGAAATGATCACCACAATTAAGTCTAGCTAACATCCATCACCAAATATAGTTATAAATTGTTTTTCATTTTTTAATGCTACACAGACCAAAACATTTTTTGTAAAACCCATCTCCTAAAGGATTCAAACTGTGATGTTCTAGCTTGCCATCTCAGATCTAGTTGAGCACAGAATTTTCCAGAAGAGAAACTTGGAGTCCAGAAGGAAAGTCACTTAGCCTAAGACCAACCAGTTTAAGGGCTGGAGCCTAGGTCACCTAAAGCCCCACCATTGCTTATTCCACTACTCCAAATGATCTTCCTTTCCTTGTTACTATATTTTGAATAATAGTAATTCCCTAAATATAAATAAAATAATATTGGAAACACATTTAACCTCAGGTTAAATGCAAATATATTTAAATTTGTATTTGTGTTCCTCAAAATTATAACAAAAATCATATAAATAGGAAAGAAAGGCATACTCTATTGAAATAAATAGCAAAACCGAACTGAGATTTACAGAATAACTCATGTAAAAGGGAACAGTGTAAATAACTCACCTGGAAATCAAGCACATTCCAGTTTATTCTAGGAGTTAAATTTCTTTCTGAACAATGCTTTTACACAGACAGATACTGTATGTAATAGCACTGAATGAAATATTTACTATAATTCAAAGTTGGTAGATATGATTTATAGCTTGGGCTGCTTCTAGGTAAGATTGCACATGTGAACATTGCTGTACATGACCTTTCTCATTGACTTTAATAAGGTCACTTTGTAGGCTTTCCAATTCTTGACAAGTGCAATCACTTCTGACTAATTAAAATGTAGCCACAAAATATAGCCCTCGAAATTAAACCTACTATAAAGATAATTGCTCAGTGTAAAATATTTGGACATGACAAAACAAATGCCTTAGTGTCCTGCTTTTTGTCTCAACCCTGAAAATATTATGGCCCCAAAACAGATTCAAAATGAGGTTGTAGAGGACTTTTTCTTGTTTTTCCCCTCCTCTTCTCTGCTTTCTTCTTCTCCCACCTCAGCTCTCGTACTCTAATTCACTGACTTCATCATTCATTCATTCTTTAATTGATGAACATTTATTGAGATTGCTTCTAGTTGCTAGGGATACACAGATTTGCAAAATATGCTTACATTACTCAGAATCTAGTCAGAGAGCAAGACATAGAAGTAAATAAAAGCAGTAGGGTATTAAGTGTTAAAATAAAAATGTGCATATGGTATTAGTGGACACTAAAGCAAGAGTAACTATCTCTAATCAGGAAAGACTTCACAGAAGAAGCCATGCTTAAACTAAATCTAGATGGATTAATAGTTTTCCAGGCTGACAAAATGGGAATTGTCCTGCAGATAGCAGAAATATTATGATTAAAGGAAACTATTGAGGGCATGAACTTTCATCCATCTTTTCATCCATCTTTTTATACACAGCACCTAGCTTAGTGTCTGACATATTATAGGCAATCAATAAACACTTGTTGTAAAAATTATATATATTGTGTATGGGGAGTTATAAATACTTTGGTTTTGTTGGAGCATAAGATTAATGTGAAGGAGTGCTGAGAATGAGGCTAGAAAGATAGGCTTGTGGTAGATCACAAAAGAGCACTAATACCAGGTTAAGGAGTTTGACGTTTATTTAATGATCAGATGAAAGACATGACCAGGTTACAGTATACTGTTGGCTTTCTTGAGCAGAACAATAGTGGGACTAAAAAGTCAAATGAGTAGGATCTACAAGTAGTCCTAGTAAGAGATGATATGTCTTGATGAAGAGAAGGATAAGAATTTGAGAGTAGAAATATAAAGGACAAAATGGATGGGGGCAAATTTAGTGGTAGAAAGTCTAGCTAGGAATCTATTATAGTAGTCCATAAAGAAGATACTAAGTGCCTGGATTAAGACTATGACAGTCAGGACTAAAAAGAGATAGATTTTAAAAATAATTTAAAGGTATAATATACAGATCATGTTGTCTGAAGGATGACTGTATTAGAAGAAAGAAGTCAAAGATGACAGACACATTCTGGCGTGAGCACGTTTGGATGATGACTTCATTTACCTAGTAGGAGAGAAAAATAAGTTTTGGGTGGAGCTCTGAAAATATATTCTGTTTTGAAGATAATAGATTAGAAATAGCATGGAATAGTAAAACTGGCAGTTAAAGAAATGATTTGGAGTTTAGAAAGAGGGAGATTTTAGGGAGAGGGAGGTAGACATTTTCTGTTTCTTCATTCCTAAAATTTGTTCTCTGCCCAGCTCTTGCTCCAGGAGGCCAAGCTATATGGGCTGCATCATTAGACTCTCTTACCCCCATCTTACCCTTGGAGTTAGCCAATAACAGGAATCAGTAAGAGACAAGAGGGCAGATGGAGGAGTGTTTGGGGGTATTTATTTTCAGGATCCCTCCCTGTAAGGTCATGGCCTGGCTCTAGTCCTCTGTTAAACTCCATTCCTCCCTCTCCTTCCAGTGGCCTCTACTATATGCTCTGGATTTGGCTAATTGTGGTCCCCCCTTTTCCTTTCTGGTCTAGGAGTTGTAAGAGTTTTCTTCTTTTGCTACCACAGGATACTGCACCATCTCTAGTTGGTTCCCTTTAGCCCTTGCCCACATCTGTGTAAATAGTCTCTTTGTTAAATTCACCTTAATTTCCTGTTTGACTATGGCTATTCTCTGTTGGAACTCTGCCTGATACAATTAGCAATGCAGGGGTTGTTGTCGCTATAAAACTGTACATAATAAATTGGGAAATGAAGATCTATTAGAAAGCCAATATAATATAGGAATATAATAACATACCTGAAATAAGTCAATAAGTGATTACAAAATTGTGACCAATGAGCCAAAGGACTGACTTAGTCCATTCGGGCTGCTGTAATAAAATACCACTTACTAGGTGGCTTGTAAACAACAGAAGTTTATTTGTCATAGTTCTGGAGGCTGGGAAGTCCAAGATTAAGGCACTTGCATATTTGCTGTCTGGTGAGAGCCTGCCCCCTGGTTCATAGACAGCCATCTAATACTTGCTGTGTCTTTATGAGGTGGAAAGTTGTAAAGAGTTTTTGGGGGCCTCTTTTATAAAGGCACTAAACCCTCATGAGGGCTCCACTCTCATGATCTAGTCAACTCCCAAAGACTCCCACCTCAAACACCATCACATTGGGGATTAGATCTCATATGAATTTTGGAGGGACACAAACATTGTCTGTACCATGGACTTAATAAGGAAGAGATATGATTATAGCTTAGCTGAAGGGCTGAAAATCTAAATAAGCAAGTTATAGAGGAAATTATTTTTTATATGGGAAGAAAATTTGAAGGGACAAAGTAACATAAGATTAAAAATGAAAAATAAATGGATACTCATAACACTAAAAATAAGATATTTTCCATCTCTTCCAGTAAAATAACCTGCAATGTTGTCACCCTACCCACCACCACTGCATGTCTAGAACCATCTCATTTGTAGGTAACTGAGCAAATTTTGACCTCAAATACAGTTTTCCACTAAAAGGAATGAAGAAAGTTGCTGATTCTATGTCTTGAGTAATGGAAAAACAAATATGGTCCTGAATGTCTTTTTTATTTCAGAAAGCAAGAATGATTTAAGTGTCTAGGGTAGTGCTGAAAGGGCAAAAGACTCAGATTAAAATGCCTTGAACTGGCTGGTTTGTAGATCATTTGAGCATCAAAAAAGAAAATAATTATAAATAATTGAATCATGTGGCATCTTTGAAAATATTAAATCTGTAAAAATCTAAAAATTTAATATGAAGCATATAAAAAATCAATATAAATAAAAAGAAGGCTGAAAGTAACAAAGAATGTGGGCTTGGCTGTTTTGTTACCTATATGTCTTTCAAATAGATATTTATTTTTCTCTATATAAGTAGAGAAGATTTCCATACTTTGTTTTTGTATCTCCTTTCTCATACAGTGAAAACCCTGGTTCCGAACAACTTAAATATATTTTCTCATTTGCAAAATTATTCTCCAGTACCACCACTAACTAAAGCTACTAAAAAGTCCAAGATCTTTTGATAGTTATATTGGTGCTTAGATTATACCCTTCTATGAATGAAAAGAGTACTGTTTTCAAAAGTTAACAAATTTGTTTTTTTCTCTGTGGTTATCAATTTTATATAGCTGTGTTCACTTATTTTTGTGTGCATTTAATTTTAGTCTGGGTTTTTCCCAATCTTTTTGATTCATTTCAATTTTTGAATATGTAAAACAGTCACATGGTTATAAATTAAAATTATTTTAAAAGTGTATTCACAGCAGTAATTGAATTTGCCCTCCCAACTGAAATACTTTTTAAAAATCATTAAAATATATGAAATGATGGTTTTTGAGATATTGAGCTTCAGGGAATGAAAGACAGTGACACTGTGTGATAGGGAATGAGCACAGTGAGCTTCATGATTTTTCCAGTTTAATGTATAGAGACAGTTTTGAGGCCATAGCACAGAGAAGAGGAGTTCAGGTGGATCCTGGCAGTCTCCTTGTATTGATAAGATGGAACTGAGAGTCCAAGGAGTACAAGGCAGTTGGATTCTCAGGACAGATTCCTGGAGGAGACAGAGCTATAAAGAGAGAGAATTCCAGAGATCTGCATAAAGTCCCTTTCAGGTTGAGTACTGATAATCACAGGTGTATAAGGAAATGACCTAAGGCTGTGGAAGAAATACCAGAAAGGATTAGAAGCAACATCCTCTGGGGATCACACAGGGCTGGAAATAACCAGAGCTGTTTTCAACTTCATGATTCACAAAGCCTTGGGTAAAGTGCTCAGTTGGGTTTTGACTCTGCAGTGAAACAAATTATCCCTACACTAATTGCTGCTCTCACTCTACTTTTCAAACCTAAAAAATAAGATTCAAAAGGATCAAAATGATTCCAAGTAACTGAACTACCTCTAAGAATATAGGTCATGAATATCCATTGGAATACAAAATATATAGTATCCAACAAGGTAAAATCTATATCTGGCATCTGGTCTAAGATTATAAGGCATACAAAGAAGCAGGAAAATGTGACCCAAAATGAGGAGGAAAATCAAAGTCCAGGTTGAAGAGACTTTAACTTTACATTTTGTTTTATTATGGCCATATAGTGCTGGTTTTAGTTTTACATCTTTATGAAAACTTGTTGAGATTTTCTTTGTGACCTGATATATGGCCAAGTTTGAAGATGTACTTCAGGTATTTGAGAAAAAGATTTACTCCCTATTAAGTCTTTTACATTCTTAGCTATTTGTCTGCACTTGATCTCTCTTTGGGTTACAAGTTAAATAACTCTATTACCAGTAGTACTCTATATCACCATGTAGCTTTTGTTTTTCCATGTATTTCTGCTTTATGAAGGTGTTTCCTATGTTATTTGATACATATATATTCTTGTTATGTTTTCACTGTGAATTGTGGCCTTTGGCATTATAAAGTGTCCTTTTTCTCATTTAGTGTATTTTGGACTGAATTCACTTTTTCTAATACCAGGATCATAACACCTACTTATTCCTTGCATTTTGCTTGTATACATTTGTTCATTATTTTATATTTTGCTTTGATATAGGTGTGTCTTTTAGTCAGCTAAGTGTGGGTTTTGCTTATGAGCCAATCTCAAATTCTTCTTTTAATAAGGGAGTTAAGCCCATTTACCCTTATATAAATGAATTATTTTGGTATCAATTATTTCATACTACTTATGCTATGTCTTATTTTATATTTTCTAGATCTCTTCTCAATGTGGTCAGTTTTCCTTGTTCTTTCTTTTACTATCTAGGAAGGTGCATCTTTAATCTAGCATCTTCTATAATGCTCTACACCCCCTTTTAAAATTTGGCTTCTCCCATTTTTAGATCATCTTTAAACAAGATCATTTGAGTCCCACATATTACTTATATAACAATCAATGAGACTTATCTGTTTTTGTTTATCTCTCCCTTCTCCTCCCATTTTTTAGATGTGTTATTTCTGCTTTGAACATATATCACTGGCATGCTAATCGTCCATGCTTGTTTCCACTTTTTAGTCTCAGTTCTATAATTGAAAATATTCAATATTCACCATTAGTTCTTTTGCCTGAGTATCCCAGTCATACCTTGATTGGATAAATCTAGTCTTCTACTAGATTCATCTGAAAAGATGCATGAATGTAGTATTATCTAAGTACTTAAATGATTGAAACTGTTTTTCTATAGCTTTTAAAATTGAATGACAGACAGTATGGTTAGATGTAAAGTCTGGCTACAATATATTTCTTTGAGATTTTTTTGTTTGTTTTAAATAATGCTCCACTCTGTTGCTTCACATCTAGATGTTGTGAAGACTGATGCCAACTTGATTTCTTTCTTTTGTAAAGGTCTAGTTTCTCCCCATCCCAAGGAGACCTGAGGATGTACTCTTTATATATAAGGTCTAATAGTTTTATTAGGACATTCTGGTACAAACAACTCAGATATCACAACAAGCCCTTTAAGCATTTAGATTTATATCTCCTATCCATGGAAAAGTTTTCTTTGATTATAGTTTTGAATATCATTTATATTTCATTGTTTCTGTTTTCTTCTTTAAGAACCCAAATTATAAGCGTGCTATATTTTCTTTGCTTATTTGCTTTATCAATTCACACATAATTTTTATCTCTTCATTATTATGTTTGCATTTTCTTGGCTGCTTTTTTTTGCCCATCTTTATTGAGGTAGAAGTTATACAAACACATTATAAGATGCTCCATTTTTAGGTATACAGTTGTATACAGTCTAATAATGACTAGTGACCATAATCAAAATGTAGAATATTACCATCATACCATGAGGTTACCTTAGTCCTGTTTGTATTAAATTTCATCCCCAAAATCACAATCCCAGGTGCCAGCTAATATACTAATATGCTTTCTGACATTATATTTTTGCCTTCTATAGAATTCCATGCAAATAGTTATACGTTTTTCCCCCTCAGAATGTTTTTAAGATTCACCTCATATTGTTCCATGTATCAGTGGTTCATTCCTTCTTATTGTTGAGTAGATATCAATGGCACAGATTTACTCTATTTTTATTTTTATTTTATTTTATCTTTTTTCTTTTTTTTTTTTTGCGGTACGCGGGCCTCTCACTGTTTTGGCCTCTCCCGTTGTGGAGCGCAGGCTCCGGACACGCAGGCTCAGCAGCCATGGCTCACGGGCCCAGACGCTCCGCGGCATGCGGGATCTTCCCGAACCGGGGCACGAACCCGTGTCCCCTGCATCGGCAGGCGGACTCTCAACCACTGCGCCACCAGGGAAGCCCTTACTCTATTTTTAAAAATCTATTTACCAGTTGATGGACATGGAGGTTATTTCAAATGTTTGAATATTACGAATACTGTGGCTGAGAATAATGAAGTCTTAATTCACATATAAGTCTTTTGTGGATGTATGTATTTATTTCACTTGGGTAAACACCTAGGAATGGGATTGCTGAATTATAGAGTAAATGTGCATTTAATTTCATAAAGAAGTGGCAAACTATTTTCCAATGAGATTTTACCATTTTGCAATCCCACCACCGACAGGTTCCTTTATATTTTTGCCAACATTGAGTTTTGTCAGTCTTTCAATTTTTAGCCATTATAGTGGGTGTGTAGTATTTTAATATTGTGCTTTCATTTTCTATTTCCCTGATGCCTAGTGGTGGCATCTATATTTGCTAATTGTCCATTAATATATCTTCTTGGATGAAATGTCTATTAAAATATTTTGCTGATTAATTGGTTTGTCATCTTAATATTTTCTTTATATATTCTATTTAAGTCTTTTTCAGAGATATGACAGATATGTTTGCAAATATTTTCTCCATATCTGTTGCTTGCCTTTTCATGTTCTTCTATTGTATCATTCAAAGAATAAAAATGTTTAATTTCAAAAAAGGCATACTGACCTTGTATACTTTGACCTTGCTAAATTAAATTATTAGTTCTAATAGCTCTGTTGTAATTTCCTTAAGATTTTATTCATATGAACATGTCATGTACGTTCCTCAGGGACTTCTGTGTAAACAATCATGTCTTTTATGAACAGAAATAATTTTATTATTCCCTGCTAATGTCTTTTATTTATTTTTCTTACTTTATTCCAGTTACTGAGACCCATAATGTCATGCTGAATACCAGTGCTGAGAGCGGACATCTCTGCCTTGTTCCCCATCTTAAGGTAAAAGCAGTCAGTATTTCATTATCGAGTATAAAAGCTGTTGGTAATTTTTATATAACTTTTATCAATGTGGGGATGTTTCTATTTCTAGTTTTCTGAGAATTTTTACCTTTAGTGGCTGTTGGATGTACAGTGCTTTTCCTACATCTACTGAAATTATTATATGTTTTATTGTCTTTTATCAATATGGTTATTTGCACTGACTGATTTTTTGGGTAATAAGTTTGAAGTCCTAGGTTCAAACCCTTTGGGGTTGCTGGATATGGTCTCATAATATTTTCTGAAATAATTTTGTATCTATATTCATTGGAATACTGATCTGTTGTTTTCTTTTTTGGTACTGTCTATGTGTAGTTTTAATATTAATGAGATAATGATCTTCTCAACTGAGCTGATACATATTCATTTTTTTCTATATTCTGAAAGTGTTTGTATAGGATTGCTATTATTTCTCTTAAAATGTTTGATGACATTTAGTATTGAAGACACCTGGGCCTGAAGTTTCTTTGAAAGAAGGGTTTTAATTATGAATTCACTTTCTTTAATTTGTATATGGCAATGCATTATTTTATTTTTTCTTGTGTCAGTTTTGGTAATTTGTGTTATTCAAGGAGTTGACAATTAATGTAAATTGTCAAATTTCTTGGCAGGAAAACTTTTTGTAATATCCCCTTATTATTATTTTTTAAAATTTATTTATTTAATTTATTTTTGGCTGTGTTGGGTCTTTGTTGCTGTGCGCGGGCTTTCTCTAGTTGCAGCGAGCGGGGGCTACTCTTTGTTGAGGTGCACAGGCTTCTCATTGTGGTGGCTTCTCTTGTTGCAGAGCACAGGCTCTAGGCGCACAGGCTTCAGTGGCTGTGGCACGTGGGTTCAGTAGTTGTGGCTTGTGGGCTCTAGAGTACAGGCTCAGTAGTTGTGGCGCACGGGCTTAGTTGCTCCGTGGCGTGTGGTATCCTTCTGAACTGGGGCACGAACCTGTGTCCCCTGCATTGGCAGGCGGATTCTTAACCACTGCGCCACCAGGGAAGCCCCCCTTATTATTCTTTTAATGTTTGTAATGTCTATAGTTATTTTCCCGCTTTTATTTCTGATACTAGTAATTAGTATATTCTCTTTTTGTCTTGATCAAATTTATTGATCTTTTCTGAGAACCAGCTTTGTTTCATTAATTTTCTCTAATTTTTGTTTATTTTCTGTTTAATTGATATCTGCCCTTATCATTATTATTTCCTTCCTTCTATTTATTTTGGTTTAATTTTTTTCTTCTTTGTCTAATTTCTTTATATAGATCCTTAGGTCATTGGTTTTAGATCTTTTTTGCTTGTAATATACGCATTTAAAGCTATAACTGTATTCGACTAATTACTTCTTTAGAAGCATCTCACAAATTTCCATGTCATATTTTTATAATTTTTAGTTTAAAGTATTTCCTAATTTTCCTTTTGATTTCTTCTTTCACCCAGGGTTATGTAGAAATATGTTTTTTTAATTTCCAAAAATTTGGAGTTTTCATAATATATATCTTGTTGTTACTGATTTCTACTTTAATTCCACTCTGGTCAAAAAGCATATTTTGTACTATATCAATCATCTTAAATTTGTTGATATTGACTTTATGCCCTTAGATTGATAATTACATCATGTGCATATAAAAAGAATGTGTATTCTGCAGTTGTTGGCTGTAGTTCAAAGCAGTTAATAGTGTTTTTCATATTTTCTATGTCCTTGCTGATTTTATCTAGTTGTTCTACCAGTTCCTGAGAGAGTAGTGTTAGTACGTGTTGGGGAAGCAGCCATCCTGTGACCTGCCATGGCTACGGCCACCTGAGTGTCCAATCTGCCAGCAGCAGAGAACAATACTGAGTCTTCAATATGGCACCATTCCTCTGGGTGATCAGCCAGCCACCTGGTGGCAGGTTGATCGCAGTACACTGTTTCCATCATAGAAGGGGCAGCTTTTTGTTCTTATTGGAATAGATATTTTGTGTTGGGGAAGCAGCCATTTCATGACCTGCCACCCCTCTCTAGGATTGCCCAATCAATGCCATGGGCCTGAAACATTACCCTGTAAGGAAGATGGGTGATGAATTGTCGCTTGGCCCCAGAGTCTTCCTCCTTATTAGGAACAACATTTCCTCTCGCCTGGATACAAAGTGAACTTACTTACATTGCTTAAGCGTGTGTGTCATATGGTACCTGGCCAGCCCACTCCCATTAGAAGAGAACGGGGTCTTTGCTGGGCATGCCCTGTGTTGGGTGTTGGGAGGGACCAACTGGCCATGGGAGACCAGCATACACTACAGACACTGATCTTGCTTTGACTCTTCTCCTTTTTGTGAATAAAGTGTTTTTCCAACCAGTGCCTTGGTATTGAGTCTTCCTTAGTGAATCTGAACCCACAGAAGATGCAGTGGTCTGGGGTCTGTGGACTCCTACTTCTGGGTGCTGGCATTATTATGATCTTTGATGTCCTCCATGTGGTGGGAATCCTTACTTGGGATTGTCAGGTGGATCTTCTTATTCTTGACAATATCTCCTACTATGATTGTGGCATTGTCTCTTTCTCTCTCTCTAGTTCTATGAATTTTTGCTTTAGTATAAACTCCATAGCTCTGTTATTAGGTAGATGCATATTTATGAGTTAAGTCACAGGGGTGAATCATCCCCTTAATCCTTAAGAAATGTCCCATATTATTTTTGATAATACTTATCGTCTTAGATCTGTTTTACATTAAACAGTTGTTTCAGCCTTTTTATGCATACTGCTTGCATGGTATACATTTTTAATCCATTTACTTTCATCCAATCTATGTTTTTATATGTAAGATGTGTCTTTTGTACACAGTATGTAGTTGAGTCTTGTTTTTTCATGCATTCTTATAATATACGTCTTTTTATTATAGTGTTTGGTTCATTAAAGTTTAATAATTAATACTGGTTCTATTTGTTCATGCTTACCATTTTAACATTTGTGTTCAATTTATCCTTTCTGCTTTTTAACTATTTTCCTTTTTTTCTGTCTTTTTTATATTATTTGACTAAATCTTCGTATTCCATTAAAATTTTTTCATTGGCTTGCTCTCTTTTTTTTTTTCCTATGCTTACTTCTTTTTTTCAGTTACTCCTCTAGGGATTTATTGTAACCATATTACTTTGGGTGAGGTATGGTGAGGCCAGATGCACACCAAGAGAGTGAAACCAGAAAGAGTTTTACAGTTTGTTATACTTACGGGTTCCTGAGAAGAACATACCTAGGACTACTGGGGCAGTACTAGAGGCAGAGGGAGAAAGGGAAACTGTGGGAAAGCACTTTTATTGTTTCTTTGGGAAGAAAAGGGTGAGGCAGGACAATCAGGTTTAAGATTGGCTGGTTTAAATCATTTCACTTGGCTCTGAGGCAGAGAGGTTGTCCCTGATTATCTGGTATCTAGCCCTGGGGCAATTAGTGCAGCTATATAGTGGTCCTAAGTGTGAGACTGGTAATGGAGTGTGAACTTAATTGGCTGCTCAAGAAGAGGAACTGACCTGCCTCTAACCAGGGCCTCAAAACTGGGCTAAAACAGCATTTTTAAAAGTATATTACAAGATTAGAGCTACATCCTTAACATTTCACAATCTACTTAGAGTTAATGTTGCATGACTTTCCATAAAATGTAGAAACCTTAAAACCATAAAGGTCAATTTATCTCCTTCCCATCTTTTATGTTTTAGTTATTAAATATATTACATTACCATATCTTATATACCATAAGAAATGTTATAAAGTTTGCTTTAAACTGTCACGTGTTTTGGAGGAATTTAAAGGAAAAATTATCTTTGTATTTACCATTTCTAGTGATCTTCATTCCTTTCTGAGGATCCAAGTTTCCACTTGGTATCAAGTTCCTTCTTCCTGAATATCTTCCTTTACTACTTCCTGCAATACAGGCCTAGTGGCAACACATTCCTTTGTTTTTCTTTTATTTGAAAATGTCTTTATTTTCCCTTCATTACTGAAGGATAGTTTCCCTTCATTACTGAAGGATAGTTTCATTGGAAAAAGAAAATATGGTTGGCAGGTTTATTTTTTAATTCACTAATTTAAATATGTTCCTTCATTCTCTTATAGCCCCCATACTTCCTGATGAGTAGCTAATTATTAAATGAATCATGGCTCTTCTGTACATAATATGCCATTTCCCTGTTGCTACTTTCAAGATTTTCTTTATTTCAGCTTTCAACTATTAGATTATAAAATGCCCAGACAGGGACTACTTAAATGTTTATTCTTTTTTTTTTTTTTTTTGTGGTACGCGGGCCTCTCACTGTTCTGGCCTCTCCCGTTGTGGGGCACAGGCTCCGGATGCGCAGGCTCAGCAGCCATGGCTCACGGGCCCAGCCGCTCCACGGCATGTGGGATTTTCCCGGACCGGGGCACGAACCCGCGTCCCCTACATCGGCAGGCGGACTCTCAACCACTGCGCCACCAGGGAAGCCCTAAATGTTTATTCTGATTGGAGTTCCATTAGCATCCAGATTCTGTAAATTTACATGTTTCATCTAATTTAGAAATATTATAGCCATTTTTGTTCAAATTTATTTTCTGCCTTACTTTCTCTTTCTTCTCCTTCTGGGACCCCAATTACATATACTTTAGTCAAATTGTTATTAACTACCAAGTCTCTGAGAATCTGCTCATTAACAACAACAAAAAAACCTTTCTTTAGAGTAGTGTTAGGTTCATAGCACATTTGAATGGAAAGCACAGAGTTACCCTATATCCCCTTCCCCCACACAAGCAGAGTCTCCTTCACTCTTCTGTGTTCTTCTGGGGGACGGTCAGTCATCTGTGGCACAAGAGGAAATAGAGGAGAGGCTCAGGAAAACAAAGTTCCTTATACTCACAGGTCCTGGAAACAGCAGACATGGCACCTAACTCAGGGCCACATGGGAGAGCACTAGCATAAGTCAGGAGGCAGAAATCACATGAGTAAGAGGACAGCCTAAACCACAGAGTTTACTGGAGTTTCCACAAGAAAAGCAAGTCGGGCAAGGAAAACAGTTTAGGATTGGCTAAAATTTTGGCGGGCTCCAAGCCAAAGAGATGGTCCCTGGTTGCCTGGTACCTGGCCCTGCGATGATTATGACAGAGGAATATTGCTTACTGGGGTATATAGACCAGATAGAAGAGGTGTGGCTCTGGATTAGTTAATTTCCATACCAAAGACATGCTCCTGGTTGAGCTTTTTACTCTCTCTAAGAATTGGTTAGCCCAGGGAGTGGCATTCTCTCTCCAGGGAGAAAGGTTTTCAAGATTTCAAAACATCATAATACACAGAAAATTAAAAATGTAACAACATACTAGCTACCAACATCCCAAACCAGAATGTTACATTTGTTACAATCAGTGACTCTACACTGACACATTATTATCACCCAAAATTCATGGTTTACATTAGGGGAGATTGATCAAGATGGCAGAGTAAGAAGGTGTGGAGTTTACCTCCTCCCATGAACATATCAAAAATACATCTACATGTGGAACAATTCTTACTGGAAACTGGCAGAAGGACTCTTGTACAATGAAAGCTGTATGAAAGATACATGTGTAATCAGGTAGGAAGCAAAGAAAAGCTATTAGGTTAGGACCTATGTCCCTGGGAGGGGACAGAGGAAGAAGGAGAGTACATAGGTGGACACTCATCCTGGGGAGTGAGCGGTGAGAGCCACAGATTGGTTGCCCCAGTCCAAATGGGCACAAGGGAGACAAGCCCCCTCGGCTGGTTGGAGGACTGCTGGGACTAAAATGAGGGCAGTGGGAAGGCTGGACTCCACTCCTGAGAAGTGCACACCTCTCTGGCTTGCCTCTGTAACAGGGTGGAAAGAGGTCTGCTCTAGTGGCTGCTGAGTTTCCCGTGACCACCTTGCAGTGCACCACGGCCCAAGCCAAGCAAAGACTCCAGCCCTGCTCACCCCATGTCACAGCATGAGTGCACTGGATCTTGGGTGGCCACAACTAAGGAGAAAACCCACTGGATCTGGAACGCAGAGGTGACCTGGTTCCATGGCGGAGTCAGGGTGGTGCGGCAGCAGCCACTGTTGGCACTTACTCAAGCAGTGCATCAGAAGCAGCCCAGATCTCTGAGACTTCCCTGGTGATGCAGTGATAAGAATCTGCCTGCCAATGCAAGGGACACAGGTTTGATCCCTGGTCCCGGAAGATCCCACATGCCGCAGAGCAACTAAGCCCGTGTGCCACAACTACTGAGTCTGCAATCTAGAGCCCGCGAGCCACAACTACTGAAGCCCGCGCACCTAGAGCCCGTGCTCCACAACAAGAGAAGCCACCGCTATGAGAAGCCCGCACACAGCAACAAAGAGTACCCCTCGCTCGCCACAAGTAGATAAAGCCCACGCGCAGCAACGAAGACCCAGTGCAGCCAAAAAAAACCCCCAAAACTGCTGTGGTTAATCTGATCTGCCTTCCTTAGAAGGCAAGTAGTGGACTATATTAAAAAAAAAAGAGAAGCATCCCAGATCTCTGATAGCAGCCGTTCCACCACAGCTCACCTCCCAGCACATGCTGAGATTCCATGCAAGACCCACCTGCCCTGCTGGGACAATGGAGGCTGGAGGCAGTGATTAGCTGTGAGGGACAAAGGGGACTTGCACCCTAGGCTGCACCTGAGCTGAGTGAAGGAAACAGTTGTGGGTGCCTGTGTAGGCAGCACATCAGAGATAGTTTGGACCTCTGTCTGTGGCTGACATGAGCCAAGAGAGACCACAAGGGCCCCAGTGGCTTCAGACTTTCCCACTCTGAGGCAAGGGTCCCAGTGCAGGGAGAGAGGAAAACACACTTAAAGGGAACAGAGCCAGCGTGGGCCTGACCCTTAAGGCTTACACTCCAGCAACTTGGGAGCAGACCCCAGCTCTGATAGTGTTCTGATAGCCACTGAGCAGAGGGGAAGACCCGCCTCACACCCACATCCAGCTCTAGTCCCTCCATCTCCAGCCCCACCCACTACCAAGGTGATAGCTGCCAGCACACCCTGAGGAAAGATGTGACTTGCATCCATATCAAATCCAGCTCTCCTACCAAAGGCACTGAGAACACACAGTCTGTATAGGGATGATTCCACATAAGGTCACCCCTTCAGGACCACAACAGGTAACTGTTTTACCTAAATTCATAGAGGCAGAGACAGTGAAGCAAAAATAAAAAGGCAGAGGAATCGGTCTCAATTGAAAGAGCAAGAGAAAATCCCTGAAAAAAAAAATGAAACAGAAATAAACAATTACCGAGTAAAGAATTCAAAACATTAGTAATAAAATTGTTAACTGAATTACGGAAAATAATAGATGTACACAGTTTATTTTAATTTTAAAAAGGAACTAGAAAAAAACAGTTTATATTAGGGTTCACTCTTGGTGCTATATATTCCAGCACCAAGGGGGTTTGGAAAATGACATGTATATACCAATTTAGTATCATACAGAATAGTGTCACTGCCCTAAAAGTCCTATGCTCTGCCTATTCATCCCTCCTTCCCCCCTAACCCTGGCAGCCACTGATTTTTTTACTTTCTCTATGATTTTCCCTTTGCCAGAATGTCTTATAGTTGTAATCATACAGCGTACAACCTTTTCAGATGGCTTGTTTCACTTAGTAATATGCCTGTAAGTTTACTCCACATCTTTTCATGGCCTGATAGCTCTTTTATTTTTAGTGCTGAATAATATTCCATGCTCTGGATGTGCCATTCACCTACTGAAGGACATTGTGATTGCTTCTAAGTTCTGGCTATTATGACTAAAGGTGCTATAAACATCTTTGTGCAGGTTTTGACCTTTCTAGTTGGTGTGTATTAGTGGTATGTCATTGTGTATAAATTCGCATTTCCCTCATGATATATGATGTGGAGCATCTTTTCATATGCTCACTTGCCATCTGTATATCTTTGGTGAGGTGTCTGTTAAGGTCTTTGACCCATTTTTTATTTGGGTTGTTTTATTTTTTTTCACTTTTTATTTTATTTTATTTTTTATTTTTTTTTTTTTTCGGTAGGCGGGCCTCTCACTGTTGTGGCCTCTCCCGTTGCGGAGCACAGGCTCTAGACACGCAGGCTCCGTGGCATGTGGGATCTTCCCGGACCGGGGCACGAACCCGCGTCCCCTGCATCGGCAGGCGGACTCTCAACCACTGCGCCACCAGGGAAGCCCCTTTTTTTCACTTTTTAAATGGAAGTTTAGTTGATTTACAATGTTTCAGGTGTACAGCTGAATATATATATATATATATATATATATATATACACACACACTTATTTGTAAATAAGTTCATTTGTATCATTTTCTTAGATTCCACATGTGATATCATATGATATTTGTCTTTCTTTGTCTGACTTACTTCACTTAATATGATAATCTCTAAGTCCATCCATGTTGCTGCAAATGGCATTATTCATTCTTTTTTTATGGCTGATTCGTATTTCATATTCCATTGTGTGTGTGTATATATATATATATATATGTATATATATATATACACACCACATCTTCTTTATCCATTCCTTTGCCAATGGACATTTAGGTAGCTCCCATGTCTTGGCTACTGTAAACAGTGTTGGTATGAACATCAGAGTACATGTATCTTTTTGAATTAGAGTCTTCTCCAGATATATGCCCAGGAGTGGGATTGCTGGATCATATGGTAACTCTATTTTTAGTTTTTTAAGGAACCTCCATATTGTTTTCCACAGTGGCTGTATGAATTTACATTCCCACCAACAGTGTAGGAGGGTTCCCTCTTTTCTCCACACCCTCTCTAGCATTTATTATTTTTAGACTTTTTGATGAGGGCCATTCTGACTGGTGTGAGGTGATACCTCATTGTAGTTTTGATTTGCATTTCTCTCATAATTAGCGATGTTGAGCATCTTTTCATGTGCCTGTTGGCCATCTGTATGTCTTCTTTGCAGGCTTGTTTATTTTTTTATTTTTGAGTTGTAAGACTTCTTTGTATATTTTTTATAATAGTCCTTTATCAGATATATCTTTTGCAAATATCTCTTCCCAGTGTGATTTGTCTTTCCATTCTCTTGTGTTCATTTCTTAAAGTCATTTCTGGGAATTCCCTGGTGGTCCAGTGGTTAGGACTCTGTGCTCTCACTGCTGAGGGCCCAGGTTCAATCGCTGGTCAGGGAATTAAGATCCCACAAGCCACATGCCCCCCCCCCCAAAAAGTCCTTTCCACTTTTTCTTCAGATTATATAATTTCTATCAGTGTATCTTCGAGTTCACAGACTCTTTTGTCAGTGCCATTGTGCTATTAAGTCAATCCAGAGAATATGATTTTAACTCTCTAATATTATTTTTTAACTCTATAATTTCTATTTTAAAAACATTTCTATTGATTTGATAAGATTTACTATCTTTTTGCTATTTGTGAGTGTGCAGCTTTGCACTGTTGAGGATAATTATAATGGCTGCTTTGAAATATTTGTTTATTAATTTCATCATTGGTAGATCTTGGTGGTTATGCTAGCTGATTATCTTCTTCTCTTGAAAAAGGAATCACATTTTTCTAGTTCCCCTAATTTCATATTATTTTGAATTTTATCCAAGATATTATGAAAGCTAAATTCTGAAGACTCTGTGTTCTTTTATTGTTCTCTGATGAGTGTTTTGTTTTAGTAGGCAATTAAGACCACTGGGTTCAAACTGAAAACTCTGTTTCTTATATAGCAAATGAGTTTATATATTAGTTCATATAATAGTTCTTAATATTAGTTCTTATTAGTTTGAGTATACTCTGCACATGTGTGGCTGGAGCATCAGCCAGAGTTATTAAGAGATATAAAGATCTACTCTCTGGATGTTTGCTTTCTTGGTTCCCTGATCTCTCTTTCCAATGTTATGGTTGCTCCAGACTCAATCTTCTTGTTCCCGAGGTCAGAAAGCCTTGAGTTTTCCCTATAAAGAACCAACTATTACCACCTCTCATGCTACAAATAGTAAAAACAGGGTACTCACATTGTACATCTGCCTTTCTCAGTTCATAGACCCTCTAGCAAAATCTTTCTGCTTTTGTTCACTCTCCTGTGACTTTGATTTATGTACAGAGTTTACAATTTTTCTTGGAGAAGTTGTCACTTGATCATTATCAGGCACTTGGTCATTTTTATTTCTTCTTTTTCTCTTATTGGATATTTATTTGAATCCATTCTCCCTTGGGCACCTTGTATGATGATCTTTATTTCTTATTCTTTTTTCTTCATTCCTGAGTTGGATCACTTCTCATTTCTTTTTGTTTGTATGTTTGTTTGCACCTGAGGTTTTGAATTTCTGACTAGAGGTTTAATTTCATATCTGAAATTTACTTTTTCTGAATGTTAAATTCACATTAGAGTACTCATTATAGTTTTTTAGCTCTTCATGTTTTATCTTGTTTTTGTTTATGTTTCCAGATAATTTTTATTAGCTGGAATAATTTGATTATCACTTTCTTCTTTATAAAATAGTTTCATACTAATATATTTGTGTTTTCTGTTTTTAATATCTTACTTCTTCAGGACCAGCAATATTTGATGCATTTAAGGCATTTTGTTTATACATTAGGTTTCTAATTTTAAATGAAGTGCTTTTTAAAAAATCAATGGCATATTTTTATGCAGGTGGTAGAGCTTGATTTTATCATTTACTTTTGTTTCTCTAGGACCCTTAAATTACCCTCATCTATTCATTTTCTCCCTTCTTCTCCCTGTTTCATTTCTTTCTCTCTCTACAAAGCATCCAAAGTATGCATCCCTCTTCCAAGTTCCATCTTTTTTCTTGCAGACGTGGTGTCTTCCCAAGACTGCTACTTCTGGCTCTGCACACTTCCATGACCATTTCTTGAAATTCACAGCTATTCCGTTTTCTGATATATCAGTTTTCAGATTTTTCTAATCATTTTCTCTCTCATAAAGGAATCTTCTTTTTCCAGAAGTGATATTTTTCTGGTTCTACCTCTGCTCTCTTTGTTCCTGGCTCCTTTCTCCTGTTTTCCATATGGTCTATCTGATATTCTACTCGGGTTTGGGCCCTGAACATATTTGACTGGTTTGGAATGCTTAGTTCACACTTACAAGTATTTTAAAAATTGTACTAGTCTCTAAATCTTAACTAAGCTGTAGACAGGGGGTATTGAGAACTTAGTTTATTCCTCTTGATACAGATAATCATACATGATTTTCTGATAGTAATATAAAGATTCAGATTTTGGTAGCTGAATTTATCCTGTAGGAACCCAGAAGTTCCTCAATTACTCTTTTTTGATAATATGTG